>NC_054371.1:232531990-232876990 GCF_017654675.1 Xenopus laevis
CTGCATATTCAGTACTTGTGTGTGTTTATATATAGTGATACTGAGTACTCAGCGCTGCATATTCAGTATTTGTGTGTGTTTATATATAGTGATACTGAGTACTCAGCGCTGCATATTCAGTACTTGTGTGTGTTTATATATAGTGATACTGAGTACTCAGCGCTGCACATTCAGTATTTGTGTGTGTTTATATATAGTGATACTGAGTACTCAGCGCTGCATATTCAGTACTTGTGTGTGTTTATATATAGTGATACTGAGTACTCAGCGCTGCATATTCAGTACTTGTGTGTGTTTATATATAGTGATACTGAGTACTCAGCGCTGCACATTCAGTATTTGTGTGTGTTTATATATAGTGATACTGAGTACTCAGCGCTGCACATTCAGTACTTGTGTGTGTTTATATATAGTGATACTGAGTACTGGGGGATAGAGATAATTAGAATTATATAAACAAAAATGATTCCGGGGATTTAAACCCAAACTTTGTTTAATGAAAGGGAAATTGAATCGTAAACCACTTCCCAATATCCATTGTCATTACTGTCATTGATTTGTCCCTCTCTGTCTTTGCTCTGCTGGTTCTGACTCCTGAAACAACATTGCAGAAGCCGGGGGGGGGGAGTGAATTTTGTTGTGTTGTTACGGAGTCATTGGAAGCAGAGAAGAAAGAGGGACAGACAGACAATACTGTATATATATAATCAGGGAGTGGAGGTGGGAATTGAGAAGGAATATATAGGGTTAAATGACAGGAATAGATTTCAGCACAATGTAAAGGCAAATGGTTAATAACTAAGTGTGAGTTTTGGGGTCTCCCAATGCTGGGGCACAATGTTACCTGTTATTCACTTTAACCCTTTCAGACCCAGCACAGAAAGTCTCTATGACCCAAGACTGAAAGACAAAGTACAATGTCCCCAGTACAGAAATAGCACAGTTGTGTTACACTGACACTTGTGTTACATGTGTGACCTTTAGTAAATGTCTGGCCCCTCACTACGTGACGTATGGCAGCTCACGCCTGCAGTGCTGTGTATAGCGCCTCCCTGTGTGCAACTGACCAACTGCAATGCTGTAAGGAATTGAGCTCAGAGACTCACGGAGTGTATTTCAGGAGGCACACGAAGGGTAAAGTGAGGGATTCCAGGTGCCGGTGGTTTATTGGCAACATTAAACCTGTGTATCCAAGTACCTTATACCTTAATCTGCTCTCACACTCAAACACTCACTCGCACACTCACTCGCACACAAACACTCACTTGCACACTCCAGGGCAAATGAAGCTGACGGAATAGGTCTTTCCTCAACAGAAACTGCCTGACATTGTCATAGGACCTTGATTTACTGATTTCATTTGTTTTGTTTTTTTGGTTCCCTCCCTGGGGTTTCAGTCTGGCAGCTCAGTGATCCAGGGGCAGACACTGAACTGTAACTCTCTCTCTCTCTCTCTCTCTCTCTCTCTCTCTCTCTCTCTCTCTCTCTCTCTCTCTCTCTCTCTCTCTCTCTCTCTCTCTCTGGGAGATGAAAATAGAAAACAACAGCAAAAAGTCTTTATTTTTGTGAAATTAGGGGATACTCACCCATTCCTGGCACTGAGACACCCACTAAGGTGGCAACAACTCTTGGAGATTTAGAGGCAACTCTCTGTGCTGTATTGTAGGGGTAACACACGAGACAGGACATATAACAGGGTTCTTGGAACCCCTTTTTTCAACTTGTTGCCCCCTATTAAAACAGTACAGTGGGAGGGTAAAGGCTGTATGGTGTGTGAGTGAGTGAGTGAGTGTGAGTGAGTGAGTGTGTGTGAGAGTGTGTTACACACAGATGGACACTTGCCATGTGTCTCACAGACAGACGAGACCTCCCTGCAGGAGTTTAGCCTCTGTCTCCTGGGAACATAAAGTGTTTCCATCTGGAGCAGAGACAGTCGTGCAGGGCCCAGAGACTGCACCGGCAACTCCACTATTTAACTGCATTTAATGTGTGAGACTGGCAAATAGAGCTCATCTCATTTGGGGTTCACTGCATTGTGTGAATGGCAGTTCTTAATGACACACGTCTGAGAGTGCAGGGGGGGGCAGACAGTTTGGGTGCCTTGAGAGTGCAGGGAGTGGAGAGACATCTTGTGTGCCTAAAGGGAGAGTGCAGGAAGAGGAGAGACATCTGGTCTGCCTAATGGGAGAGTGCAGGGAGAGGAGAGACATCTGGTCTGCCTAATGGGAGAGTGCAGGGAGTGGAGAGACATGTTGTGTGCCTAATGGGAGAGTGCAGGGAGAGGAGAGACATCTCATGTGCCTAATGGGAGAGTGCAGGAAGGGGAGAGACAGTCCTGGTGTCTAATAGGAATGATGGAGGGGAGAGACGGTTTGGGGGCTAAATAGTAAAGTGCAAATTGGGGTGAGACAGCTCTGGTGCCTGTGAGACTGAGCCGTTACTCAGGAGACATTATTTAGGCTGGAGCCGACGCTGGTGTCCTGTCGCTGGACTCTCCATCCTGAATATAAAGGGAGATTAGAGAATCAGAAGAAAAACAAGATGAGCGGAAGCTGCTCCTGGAAATGTCCCACTTGGGGCCACTTGTGTAATTGTGATCTGGGTATTAACCCCTTAACCCTCAGCAATGGGATATTATAGAGCAATAATGAGAAGCCCAGTCCTGTTTCACAGCGGGGAGAGTGGGGGCACAATGGTCTGACACTGGGGAGTCGGGGAAAGCAAAATACTATAGATGCACCAACATAATGTTTCCTCTTACCCACAATTCCTTCTGTTTCCTCCCTGTCCAGTGATTTACATATGTGGCCCCCTGGAAATGCTGCACATGATCATCCTCCAGGCTCATAGGGAGAAGCTCACGGACGGAGACTACGTCTTTTTCTATGTGGACGTGTTTGGGGAGAGTCTGAGGCCTGATGGGACCAGAGAGGCTAATAAGCCATGGCAAGGAAACCACAGTCAGGAGCTGAAGGAGGCATTCAAGGTGAGGTCTACCCCCTACTGTAAATAATAAGGATATTAGAAGTCACTGAGGGGTTGTTCTGTGACCATATAAAGGCACAAGGCTGCAGGCTGAGTTATACAGGGAACTCTGAGTATCACTCATGTATTATAAGGGATAATGTACCCCCTACTGTAAATGATAAGGATATTAGAAGTCACTGAGGGGTTGTTCTGTGACCATATAAAGGCACAAGGCTGCAGGCTGAGTTATACAGGGAACTCTGAGTATCACTCATGTATTATAAGGGATAATGTACCCCCTACTGTAAATGATAAGGATATTAGAAGTCACTGAGGGGTTGTTCTGTGACCATATAAAGGCACAAGGCTGCAGGCTGAGTTATACAGGGAACTCTGAGTATCACTCATGTATTATAAGGGATAATGTACCCCCTACTGTAAATGATAAGGATATTAGACGTCACTGAGGGGTTGTTCTGTGACCATATAAAGGCACAAGGCTGCAGGCTGAGTTATACAGGGAACTCTGAGTATCACTCATGTATTATAAGGGATAATGTACCCCCTACTGTAAATGATAAGGATATTAGAAGTCACTGAGGGGTTGTTCTGTGACCATATAAAGGCACAAGGCTGCAGGCTGAGTTATACAGGGAACTCTGAGTATCACTCATGTATTATAAGGGATAATGTACCCCCTACTGTAAATGATAAGGATATTAGAAGTCACTGAGGGGCTGTTCTGTGACCATATAAAGACACAAGGCTGCAGGCTGAGTTATACAGGGAACTCTGAGTATTACTCATGTATTATAAGGGATAATGTACCCCCTACTGTAAATGATAAGGATATTAGAAGTCACTGAGGGGTTGTTCTGTGACCATATAAAGACACAAGGCTGCGGGCTGAGTTATACAGGGAACTCTGAGTATCACTCATGTATTATAAGGGATAATGTACCCCCTACTGTAAATGATAAGGATATTAGAAGTCACTGAGGGGTTGTTCTGTGACCATATAAAGGCACAAGGCTGCGGGCTGAGTTATACAGGGAACTCTGAGTATCACTCATGTATTATAAGGGATAATGTACCCCCTACTGTAAATGATAAGGATATTAGAAGTCACTGAGGGGTTGTTCTGTGACCATATAAAGGCACAAGGCTGCAGGCTGAGTTATACAGGGAACTCTGAGTATCACTCATGTATTATAAGGGATAATGTACCCCCTACTGTAAATGATAAGGATATTAGAAGTCACTGAGGGGTTGTTCTGTGACCATATAAAGGCACAAGGCTGCAGGCTGAGTTATACAGGGAACTCTGAGTATCACTCATGTATTATAAGGGATAATGTACCCCCTACTGTAAATGATAAGGATATTAGAAGTCACTGAGGGGTTGTTCTGTGACCATATAAAGGCACAAGGCTGTTAAATTTATTAGCATGTTCTTGTTTAGTCCAATGCACCATATCATTGTCTCTTTCAGTAAGAAGAAAGCCAACAGTCATTGGTTCTTATAAACCTAAATTCCAAATTTTGTGTAATAAAAAAATGTAAATCTAAGTAACAGTCTAATAGACATTACACATTTTAACTGATTTTGAAGGTTTGATATTGCTACTGAGAGCAGTGTTTATCTCTCTTCTGCTATTCTCTGCATTGCTAGTTCTGACTAATGAAATAATGTAGCAGAAGTTATTTTCCATGATTATTTATGGCTCACTGTGCACCAGACTGTGCCACGTGTAGTAATGGAGAGATACTTCTTATAAGAAATAACATGAGCAGCAGAGGATCACACCAGTGAGGTTACTCAGTAACCAATAAGATTGAGCTTTCTCTTTATAAGGTATAAGTGCTCAGTAGGGGCTGCTGGGAAATGGACCAACAAAATTCATTTCAGCAAAATGGAAACTAGAAATAGAAAATGCCATTTATATGACGTGTGTTAGTAATGGAGGGACCCAGTGTTCATATCATTTCTTATTTGTCCAGTTACTAACGGATCTTATTCATCTTCCAACTCTTTATTCAGTTCAGTTGGTTTCAGACAGTTCCAGCGTTGCACTGGGGGTTCAGGGGTTCACAGGGCCCCCCCCACACCATTCCCCCAGCCACAGAGCCCCCTCCCCCCCCAAGACACCCCATCCCAGCAGCAACTTGCACCTCCATTCCCCCCCCCCACGTGCCTATGTAGCTTTTCGGGTCGGGGAGGGAGATAAGTAGCGGCAGTGCAGGGAGCGGGTCTGGGCCGGCAGGATCCAAAAGGGTTTTTTCTCGATGTCCCACCAGCCCAGTCCGACCCTGGACAGTTCCCCAGAAATAAAGACTTTTCCCAATGACTTTTCTATTTCTGACGTTTTTCCGACCCTGTAACTAAATTGATCCATTAAATTGATTCTGGACAAACACAAGAAATGGATCAACTAATGGATCAATTTAGTTCCCCTTTAAAGGCAACTGTTAGAATCTGAAAACAATTGAACTGAAAAAAAACTCCCAACTGTCCTTTTTCTCAGAACAGTCCCGCTTTTGACAGCTCAACCCGCAGTCCCTGATTGTTACTGAAATGTCCCAACTTTCTCTTTGATCTCCTGCACTGAACAGCCAGAAAAAGATACAAAGTTTCTGACTCAATTGGCTTTTGGCAGAGAGCCCAGAATACGTGGCAGTTGCACTTAGATACTCTTGTAACAATTTAAGTTAAGCAAAGAAACAATTGTAACTATTTAAGATAAGCAGGTCTCTTGGGGAAACTGTGATTTATTTTTGTCCCTCGTTCTATTTCCAAAATGTTGGGAGGTATGAAGTGATTCCTCATGTATCAGCCACTTGGATTATTGATGTATTTATCTCTGTGCAACTGTCAGAACCCTTTGCCCAATAGTAAGAAAATAAGATTCCCGATGAGCAGGGGTGTAATGAATTATATATATTATTTCCCTCATTTACTAACTGTCTTTCTCTCACATTTCCCTCATTCATTAACTCTCGTCTGTTTCTGTTCTTCCAAAACTCATTTCCATTCACTCCCCTTCTATTGAGCTGACTCTCATTTCTCTCCTCTGTTCCCCCATTTATTTACTCTCCATGTTTCATTCATTCTTGGATCTCCCTCATGTTTTTCTGCTTCTCACTGTATTTTCTCCCATGCAGTGACCCCCATATCTTTCCCTTGGTACTGAGCAGCCTCCAGCTGTACCCCATTACTCCCCCATTATTCCCCCATTATTCCCCGGCACCTATTCCCCGACTGCTTTGTCACATGTTGTTGCTTCATGATCTCTCCACATCTCACCATAGACAGTGCTTGTGATTTCATATCATCAACCCGAAAACCCAGAATACTTTGAATTCCAGAAGAAGCTGATCCAGAAATCCAAGGAGGAGTTTGGGGTGGAGCTGAACTACTCTCTGGTAAGTCTGGGGGTGTCTCTTACTCCTCTGCAGCCTCAGATTAGGGGTCTAGATAAAGAAGGGTCACTTATTAACCTCCTCACTGCCAGTGATAGAGAACTAAGGGGGGCAAGAGAGCACTTGTGTGTGTGTGTGGGGGGGGGTATCTTACATGGAACTTGGGGTACAGGGTACAGCACTGAGGGTTCACTCACTCTCTTCACTTCAATACATTCTCTAACTTTCCCTTATTTCCTCATTCAGTGACTCAATGTTCAGTGGCTCCTTTATTTCATTCCCTGATTCTTCTCTGTGTTTCCCTCATTCATTATCAGTCTGACCCTTTAACTCCTTCACCTCCCCCTGTTATAAAATCCAACTTGTTGATCCACATTCACTCTAAGGATTTCTTGGCTCAAACATCTGCTTGTGGGACAGTGATCAGAGATTTCCTTCATTCACTCGCCCCCCAATGATTATTCTGAATCAGTTTCCTGAATTCATTTCTCTCTTATGTTTCCTCCAGTCAGTGAGTCTCCCCTTCAGTGTCCCTGTTACACTCGGGTTTTCCATAAAAAGCAAAATATGAACTATATGAAAACTATAAACACCAATTCCACAGCCACTCGCCCAGTGTCCTGCCCATCTCATCAATTGCCACCGAGTGTCTGTCTGGGAATAACCATGAGATTTGGGCAGATTATGGCAAGTGGTAACCTATGGTTGGTATCTGCAGGTAGGGTTAACCCCATGGTTGGTATCTGCAGGTAGGATTAACCCCATGGCAGGGATCTGCAGGTAGGATTAACCCCATGGTTGGTATCTGCAGGTAGGATTAACCCCATGGTTGGTATCTGCAGGTAGGATTAACCCCATGGTTGGTATCTGCAGGTAGGATTAACCCCATGGTTGGTATCTGCAGGTAGGATTAACCCCATGGAAGGGATCTGCAGGTAGGATTAACCCCATGGTTGGTATCTGCAGGTAGGATTAACCCCATGGCAGGGATCTGCAGGTAGGATTAACCCCATGGTTGGTATCTGCAGGTAGGATAAACCCCATGGTTGGTATCTGCAGGTAGGATTAACCCCATGGAAGGGATCTGCAGGTAGGATTAACCCCATGGAAGGGATCTGCAGGTAGGATTAACCCCATGGAAGGGATCTGCAGGTAGGATTAACCCCATGGTTGGTATCTGCAGGTAGGATTAACCCCATGGAAGGGATCTGCAGGTAGGATTAACCCCATGGAAGGGATCTGCAGGTGACATTAGCACATGACAGGTATCTGTGCTTTGGGTCACTCTACCCACTTGGGCAGCACATTAGGCAGGTGGCTGCAGAATTTGTATTAATAGTAACTGGATTATAAATACAGGTGTGTGAGCCATGAAATCCTTGTCAGGCATCTGTGAGTGGGGTTACTCCATGCTGGGCATTTTCTGGGTAAAAAAAAAGATATTGGATACTGACGTTTAAAAGGGGAAAAAGGAAAATACAGAGAACAGGGCCAGTGTTTTATCCACAGACGATGGAAACCCAAGCTCTGTGGACCTTCTCCTTCCAGATTGCGGCTGCAGGAAGTAAAGTGGAATGGAATTCTGGGAAATGTAGTCCTCCATCTAGATGCACATTGGTTGAGGGGAGGGCATTGAGGGTGGATGGAGACACACACACATATTAGGAGCAGCCGAGCAGGCTTAGCATGTGCACATACAACAGAGTTACTTTCCAGATCTTCCACTAGAATGGCTAATCACCAATGAGATACATAACGCTGCAGACTGCTCTGCTTTTAGGTAGCCATGCAGTGTGTATCCATTGCACTGACAGCTCACACCCGCATTTAGAGGTGATTATAAAATGAACCTCATGCAGGGTTAGGGGCTAAATTATAATTAGTAGTGATGCTGCAGGCTGTACCGCTATGCACCCTGCAAGTCTCGCCTTGAATAGAATTGAATAATACATATATACACACACACACACACAAGTGTGGAAGACAGGACGATTGAGATATTATATATATATATACAGTATATACACACACAAGTGTGGAAGACTTTGTACAGGTTGGGGGGGACTTGACCTCTCTGAAAAGGTTTTTGGGAAATTCATATCAATCAGAGAAACAGGAGTGATTTCTATCACCAACAATATCATTGCTCTGGCAGCCCTGTCCCCACAATGATGTATCTAGATGAACAGACTACATTTCCCAGCATTCTCTGTGCTGAACACTTCCTGCATTCACTAGCAGCCTGGGACTACAGGGGCCCTATAGCAGACATTTCAGTTCAGAACCACATACTAGGACTGGAATTCAAGTCAATAAGGCTCATGTGCAGTCAGCAAAGTGCAGATTTAAGTGCCGTCGCCATATTTTTTCTTACAATGCAGCATTTTCCCCAGAATCCCAGCATTGTTACAGTCACAGCTTGGCGCAATTATGCTGCACCTGCTGCAATTGAGCCATTCATGCATTTTGTTGCAATTTTGCCATTCACATGAGAGTGACCGCTGCATGAAGGGAGCCCAGGAGGCGTGGCCTGGTCAGGAGGAGGCGGTAACCCCAGGGCTCCCTGCATCAGTGGGCGTGGCAGCACTAGATTCAGAACTAATGGCAGGAGGGACAAGTGCAAATATACGGAAGTGGGAGGAGCAATGAATGAAAGTGGTTTTATTTGCAATGACTGTGGGTGTTAATGAGCCCTTGTGTGTTTCATTCACTTCCCCCTTGTGTTTCACTGATTAATGTGACCCCCTATTTACTATGCCGCACGCACTTCTATGTCCCCCCCTAGGGGTCGCTCTTGTACTACACTGGTGGTACCTAAAGTAAAAGAGATATGTCTGGATATTGGGGGGTCCTATTACACCACAGTAACACCCCTGTATTTACAGATGAATTTCATTGCTGGTTGTTTCCATGACGGGGTGCTGCTCTATGCGCAGGCGCTCAATGAGACCCTCAGGGAGGGGGGGAGCCAAAAGGACGGACTGAGTATTGTTAAAAAGATCCAGGACAGACAGATGGAAGGTAAGTGATTCTCAGCACCGGCCTTACTGGATCCCCAAATCACTGAATAGTTACTGGGGGGTTGATATTCTCTCAATGCCATTGCCGTCCCTATAGGCCATTCCCTGCACTGCTCCCCCCCCTGAGAACTCAACGTACTCTCCCACATCCTCACCATTCTAGCCAATGGTGTAACTAGATATAACCAAGTCCAGCAAATAATTTTTCAGGCCCCTAGAGATTAACTCATGGGGCCCCTGTACCTCCTGCCCCCCTGCAGTATCTGCTCCCTCTGTATTTACACCCCTGATTTTACCCTTTTTATTCTCATCATTCTATCACATTCATTCCCAGGCCACACCTACTTATCATTGTATCCCTCACATTCACACTATTCTCTACCAAATATTCTCCTTGTTCAATCCCACTTTTCTCACAATTTCACCCAAATCATCTCAGTGTATGCAGCTCTCTGAGAGTGGGGGGTGAGATACTATTCCTCCCAATATTTAATCGATCACATTTCTTTAACGCTATCCAATTCATATATAGTGAATAAAGTACCCACTCTTGTAAAATATGAGGATATTATAAGTTACCGAGGAGTTTCATGACCACATAGAAACACAAGGCCGAGTGTTTTTATACAGGTCATGGAACTCCGAGGTAACTTCTAATATCCTCATATTTTACAACTGGGGGTACTTTATTTATTATAATACACAAGTTTTAGTCAGTCATGTGACAGAAATGACATCACTAAGCTCTGATTATAACCGATGACATCACTAAGCTCCGATTACAAGGATATCATTTACTAACTCTATCCCACCCACCCGTAACTATATCCCACCCACCCACTAACTCTATCCCACCCACCCACTAACTGTATCCCAACCACCCTCTAATTGTATTCCACTCATCAGCCAACTATATGCCACCAACTGTATTGAACATTCATTTCCAGCCATTCTCACCATTCTATCTAACCCATTCGTACAATTGTGTCCCATCATTCTCACCATTTTGTCCACAACTTTTGCCTCACCCCCTTATTCTCATTATTCTATCCTATACATTCTATCCTATACATTCTATCCTATACATTCTATCCTTTATATCTCACCATTTATTAGCTTAGAACCCACATATCACTGCCCCCTCACTCTACATCTCAGCACATTACTTCCAATGGATTCTGTACTGCTGGAGATAAATGCCCCTCTCTCTAACACTAGCAGATTATTGCCCCCTCACTCCATGCCCAAACAGATTCTTCCCCTTTGCTCCATACCACAGCAGCTTCCGCCCCTCACTGTACCCCCCAGGCTGTTAAACTGAGCCTAATATATTATTGGGGTTCCCTTGGTGTAGGCATTACTGGTACAGTCAGCATGGACAAGAACAATGACCGAAATACTGACTTTGATCTTTGGGCAATGACTGATCATGAGGAAGGAAACTTTGAGGTGAGTTTTGTTTGTTCTTGTGCCAGAGACGGACTGAGGAGCTCACTATTCACTCCTGATGCCAAGTTCTAATGTGTAGAGGGCCACAGGTATGGCTAGAATAAGTGGGGGATAGATAATAAGCAGAGCAGTGAGTGGGGGGTACAGATGATCAGTGGGGGAATAAGAAATAGGGGTAAGTAATGGAACACATTTAATGAGTGGAATTGTGAGATATTGGTTGGGACCGGGTCATTATCACTGGGAGGGCACAGCTCAGCAGTTTGGGTGTGAGTACCAGGTGGGTATAGGGAATAAGTGGGTGACCTCAGGTGTTTAGGGTACAGTCAGTGAAGTGCTTGTGGCCGGGGCAGAGCTACACCTGATAGTGGTCTCACCACAAACACCTACTACTGGTCAGCTCTTGTCACCCATTTGTTTTCCACTCACACCCAGGGGGCTTTAAGGCAATGACAGAGGCTACTTGCCCCTGGTGGGCATCACATCTCAGCCCCTGCTCTACTGATCAGTCTGGTGACCAGGAACAGCCCCACAGACTAATATATTCACAACAACAGCCCCACAACCCCTTTACTCTTACTGGTTTGTGTCGGAGAGCAGAGTCGCCCGAAGAACATTAAGAGAAGCAAATCTTTCATTTTTATGCTCTGGGTGCCAGACATTCCAGGGATATTGGGGGGGTGTACAATCCAATCACATGGGCAAATGGCCAATAGTTCACTGATTTATGCCCCCCCCCCCGGCCTGGAGTGTAATGTGCTGCGTGTATATACTGACAGAGGGGCACCTACTGCTGGGAGGGGCAATTAATCAGATGTGCATTCTGGTGGGGGTGGTGTAGTTAACGAGATGGAATGTGAGTTCTGGTGGGAGGGGCAGTTAATTAGATGGAGTGTGAGTGCTGTGGGTGAGGGGCAGTTAATTAGATGGAGTGTGAGTGCTGTGGGTGAGGGGCAGTTAATTAGATGGAGTGTGAGTGCTGTGGGTGAGGAGCAGTTAATTAGATAGAGTGTGAGTGGTGTGGGTGAGGGGCAGTTAATTAGATAGAGTGTGAGTGGTGTGGGTGAGGGTGAGGGGCAGTTAATTAGATGGAGTGTGAGTGCTGTGGGTGAGGGGCAGTTAATTAGATGGAGTGTGAGTGGTGTGGGTGAGGGGCAGTTAATTAGATAGAGTGTGAGTGGTGAGGGTGAGGGGCAGTTAATTAGATAGAGTGTGAGTGCTGTGGGTGAAGGGCAGTTAATTAGATAGAGTGTGAGTGCTGTGGGTGAGGGGCAGTTAATTAGATGGAGTGTGAGTGCTGTGGGTGAAGGGCAGTTAATTAGATAGAGGGTGAGTGCTGTGGGTGAGGGGCAGTTAATTAGATAGAGTGTGAGTGCTGTGGGTGAGGGGCACAGATAACTGGCTATTTGTACAGAGAGAGTAGCAGTAACTGGCAGTAAGTAGAAATGTTGCCTAATTCCCCCTGTGAGTTATTCTGTTATCAGGGAAAGAATAAACAGGATTCCAGAACGTCTCATCTTCCTAAATATTTTATTGTAAACAATGAGCTGCGTGAGCGTTGGGATCACTTACATCTCTTGTGTAGGAAAGAAATGTTATGAAATCTCAGGATTACAAGCAAATAGTTAGCCCTGTGCACACACAGTATATTGTGCTTCTATGTACCATGTATGTACCATGTATGTGCTTCTATGTACCATGTATGTGCCATGTATGTACCATGTATGTGCTTCTATGTACCATGTATGTGCCATGTATGTACCATGTATGTGCTTCTATGTACCATGTATGTGCCATGTATGTACCATGTATGTGCTTCTATGTACCATGTATGCACCGTATATATGCTATGTATGTGCTTCTATGTACCATGTATGTACTATGTATATGCCATGTATGTACCATGTATGTGCTTCTATGTCCTATGTATGTACCATGCATGTGCCATGCATGTGCCATGCATGTACCTTGTATGTCCCATGTATGTGCCATGTATGTGCCATGTATGTGCCATGTATGTATCGTGTATACAGATCAGTCACAACATGAGTAACATACTGGTGGCACGGGGAGTCATTTTGGGTTTCATTTGCTCATCCATCACCATCCTGCACTGCCCTGAATCAGTAGGGATATAAGTTTAGGGGTCTCTATTACTGACGAGGGCATCACAGTATCTCAGGGCTTTGCATCACCTCTAGCAGGACAGGTACTTGGCACCTTGAGTGCTTCACCACAGGGACTTGTAACCATCACACACCTTCTCTAGTCTGTACACATATGTGCTATGACGGTGCTCTTCGCATGGAAGGAGAGTGCTACAAAGAGTTTGGTCGGATCCCCGGAGTCCAATGGAAAATCATAGACTGACTTAGTAGGAACCACAGGGTGTAGCTGGATGTTGGTGCCAGTTCATGTACAATCTCCAGTGGGGACATGTTTGAGTTGATCCAAGGAATTGGATAATCCCACCAAGTGTCCCGCTTCTCTCCTGCAGGTTGTAGGACACTATAATGGGATCACCAAGCAGATTAACTGGACTGGAAAACCCATTCTCTGGCTAAAGGGATCTCCTCCATCAGACAGTCCTCCTTGTGTGTTTAATGCTGATGACCCTTCTTGTTTGAAAAGTAAGTGAGACTGTACAAGTTTTTCTACACCATAATATCCCACCATATTGTGACCATGCCCCACCCTTACTATTCTTCTACCCATTGGTTTTCTTCTCTTTGCTCCTGTTGTTCTTGTGATCTCGTACCCTTCACCCCTTATTTTCACTCTATATATTTCATCACAAGAGGTGTCCCCCAGACAGCAGAACTTTCTTCTCACACACAAGTTCATCACTTTGTCTTTAACTGTGGATATTTTTGTCTTTGATAGCGACAGTCTCAACACTGGCCATTGTAGCCCTGGGCGCGGGGCTCACGCTACTCATCTTTGGCATGTCCAGTTTTCTCATACTCAGGTAAGTGACCGAGGAGGAGCCAACACCTCATAAGCTTTGGCTACATAAGGTGTTCCTCACAGATGGGATTGGGGATCTGCTGGCCTGTGGGGGGGCACCTACTAGGACCTGCACACCCTGAATTATGGGAGGAGAATAACTGACCCCTCCCATGCAGGACTTTATAGCTCCTCCTTAAATATCCTTGTAACTCCCCCCTTGTTCATAAGCTTGTAGCTCCTTTTCACTTGTGTATATCTGTGTAACCCCTCCTCCCCACTGAATGTCTTCTCAACCCTAACCCTTGTACAGTACATACTCCCACTACACCTAGTTGTTGCCTTATTGGCCCATATGTGGGACCTCCCGATACCTGCCTGACTGATATTTGCTGCAAATCACCCAGATATCTATTGGGGAGGTTTAAAACTGCTGTTGAGCAAGGGCCACACTGGTGTATTGAAGTCAACTACAGGTAGGGTTGCCACCTGGCCGTTATTTTACCAGCCTGGCTGGTAAAAATGATGGTTGATCCCAATGTTATAAATAGGGATAAATATATTTATTTCCAGAAAAGGTGGCAAACCTAACTGCTAGTGATGGTTCCCTGTAGCCACTCAGTATGGTCTCATTGTTGGACAAAGATCTGCTTATTTAATAACTTTGCCCGGGGGTGAGGCATAGGCCCCCTCCCTGCCCAACATTATAAATATCTCCTCTTTGTAAATTGTTCTCCCTCACCCACTTGTGGTGCTCACCCCATGTGTGTTTGTGGGTGCTCCGAAGACCTGTGTAGACTTGTTGGTATCAGTAAAGCTGAGATGAGTGGAGAGTTGGGTTCTAGAAGTTGTAAAGTTACTAATGAGGATTTGCTCCTCAGGAAGCTGATGCTGGAGAAAGAGTTGGCCAGTATGCTGTGGAGAATCCGATGGGAGGAGCTGCAATTTGGGAATTCTGAGCGATACCACAAAACTGCGGGGAGCCGACTGACTCTGTCACTAGTGAGGCACCGTTGCAATTTCCCCTGTGTCTTATCTTATTATCCTCTTCCCCCCACCGTACCTCATTTAATTCCTCTCATACACAACCCCAACCTGTAACCCTTCCTATAGCTCCATATACCCCCCAATAACCCTTCCTATAGCTCCATATACCCCCAATATCCCTTCCTATAGCTCCATATACCCCCCAATATCCCTTCCTATAGCTCCATATACCCCCCAATATCCCTTCCTATAGCTCCATATACCCCCCAATATCCCTTCCTATAGCTCCATATACACCTCCATATAACTCTTCCCATTGCTCCATATACCCCAAATAACCCTTCCTACTGCTCCATGTAATGTTAAAAACTGTGTGTGACAGTTTCTCCGCGATGGATATGCTGTATGTGACAGTCTCATGCCCATGTGACAGTCTGTCTGTTATGTATATGCTGTGTGTAACAGTCTCTCTGTGATGGATATTCTGTGTGTGACAGTCTCATGCCTGTGTGACAGTCTCTCTGTGATGGATATGGTGTGTGTGACAGTCTCGTGCCTGTGTGACAGTCTCTCTGTGATGGATATTCTGTGTGTGACAGTCTTATGCCTGTGTGACATTCTCTCTGTGATGGATATTCTGTGTGTGACAGTCTCATGCCTGTGTGACAGTCTCTCTGTGATGAATATGCTGTGTGTGACAGTCTCTCTGTGATGTATATGGTGTGTGTGACAGTCTCGTGCCCGTGTGACAGTCTCTCTGTGATGGATATTCTGTGTGTGACAGTCTCTCTGTGATGAATATGGTGTGTGTGACAGTCTCGTGCCTGTGTGACAGTCTCTCTGTGATGGATATTCTGTGTGTGACAATCTTATGCCTGTGTGACAGTCTCATGCCTGTGTGACAGTCTCTCTGTGATGGATATGGTGTGTGTGACAGTCTCGTGCTTGTGTGACAGTCTCTCTGTAATGGATATACTGTGTGTGACAGTCTCGTGCCTGTGTGACAGTCTCTCTTTGTTCCAGAGAGGCTCTAGTTATGGATCTCTAATGACCGCTCATGGGAAATATCAAATCTTCGCCAACACAGGACACTTCAAGGTGATGTCTCAAATTCTACTGAGCACCCTAAAAAGCACTCTTTGTCTGTCCCTGTGTCATTTCTCTGCCCTTCTCTCTCTTGTTGTGTCACTCTCTTAATTATCCTTTATACTGTCTAACTCTAAATATCTTTTTCTCTGGATTTTTCTTCATCTCTTACCTTTAGTCTGACTGCCTTTGCCCATTATGCCAGCTCTCCCATACACTCTCCCAACTCTCCGTTACACTCTCGCAGACTCTCTGCCTCTCTCCTTCTCTCAATTTATCTCTCTCACTGCCTTCCTTGCACTTTAGACCATTGCAACAATCATTGTCTGTCTGTTTCACTCACAACACAAAGTGTTATGTCTCCACATCCAGCTTTTCTCTCTCTCTCTCACAGTATACAGTATGTCTCTCTTACACAGTATATGTCTCTCTCTTAAAGTATATGTCTCTCTCTCACATACTCAGGGTAATGTTGTGGCCATTAAACATGTGAATAAGAAGCGCATTGAGCTAACCAGGCAGGTGCTGTTTGAGCTCAAACATGTAAGTATGACATCATAGTGACATCACAGTGCACTAACTATGGTGCCCAATGGAGAACCAAGACGTACTGCAATAAAGGTAACAAACTGCCTGTCTCTCTGCCCACAGATGCGGGATGTTCAGTTCAATCACCTGACCCGTTTCCTGGGGGCTTGTATAGACCCTCCCAACATCTGCATTGTTACTGAGTATTGCCCCCGGGGCAGTCTGCAGGTAAGAGGCAATAGGAGGGTAGAGTGAATTGGGAGTTTTGGAGTAGGAGGCAGAGATCAGCTATTACAGCTGCTATTCACATGCAGTTGTGTATATCAACACAAACACACAGACAATAGTGCTGGGCATACAGGTATTAGTGCTGGGCACAAAGGTTTAAGTGCTGGGCACAAAGGTATTAGTGCTGGGCACACAGTGCATGATCCAGAACTAGTTGTAGGCAGTATATAAAATACACACTCAGGTTACAGGCTAATCACTGTGTCTCTATTGACAGGATATTCTGGAGAATGAAAGTATAAATCTGGACTGGATGTTCCGGAACTCACTCATTAATGATATAGTGAAGGTGAGGAAGGTCGGATTGGGAATAACAACCACTCATTCTGGTTCCAGTATCATTTCCTTTATGGGTTCCCTACACTTTATCTGCATCCCATAATAATTCCATCCTCTTCATCTACTTCCCGTATCACTTCCATCCCCTTAAAGGAAAACTATACCCCCAAAATGAACACTTAAGCAACAGATAGTTCATATCATATTAAGTGACATATTAAAGAATCTTACCAAACTGGAATATATATTTAAGTAAATATTGCCCTTTTACATCTCTTGCCTTGAGCCACCATTTCATGATGGTCTGTGTGCTGTCTCAGCGATCACCTGACCAGAAATACTACAACACTAACTGTAACAGGAAGAGATCACCTGACCAGAAATACTGCAGCTCTAACTGTAACAGGAAGAGATCACCTGACCAGAAATACTGCAGCTCTAACTGTAACAGGAAGAGATCACCTGACCAGAAATACTGCAGCTCTAACTGTAACAGGAAGAGATCACCTGACCAGAAATACTGCAGCTCTAACTGTAACAGGAAGAGATCACCTGACCAGAAATACTGCAGCTCTAACTGTAACAGGAAGAGATCACCTGACCAGAAATACTGCAGCTCTAACTGTAACAAGAAGAGATCACCTGACCAGAAATACTGCAGCTCTAACTGTAACAGGAAGAGATCACCTGACCAGAAATACTGCAGCTCTAACTGTAACAGGAAGAGATCACCTGACCAGAAATACTGCAGCTCTAACTGTAACAGGAAGAAGTGTGGAAGCAAAAGACACAACTCTGTCTGTTAATTGGCTCATGTGACCTAACATACAGTACAGTGAATCCTACGATCCCAGGGGGCGGCCCTTATTTTTTAAAATGGCAGTTTTCTATTTATGATTACCCAATGGCACATACTACTAGAAAAGTATATTATTATGAAAATGGTTTATTTACATGAAGCAGGGTTTTACATATGAGCTGTTTTATGTAATATCTTTTTATAGAGACCTACATTGTTTGGGGGGTATAGTTTTCCTTTAATTTGTTTCTCATATATCAGTCCCATCCCCCGTATCTACTTCCTGTATCCGTTTCCTCTCCAATCAGGCGTTGGTGTATATAACTGTCTATATAACTGTCCCTCCCTCCCTGTCCATCTTGGGGTGCTAATAAATGGGGGTGTGTGCTCTGTTTCTAGGGGATGTGCTTCCTGCACCGCAGTATCATTGGATCTCATGGGAACCTCAAGTCGTCCAACTGTGTGGTGGACAGTCGCTTTGTGCTGAAGATCACAGACTATGGGCTCGGGAGCTTCCAATCCTCGTGTGAAACAGACGATGGCTACGCTCTATATGCCAGTGGGTGTGACTCCTTTGTTCTTCCTGTATATTGGGGAATGTTTAGTTGGGTTTGGATAAAGTGAAAGTGCAGTGATTATCAGACTTGGAATAGGTTTGCTCATTATTCTGCTCCTCTCTCTCTCTCTATATATATATATATATATATATTTCTATCTTATATATATATATATATTACCTTCCCCTAGTCTGTCCAAACCACTGCCTGCTTGCTACAGTAAATGGGGCCACAGTAATAAAATTAAATTCCAGCCAAAACATTCAATAACTCAAAATTAATTAATTAAAAAGGGCAAATTGCAAATACCACTGACTAAAGATAATAAAATTAATTTAAAGAGTAACTGATCCTTCAGTAACACCCCTTTCCCTTTTTAACATGGAACCCCCTATCTGCCAAGCAAAGAAGCCTCCCTCACCCTGTGCTGACAGTCAGCGACTGGACCTTTACTTCAGAGATAAGAAGCAACAACCAGCGCTGACAGTAGTTACACATTGGCTCTTGTTTATTATTTACCACACAGAAAAGTTATGGACAGCCCCGGAACTTCTACGGATGACGAGACCCCCAGCACCGGGCACCCAAAAAGGCGATGTGTACAGCTTTGGGATTATCCTACAGGAGATTGCACTGAGAAATGGCTGTTTCTATATCCTGGGGATGGACCTCAGCCCAAAAGGTAAATGCATATATTAATATACATGGCTTATGGAAATATATGCTTTTAATGACCTCATTGACACAGAATAGAGGGTGGACATTACACAGATGCATCACAGACTCCTGACTGACCTTTCCCTTTCTCCTTAGAGATAGTACAGAAGGTGCGGAATGGCCAGCGCCCCTATTTCCGTCCCACAGTGGACATTAGTTGTCACAGTGAGGAACTGGGGATCTTGATGGAAAGATGTTGGGCTGAGGAACCTTTGGACAGGCCGGACTTCAACCAGATCAAGGCCTACATCTGCAAGTTCAATAAGTAAGGAGTCCACCATAGGAAAATGTGTTTAGGTTCAGAAATATTAAGTTTAACCTACACACCTCAGTATACCTGTAGGGTTGAACTCTGTGCCTTGTTTTAACCACTTACAGGGAAGGCAGCACAAGTATCCTGGATAATCTGCTTTCCCGCATGGAGCAGTATGCCAATAACCTGGAGAAACTGGTGGAGGAACGAACGCAGGCCTATCTAGAGGAAAAACGCAAGGCTGAAAACCTGTTGTACCAAATTCTACCGCAGTAAGTACTCAACATACATAGTGTATATATATATAAAATCTCAAAATTGTTATTTGATGTTATTTAAAAAATCTATTTATATAGATATATATATATATATATATATATATATATATATATATATATATATATATATATATATATATATATATATATATATATATAGATATATATAGATATATATATATTCGTGTTCCAAGGAATGACGCACTCCAGGACTTCATAATGAGATCAAGCAAACTGAAGTTTATTTGTCAACATATATATATATATATATATATATATATATATATATATATATATATATATTATATTAATAATATTAATACACAGCACACAGTAGTTATAAAGTAGCACATGTTATATGTAGACCAGTGTAAAATGTGGAGTGAAGGTAGAAGACACAGTAGGTGTGTGTAGAAGAGAGAAGGTAGAAGACACAGTAGGTATATGTAGAAGAGTGAGGTCAGAAGACACAGTAGGTATATGTAGAAGAGAGAAGGTAGAAGACACAGTGGGTGTATGTAGAAGAGTGAGGGTAGAAGACACAGTAGGTGTATGTAGAAGAGTGAAGGTAGAAGACACAGTAGGTGTATGTAGAAGAGTGAGGGTAGAAGACACAGTAGGTGTATGTAGAAGAGTAAAGGTAGAAGACACAGTAGGTGTATGTAGAAGAGTGAGGGTAGAAGACACAGTAGGTGTATGTAGAAGAGTAAAGGTAGAAGACACAGTAGGTGTATGTAGAAGAGTGAGGGTAGAAGACACAGTAGGTGTATGTAGAAGAGTGAAGGTAGAAGACACAGTAGGTATATGTAGAAGAGTGAAGGTAGAAGACACAGTAGGTGTATGTAGAAGAGTGAAGGTAGAAGACACAGTGGGTGTATGTAGAAGAGTGAAGGTAGAAGACACAGTAGGTATATGTAGAAGAGTGAAGGTAGAAGACACAGTAGGTATATGTAGAAGAGTGAAGGTAGAAGACACAGTAGGTGTATGTAGAAGAGTGAAGGTAGAAGACACAGTAGGTATATGTAGAAGAGTGAAGGTAGAAGACACAGTAGGTGTATGTAGAAGAGTGAAGGTAGAAGACACAGTGGGTGTATGTAGAAGAGTGAAGGTAGAAGACACAGTAGGTATATGTAGAAGAGTGAAGGTAGAAGACACAGTAGGTATATGTAGAAGAGTGAAGGTAGAAGACACAGTAGGTGTATGTAGAAGAGTGAAGGTAGAAGACACAGTAGGTATATGTAGAAGAGTGAAGGTAGAAGACACAGTAGGTGTATGTAGAAGAGTGAAGGTAGAAGACACAGTGGGTGTATGTAGAAGAGCGAAGGTAGAAGACACAGTAGGTATATGTAGAAGAGTGAAGGTAGAAGACACAGTGGGTGTATGTAGAAGAGTGAGGGTAGAAGACACAGTAGGTGTATGTAGAAGAGTGAAGGTAGAAGACACAGTAGGTGTATGTAGAAGAGTGAAGGTAGAAGACACAGTAGGTGTATGTAGAAGAGTGAGGTTAGAAGACACAGTAGGTGTATGTAGAAGAGTGAGGGTAGAAGACACAGTAGGTATATGTAGAAGAGTGAAGGTAGAAGACATAGTAGGTGTATGTAGAAGAGTGAGGGTAGAAGACACAGTAGGTGTATGTAGAAGAGTGAAGGTAGAAGACATAGTAGGTGTATGTAGAAGAGTGAGGGTAGAAGACATAGTAGGTGTATGTAGAAGAGTGAAGGTAGAAGACATAGTAGGTGTATGTAGAAGAGTGAGGGTAGAAGACACAGTAGGTGTATGTAGAAGAGTGAAGGTAGAAGACATAGTAGGTGTATGTAGAAGAGTGAGGGTAGAAGACATAGTAGGTGTATGTAGAAGAGTGAGGGTAGAAGACACAGTAGGTGTATGTAGAAGAGCAAGGGTAGAAGACACATTAACACTGTGGTTTCCTTATAGTTCTGTTGCGGAGCAGTTGAAGCGGGGCGAGACAGTCCAGGCTGAAGCATTTGACAGTGTTACCATCTACTTTAGTGACATTGTGGGGTTCACTTCAATGTCAGCAGAGAGTACCCCAATGCAGGTAATGCTGCCCTGTATAAACCTACTCTAGCTCCTATAGAATGCAAGCTCTTGGGTCCCTCATATACAGTACAATTAGTACATGCCTCAGTACTGTAACCAGAACATAAATCCTAATGTGGCACCGGTGCTGCTCGGAGCGAGGGAATAATTTTGTGTTACACCTGGAGGATTTTCCTCTTATACCTGCAACGCTCATTGTACAGAAATGATTTTGCTCTTTGCCCCCAGCCAGTGCTGTGCAGGATCCACATATATATATATATATATATATATATATAATGATTTATTTTGGCTTATGTCATGATGTTTCCATTATAAACATTGGTCTGTGTGGTTATTATGGTGGGTGGGCAGGAATAAGGGAATGAATTGTCCAATCCTGGGAATTCACTGATCCTGGCAAACTCTGATTGGCTGCTTTCACTTAATCGTTTAGAAACCAACAGGTCTATCCATATGCCGATGAGGAGAGGGTTTAAGCCAATTTGGTAACTAATATTATCAACTTGCCAAATACACATGGACACATCCAGACCCTGAGAATGACAAAACACTGGACTGCCAACCTTCTTAGTTACAAGGCTAAGGCCCTCCTGCTGTTGCTGAACTACAGCTCTCAGCGACTGCTTCTCTCTATAACACGCCCCTCTCTTTCCACAGGTGGTGACTCTGCTGAATGACCTGTACACCTGCTTTGATGCCATTATAGACAATTTTGATGTGTACAAGGTGAGGACTGAGCCAACACAGCAACACAAAAGACCAAACAGACCCTACTCTATAACTTCACCTTTATGTATCTCTTCATAGACCCAAACTCACTTCCCACCACTGATCATGGAATGTTTGGGATTTTTACCCTTTAAATTAAGGCCAATGGCACTAAGCTCAGGGGATTTTATAGAGTTAATTTCTGGGATAATTAAAAGGACAGTCCCCAAAGTCTGAAGCCTCGGTGCTTAATTGTCTGTACATGTGACCCCCGCAGGTAGAGACCATAGGAGACGCTTACATGGTGGTGTCCGGGTTACCTGTCCGGAATGGAAAACTTCACACCAGGGAGATTGCGAGAATGTCACTGGCACTGCTGGAAACCGTCAAAACATTCAAAATCCGGCATCGGCCAAATACCCAACTACGGCTAAGGATAGGGATCCATACAGGTATGTGGCACGGACTCCAATGAGCCAATGGCAGCAGGATCTACCTGTATCTATCACAGGTACCCAGACAGGTGTGTGTCATACATGTACTCAGACAGGTGTATGTGTCATCCATGCACACCACCCAAGGTGCCACTCTATCTCCTTGTATGTGTCAGTACTGGGCATCTGCAGGCACAGCACCCAAGTCACACCTCCCAACTGTCCCGTTTTTAAAGGGACAGTCCCTCTTTTGACAGCTCGGTCCTCAATCCCTCGTTTGTACTGGAAAGTCCAGTTTTTCTCTGCACTGAACACCCACAAAAAGAAGCAATATTTCTAACTTAATTGGCTTTTGGCAGAGAGCCCAGAACAGCTGCAGCTTCAGATAAGATACTTTTGTAACAATTTCAAGATAAGCAAATAGGTAATTGTAACAATATAAGATAACAGGTCTCTTGGGAGAAGTTACACTCACAGCTTAAAGGGCAATTTACCTTCATTAGCAAAATTGTAAAAAAAACACAGAAATATGTTCAAACTTTCATAACCTGCCAAATTCTGTAAAATGAACATGGTAATTAGGGGGTGTGACCACAAAAATGGGAGTGGTCAAAAATGCGTGCGCTACACGCGGCAACTTTTTTCTCCCGCTTTTTATTTCCAGAATGTTGGGAAGTTTGCCCAAGGGCTCACTAATAGAAACGCTGGGCACCACAATGCTCTGCAACATTTAAAAAAAATGTATTAGTGGACTTTATAAAATAGTCACATTACAACTGTCACATCACCTCCCAGCCCAGGGGCAAATATGTTTCTGTGTCTGGGCAAATGGCATCATTACTGTGGCACCCCGTATGGTGTGAGCTTGCAATTCATTAGGTTTGTGTGTGGGTACAACATGTACATCTCAAGGCAGGACCCCCCTATGTGCAGAAGTATAGAGGAGTATTAATGTATGTGAATGACATGTATATGGGCACACATGAGCCCCACAGTCTGAGTTTAGGGGTCTGGTCATTTTATTGCCTAAAACTTGAGGTTATTTTTCTTATTTAATCAGTACTGGCATTCGCCTGGCATTTAGAGAACTTACCCCTCGGGCTCTGCCCCATAGGACACATGATATGCCCAGATCTTGTATGGTCAGCGTGTGGCTTCCCTGTTCTTGGGAGTAGGTTTGGCGATGACAGTTTAGGTTTTAGTTATTTGTTCTTGGAAATCTCAACTGCCACATAGGGTGGGATAGGCCTCCTTGTCGCCTCGGGGTTTCCCACCTCAGCACCTGTATATCCCTCTTTGTGTTGCACTGGAGGATCACTGAAATGGCTGAGCATTTAGCACCTGTTAGTCCAAGTGAGTATCCCTCCCCCCCCTTCCCTTGGGCTGGACATGGGCACTGTCCTCCCTACATTTCATTTCTCTTCTTTGGGGAGCAGTGATGGTGCCTAATTACCCCTCCCCCCGTGCTTCTGAGAGCACTTTGGTCCCAGTGACACCACTATTTTTTTCAGTTGTCTCCATTCCCACCCAGTGGTTCTTTCATGTTCTCTCTTGGTTATTCCGCAGTTACTCACTGGGTGCATGACACCCCTAGTTGGTTGCATCTCCTCCCTTCTTTGTCAAGCAGACTTTCATTCTTCCCCCCCATGATATTGTGATAGTGGTGTCTCCCATCTCCCTGACTTCACTTTTTGTCTGTGCTGCTAAATAGGATGGAGCCTTTGTTTCAATTCCTGGCCTCCAGCAAGGACACCTTATTATCCAGCCCACAATGAACATTATGTTTCCCATAATTCCCTAAGATAAGGAGAAACCTTATGGCAAAACCGTATCAATGCAAGCAATAAACTAGGAGGCTTGCAAATCTTAATGAACCTTTGCTCCTATGGCTTGTTGTGAAGACTAGGATAAGACACCATTTAGCACTACCAACCTTCCAAAATGAAACAACCTACCCTCTGCACATTCACAGGCACAAACTAGTGTCTTCCCCATGGAAATGAGGCTTGTATCCATTCAGAGCCATGGCTCATCCACATGAAATGGTCCTTTGCTCAACCCCAGACTTCCTTCCCAATGTGATTTCTGGTTCTCGTTTATAAGAAGTCATACTCCCCTCTTCTGTCTCAGCCACAGAACCCTAAGGAGAAGGTCCTTCATAGACTTGATGCAGCAAGAGCTCTTCTGATTACCTAAAAGAGCTAAATCCAATGACCATGCTGGTGGCAACCTATTTGGGATAAGCAGCACCTTGTAGCTTTAGTTCTCTCTGCTTCTCCTGGCTTCACTCTCCTATTCCCATCTCCTTATACTTCCCCACAAAACCTCTGATCTTCTGAGATGCCAGTACAGCCTGTGCCCAATGAGGGCAGAGCTTGTAGTTTCATTGCTTGTTGTAGGCGCAGAGAAGACCCATTCTAAGCTCAGATGCCCGCACTGACCTCACAAAAGTTGGATAAATGTATTTGCTGGTAAGAACATAGGAAGGAACAAATTCTGGGGTTCTGAGCTTGGTGTCTCCAGGTGTATCAGACCCAAAGCTGTAATGACTCCATGGGAAGCTGATGGAGTAGGGGGAGAGGGGACCCTTATTCATATTTCTGTCGCTCTTCCTATTATGGAAAAGACCCCTCTGTGCAGCAGAACATTCTTCCCAACAACATCCCAGTTACACTGAGCGCACCCAGCAGTCAGGGGGTTACAGGTCCCATGGAACACGTCTTGGTGAAACTTCCTTTTTAGGAAACTCTACAGAAGGGCGAGATTTGATCTCCTGTCATTTCTAGTGAAATTCTCTCCTTATGTGGAGAAATTGTTGGCTTTATACTCCAACCCCAGAGACAGAATGTGCGCTGATAAAACAATAACCCCCCCCCGGGGCCCAGCTAACAGAGCGACTGATAATTCTGCCTGTGTGTGTGGTACCAGTACAGCAGGTCGAAATGTTACACAGCACTTACATAATGGATTACACTGGGAATGCTGGGAGAAATGCTGCCATGCTCCATTGTGGGTGAAAGTCCACTCTAGTTGTCCCCAGTTTGAAATGTATTTGTGCAGAAGTAGAAAGTGCACCATCATTTTGGGGAGACCCTGGCCCTGTTTCCACCACAGGCACAAAACAAGTTCCACCAGGAGCCCTTTTACCAACATGGCTACATCCTGGGCAGGTTCTTCTGCCCCTAGTTCCAGCCCTGGGCAGGTTCTTCTGCTATCTGCCCCTAGTTCCAGCCCTGGGCAGGTTCTTCTGCTATCTGCTCCTAGTTCCAGCCCTAGACAACCAGCAGAAAAGCCACACAAACAATGGGAGTCTAAACAATCCCCATGCAGTATATGCTGAGCTTCCATTACCTATGTGAGGGATCCTTGGCACTAGAGTTATACCAGTTTTACTTCACTGGCCAAACCAAGGATGACTGGGAATACGGTGAGATGGTGGCATGACACTCTGATGGTTAGTTTTCCATTCCAGTGCTGGTTTTGCATGAGGGGAAAGATGTAACATATATGTAACACCCCAACCTTCCCTTGCCCTTGAATCCAATACTAAATACTGTATAAGTGGGGGCAGGGATGAATACTAAACACTACATATAAAAGGGTGAGCGGCCATTGTTGAACTCCAGATCATATATATCAGGGCTGTCCAACTGGCGGTCCGCAACCCCCCCCCTTACGTGGCCCTCCACATCAAAGTCTGCCTGCTGTGTCTGATTACCATATGTAACATTTAATAGATATCACTACAGAGATTAACTGGCCCCTGTATTGTCAAAAACTCAAATTGAGACTAATCCCCTGCATTGTTCACACCTGAGACCCTTCTATTGTTTATATCCTAAAGCCCCTGTACTGTTCTACCTGAGACCCCTCTATTGTTTATATCCTAAAGCCCCTGTACTGTTCTACCTGAGACCCCTCTATTGTTTCTATCCTAAAGCCCCTGTACTGTTCTACCTGAGACCCCTCTATTGTTTCTATCCTAAAGCCCCTGTACTGTTCTACCTGAGACCCCTCTATTGTTTATACCCTAAAGCCCCTGTACTGTTCTACCTGAGACCCCTCTATTGTTTCTATCCTAAAGCCCCTGTACTGTTCTACCTGAGACCCCTCTATTGTTTCTATCCTAAAGCCCCTGTACTGTTCTACCTGAGACCCCTCTATTGTTTATATCCTAAAGCCCCTGTACTGTTCTACCTGAGACCCCTCTATTGTTTCTATCCTAAAGCCCCTGTACTGTTCTACCTGAGACCCCTCTATTGTTTATATCCTAAAGCCCCTGTACTGTTCTACCTGAGACCCCTCTATTGTTTATACCCTAAAGCCCCTGTACTGTTCTCCCTGAGACCCCTCTATTGTTTATATCCTAAAGCCCCTGTATTGTTCTACCTGAGACCCCTCTATTGTTTCTATCCTAAAGCCCCTGTACTGTTCTACCTGAGACCCAGACTGAAACTGCCACATTGTTCACCTGTTCACACTTTATACAAAATGCTAATGGGGCCCCAGCACTGTGTCACTGTATGTAGTACATATTAGACTGAGAGCTTTCCCTGTCTCCTGCTCTCTTCTCTCTTCCCTCCCTGTGTGTCTCATACTTTACCTGCACTTTGCACCCTGTGTTTGCCATACTCTGTCTGACCTCTGATCCCTATGGAACATAAGTCTGGTATTTGTTCTGGGGGTTTGTTAGCATTTGAAAATTATTGTTAGTGGCCCCTAAGGTGTTTAATCATATGCTGGGGTTCTGTATTATACACAGGGGAGGAGGAGGCATATGGATTTATATCTTATATGACTTCGCTTATTTCCCATATGAGTGACATCCCTGCAGGACAGACACAAGGTAGTTTGGCCCCTAGGCAAGAGCTTCACTCAGTGCCCCCCTGTCCTGCATTACCATTTCCCTCCTTACCATGATGGTTATTAAATAAAGAGAGGCAAGAAAATGTACAAGACTTTCATTTATATTACTGCCCCTGTACCTGTACCACAAGCTCAGCAGCCCTCCATCATACAGCCCTCCTGCAGCCATCATATTGCCCCCAATCTTTACCTGTGTCAGCAGCAGCCAAAAATAAATCTGATCCCATCATATTGCCCCCCAGTATTTATGTACCTGTGCCAGCGCCCAACAGCAAATATATGGGCCCCAAATCTGTACGTGGCTGTGCCAGCAGGAGGCTTCACACTTTACAGTAATAGAAAGAAAGTCTTGAGTTCAGTGTAACTGTGCAAGTGTGAGAGCAGCGAGAGTCCCACCAAGCAGCCCCCCAGCTCTCTGCCTCTCTCTGTCCCCCAACATATCAGTGATGTCATAAACTCGTATACGCACATCTCGCTGCACCGCACAGAAGGAGCCATTACTTGCCGGCAAGAGGGAGAAGGGGAAGGAGATGGATTCCACCCAACTGGGTGACCATGATTACTGAAACAAATTATTAAATAAATGCTTGAAAAAAAAGGAAAAAAAAAACCCCATTAAAAGTGCGCCCCTCAATGATGGCTCCCTAGACAGCCGCCTACTCTGCCTCCCCCTAGTTCCAGCCCTGATCCCTGCAGTGAGAACCAACCATTTGGTTTTTTGGTGTGTTATTAATGTGGGCATGGTCTTGCGGTAACATGGGTGTGGTTTAAAGTGGGTGTGGTCTAAAAACAGGGAGTGGCTAACACTGGCTTCCGTTATCGGCCCTTCACCATATAGATTAGAAAAATTCCGGCCCTCGGTACCATAGAAGTTGGACAGCATTGGTCTATATGTATATTAGGGATGCACTGAATCCAGGATTTGGTTTGGGATTCGGCCTTTTCCAGATGGATTCGGATTCGACCGAATCCTTGTGCCTGGCCGAACCAAATCCGAATTTGCATATGCAAATTAGGGACGGGAGGGAAATCATGTGACTTTTCATCACAAAAGAAGATTTTTTTCCACGTTTTCCTTTTCCTGCCCCTCATTGACATATTCAAATTAGGATTCAGATTCAGTTCGGTATTCGGCCGAATCTTTAGGATTCAGGGATTTGGCCGAATCCCAAATAGTGGATTCTGTGCATCCCTAATGTATAATAAGCAGGGGGTGACAGTAGACAGGGGGCAATAACAACAGGAATGAGCATTTCACTCCCAGCCAGGGGCAGCGCCAGTAATAACAATGACCAGTCAGACAACAAGTGCAGTAGTTCAACTACATCTTATGACAATGAGCCCCACCTAAATGTCAGTAGAGATGATGAGGGGCTGGCGTGTGACACATGATCTTTAGCCTTTTGCTCAGCAGACTGATATTCTGGGGAGCGAGGCCTCATGTATTGAGGGAATCAGTTATTACACAAGAGCAGCACATCGGTACATAATGCAGCGGTGCAGTTGGTCTGGGAGCAGTTCATGCAGTGACATTATTTACTGTGCATCGCAGGTCCGGTATGTGCTGGAGTCGTCGGTTTGAAGATGCCGCGATATTGTCTGTTTGGTGATACAGTGAATACAGCGTCTCGCATGGAGTCAAATGGAGAAGGTACGAGACACTCACTGTCAGGGCTGTTATAACCCAGGGAAGAAATGGGGAGGAAATCTCATTTATATACAGTCTGATAATATTAGGGGCTCATTGCTTTCTGCCTCTCATTCCAATGGGATATTGTTCTACATATGCACTGTAATGTTATGTACAAGATCTTTATATACTATAATTATACTCACCTTTACTACTCAGCCTTGTGTCTTTATATGGTCACAGAACAACCCCTCTGTGACTTCTAATATCCTTATCATTTACAGTAGGGGGTACATTATCCTTTATAATACATGAGTGATACTCAGAGTTCCCTGTATAACTCAGCCTGCAGCCTTGTGCCTTTATATGGTCACAGAACAACCCCTCAGTGACTTCTAATATCCTTATCATTTACAGTAGGGGGTACATTATCCCTTATAATACATGAGTGATACTCAGAGTTCCCTGTATAACTCAGCCTGCAGCCTTGTGTCTTTATATGGTCACAGAACAACCCCTCAGTGACTTCTAATATCCTTATCATTTACAGTAGGGGGTACATTATCCCTTATAATACATGAGTGATACTCAGAGTTCCCTGTATAACTCAGCCTGCAGCCTTGTGCCTTTATATGGTCACAGAACAACCCCTCAGTGACTTCTAATATCCTTATCATTTACAGTAGGGGGTACATTATCCCTTATAATACATGAGTGATACACAGAGTTCCCTGTATAACTCAGCCTGCAGCCTTGTGCCTTTATATGGTCACAGAACAACCCCTCAGTGACTTCTAATATCCTTATCATTTACAGTAGGGGGTACATTATCCCTTATAATACATGAGTGATACTCAGAGTTCCCTGTATAACTCAGCCTGCAGCCTTGTGCCTTTATATGGTCACAGAACAACCCCTCAGTGACTTCTAATATCCTTATCATTTACAGTAGGGGGTACATTATCCCTTATAATACATGAGTGATACACAGAGTTCCCTGTATAACTCAGCCTGCAGCCTTGTGCCTTTATATGGTCACAGAACAACCCCTCAGTGACTTCTAATATCCTTATCATTTACAGTAGGGGGTACATTATCCCTTATAATACATGAGTGATACTCAGAGTTCCCTGTATAACTCAGCCTGCAGCCTTGTGCCTTTATATGGTCACAGAACAACCCCTCAGTGACTTCTAATATCCTTATCATTTACAGTAGGGGGTACATTATCCCTTATAATACATGAGTGATACTCAGAGTTCCCTGTATAACTCAGCCTGCAGCCTTGTGTCTTTATATGGTCACAGAACAACCCCTCAGTGACTTCTAATATCCTTATCATTTACAGTAGGGGGTACATTATCCCTTATAATACATGAGTGATACTCAGAGTTCCTTGTATAACTCAGCCTGCAGCCTTGTGCCTTTATATGGTCACAGAACAACCCCTCAGTGACTTCTAATATCCTTATCATTTACAGTAGGGGGTACATTATCCCTTATAATACATGAGTGATACTCAGAGTTCCCTGTATAACTCAGCCTGCAGCCTTGTGCCTTTATATGGTCACAGAACAACCCCTCAGTGACTTCTAATATCCTTATCATTTACAGTAGGGGGTATATTATCCCTTATAATATACTAGTGACTATAAGAACTACTCTCATATCACATCAATGCCTCTCCCATTCTGGTCTCTTCCATTACATGAGACGTCTGATGATTTACATGACGGCTGTTTGTTGATTTTTAGTGCTGGGAAAACTATATAAATCCTTTAAATCCTTAGTTGGGAGTCGCTGTGGGGTGAGGAAGGTGCCAAAGGAAATTGCTATGGTGCCAGTTTCCAGGCATGAAAGTAAACAAAGAGATATTTATAGGGAATTCCGGGGGAGTGAGATACGGTGCAGAAGTCTGACCCACCTGTTCTTTCCCGTCTCACAGCTCTCAGGATCCACATATCGTCTGCAAGCAAAGAGGTTCTGGATGAGTTTAGCTGCTTTCAGCTGGAGCTCCGAGGAGACATTGAGATGAAGGTAAAGATTCCACAGTGTCTCACACTTACCTGCACTGCTGGTTCACCCTAGTGACACTGGCTTACACACACTAGTGTTACACAACAAGCAGCACTATAGAGGCTGTACTATGTGAATATATATATATAATGTGAATATTGTATAATGGGCTGATCTGTGTCTCCCCCAGGGAAAGGGGAAAGTGAGGACATACTGGCTCCATGGAGAACACAGAGAAGACGGCGTTATCTGACTTGGCTCCATGTATCAGATCACTGCACTTTCAGCTGCTCCTTACACTGATCCTGTGGGGGTGCTGCTCCAGATCGGCCCCAGATCTCACCCATGTGGAGGCCTCGCTGGTTGGAGCAGCAAATACCGGGCACTTCTTCTACTTTCCATTTCTCAGATGTCCCATGTCTGGGTTGGAGCTGTAGGTTCCATGTAATTCACACCAGCCGGAGAAGCAACGCTACCAGAACCAGCAGTTCTATAGATACAGTGGCCAGTAATGGAGCCGCTGACTAGCAATATATATGGCCCGGGGGCCAGTAAGCTTGGACACTCACCCGCTGCACATGTGCAAGGAAAGGCCTGGGATCTCATCAATGTAAAAGAAATGCAATGAAATCTTGGGGAGCCTCTCGGGTACAGAAATAGGGGCCCACAATGAGCTTCTTGTGCCTGGAAATGAGAGGAATGAGACACCAGTCCCAGGAGACCCGAATGTAAAGTTACATGGGGTGCAGCAAAGGGACCCCTGAGTCTTGCCAGTTCCCTCTTATCACTAACAGCTCCAGTCTCCCTCCAAAGCTGCACCCACAGCTCCCGTTCCCTTCCCAATACCCGGAGACCATGTGACCCCACCACTGAGTGTGACCCCCACAGTCTCCATCTGCCGCCTGGGGAATTAGGGGCCCCCTGCATTTATATACCTGTACATGAGTCCCAGTTATATGGGGACACGTTTGGGCTTTTCTCTCATTCCTTCGACAAAATATTCAGGCACTTTGGACACATTTGGCAAAATGTTTGTTTGTGACCGGAAAATCCATTCTCTGAAATAAATAAATCTCTTAAAGTAACGGCGCCTGAGAGTCTGAATACAAGGTCCCTGCCCCAGTGAGCTTACAATCTAAGGTCTCTATCACATTCCCATCAGTCCTGCCCCAGTGAGCTTACAATCTAAGGTCCATATTACATTCCCATGAATATTTATCATTATGGCACCAGAACAGAATTGTATCTCAGCTATGGGACAGTTTAGATGCCCAGGCAACCAGGGTTTGCAAAGTGCATGAGGCAAACACAGGTCCCCCCCCCAAAAAATATTCTGCTCCAGCAGAATTCTGCACTGAAATCCATTTCTCAAAAGAGCAAACAGATTTTTTTTATATTCAATTTTGAAATCTGACATGGGGCTAGACATATTGTCAATTTCCCAGCTGCCCCAAGTCATGTGACTTGTGCTCTGATAAACTTCAGTCACTCTTTACTGCTGTACTGCAATTTGGAGTGATATCACCCCCTCCCTTTCCCCCCCAGCAGCCAAACAACAGAACAATGGGAATGTAACCAGATAACAGCTCCCTAACACAAGATAACAGCTGCCTGGTAGATCTAAGAACAGCACTCAATAGTAAAATCCAGGTCCCACTAAGACTCATTCAGTTACATTGAGAAGGAAAAACAGCAGCCTGCCAGAAAGCATTTCTCTCCTAAAGTGCAGGCACAAGTCACATGACTGGGGGCTGCTGGGAAATTGACAATATGTCTAGCCCCATGTCAGATTTCAAAATTGAATATAAAAAAATCAGTTTGCTCTTTTGAGAAATGGATTTCAGTGCAGAATTCTGCTGGAGCAGCACTATTAACTGATGTGTTTTGAAAAAAACATGTTTTCCCATGACAGTATCCCTTTAATATTGGGTCAGAGTGAACTGAGGGTTTTGGGCATTTATTAAGAGTAGAAAAGAACATTAGAGTGTGGCTGGTGTATTTGGGGCAATGCTAGTTACCCCTGGGCTCAGTCAGTACCTGGGGGCAGTTACAGGGGCAGAGAGAGAGATTAGTGTCTCCCCACTGGGGTTGTGTTTCCATGTTGTTCATATAATGGAAGGGAGGGGCAGTGTAACAGAGAGGTCACATATTAGGGTCGTTTTCCAGACTGTGGGGGACACGCTAAATATTCACATATTGGGGTGATGAATCTGGATCTGTTTCTTAAGGGGGTGTCCTTGGTCCTGATGTCAGAGACCCCCTGAAAGAAGAGGGAGATGTGAGAGGGGGGAGTCCAAGTGCCCCACACACCTATAAGTGCAACGCCCCCCCCCCACCTTTTTCTCCCATAATTCAATGCTTGACCATAAAGCTTCAGTTATTAACCCCTTACACATATCCGTTCCATTACAAATAAATAGTCCTTCCAAGTTTAAAGTGCACATTTATAATCAAACCCTGTTGATGGTTTCCAATACAAAATAAAAGTATTAAAGTGCATTAATATAAATAATGTCATATATGAAGGTGCATCAATCATACAAAAGAAATATTTAAAACTATTACTCACTACCGCTGAATTTTTAACCACCACCCGGTTTGATAGTTAAACCATGGAAATTTTTTTATCTTCCTATTTTTTACAGATGAGAAATATCCAAAGACTATGGAGGACTATTTATTTGCAATGGAACGGATATGTGTAAGGGGTTAATAACTGAAGCTTTATGGTCAAGCATTGAATTATGGGAAAAAAAGGTGGGGGGGCGTTGCACTTATAGGTGTGTGGGGCACTTGGGAATTTTATCCTGATGGAGGGAGGTTGAAACCCCCCGAAACGTTGATCATTGTGGTGAAAAATGAATAAAATGGGGGGCACGTCCCCGACTGCAGATAAATAGAGTGTGTGCGGATCCTTCTACTGTTACTAATGGATTAGGCCACAACACTCATGAACTTGCCCCCCACCACCCAGTTCAGTGCTGGTATCAACACTATAGATTCCTTATGTTCCTATTCACACAGGGGTCCCACAAATACTCTGTATAAGGTGTCACAGTACAAAGGGGGTCCCACAAATACTCTGTATAAGGTGTCACAGTACAAAGGGGGTCCCAGAAATTCTCTGTAGAAGTCACAAATGTGTTGCTATGTGCAGCTCCCTGCCTGAGAGTTATCTGGTTGCTAGGGGTAATTACCTTAGGAACCAGGGAGCCTTCCTGAAATCAGAATGAAGATAAGAGCAGAGTGTCTGAAAACTAAATCCAGTCATTCTGGGTATTTTGGTTGCTGGGGGGTCAGTGACTTTCAGATGGGGGTCTGGAAAGGACTAGAATACAAGGCTCAAACCCCACACAAAACAAATAATGAGAATGAAATGAAGAGGGACAATTCCATTGTATATTGAGCTTATGTCCCTGGGAAAGACATAGATCACTGTCAGGAATATAAAGATCTGAGCTCTGCAGTCAATAAGTTTTATTGTAATGGGAGACCCCAAACTTACTCTACTCACTTGGGGTTTCTGGGGTACAAATCCTCGCACTTGTGTCTCTTGTTCATTGTGTGACAGTTGATCTGGTGGAGTATTTATTAGGGACACAATGGCCCAGTGTGGGACTGAGATGTCAGGGGCCACCAGAAACCCTTAGACCGTGGGACCCACTTTCCAAACTATTATTCCTCCTTTCCTCACTCAAACACTTTATTCTCCCAGTCTTTTACATTTACTTACCATATTCTTCCAGTATTAAGCATTTTCCCCATAAAGAAATAGGAAATGACTATGAAATTGGCTAAATGTTTAGAAGCCAGAGGCCACTGACACCTGAGTTTTCCTGGTATCGCTGTGGGCCAGTCCGACACTGCAATGGCTTGTGATACATCAGACATGGATTTGGCTTATTGTCCTGGAGAGTCACAGAAATAACATTTATGCTAATGACTTACATTACCCAGAATTCCCAGTGACACTGTGGGACAGGCTTGGCCTGTAGTTCTAGTTGCAAATAGGAATAAGAAGGGTCAGTGAGAAGAAAGAGCTGGACATACAGTACAACTGCCCCATTACTTGCCCATCCTCCCACTCCAGCTGATTATACCCCGAATCCCCCGTCCAATCAGGATGATCTGAACACACGGGTCGTGTACTGAGTGTTTTACAGTTTTTAAAAGGATATAAAGGAGGAATGACAGTTTATTGAACAGCACAAATATGCTCAGACTGTACAGCAGACACTGCAGTGACATTGAAAGACAGACAGACAGACAGACAGGGTAACGGGTTTATAAAAAGACAAATGGTGTAAGACAGACAGACATTGAGGACAGATCTATAGACAGTAAAATCTAACCTGGGCCATATCTGACCAGCCATGTTCTGGGCCAAATTGAGATGATCTGATTGGATCACCCAGTGGGACCTACAATGTGCTGATGTGACCCCCAAGTGACAACTGTCAGTCAAATATCAGACAAGTCCCCTTGGTGGGTCCCATACTTGAGTGGGTTCTGCAGCTTTAATTGGCCCTTATATAGAAACCTAAAGCCGGCAGGGGGGAGACATAGAGTCAGACGTTAAGCCAGGAGGACAGCCAGACAAGCAGTAAAGAGCTGTGTCTCTGTGTATAGGTGACTGTCTCTGTGTATAGGTGACTGTCTCTGTGTATAGGAGACTGTCTCTGTGTATAGGTGACTATCTCTGTCTATAGGTGACTGTGTCTCTGTGTATAGATGACTGTCTCTGTGTATAGGTGACTGTCTCTGTGTATAGGAGACTGTGTCTGTGTATAGGTGACTGTCTCTGTGTATAGGTGACTGTGTCTCTGTGTATAGGAGACTGTCTCTGTGTATAGGTGACTGTCTCTCTGTGTATAGGTGACTGTCTCTGTGTATAGGTGACTGTCTCTGTGTATAGGAGACTGTCTCTGTGTATAGGTGACTGTGTCTCTGTGTATAGGTAACTGTCTCTGTGTATAGGTGACTGTCTCTGTGTATAGGAGACTGTGTCTGTGTATAGGTGACTATCTCTGTCTATAGGAGACTGTCTCTGTGTATAGGTGACTGTGTCTCTGTGTATAGGAGACTGTCTCTGTGTATAGGTGACTGTCTCTCTGTGTATAGGTGACTGTCTCTGTGTATAGGTGACTGTCTCTGTGTATAGGTGACTGTCTCTGTGTATAGGTGACTGTCTCTGTGTATAGGAGACTGTCTCTGTGTATAGGTGACTGTGTCTCTGTGTATAGGAGACTGTCTCTCAGTGTATAGCTGATGAAGGCAGATGAGAGTCAGTCAGACATATAATATAATTACAGGGAGTCCCTGAGAAGGTGCAGGGAGTTATGAGTACAGGGGGGGCTGGTGCTACAAACTGATAATTAGGTACAAATGAGAAGCAGGTGATGTGTCAGTTCATTTTGGTTGTTTCGCTCCCCTTTGCCTGTTTGACTCTTTATTGCTCTGCCTCGGACCCCCCTCCCTCCAGCGCACAAAAGGCTAAATTGTTCTATTTCTGGGAAGTTAATAGGAAGCAGACCTGCCGGCCCCCATTAGGCTCCACTCACTCCGGAAAGGGGGGGCCTGTGTGTTTGCAGAGCAATACTGTAGCCCCCCCACACAATCCCACCCCTCCCACTGCACAATATGCAAAGAGCAGCCCCTACACACCAAGCCCCCCAGTAATAGCCCCCCCTGTTATACTAATATCTCCCCTAACTGCCTGTCTGTATTTATATCCATCTTCTTCTCTTCTATTTGTGTCTCCCCTAATGTTACACTCGTACCCCCTGATCTGCAACCCTGGTATCCCCCAAACTGTAATGTGTCGTATCTACTGTAACACTGGTATCCCCCATACTGTAATGTGTTGTATCTACTGTAACACTGGTATCCCCCATACTGTAATGTGTTGTATCTACTGTAACACTGGTATCCCCCATACTGTAATGTGTCGTATCTACTGTAACACTGGTATCCCCCATACTGTAATGTGTTGTATCTACTGTAACACTGGTATCCCCCATACTGTAATGTGTTGTATCTACTGTAACACTGGTATCCCCCATACTGTAATGTGTCGTATCTACTGTAACACTGGTATCCCCCATACTGTAATGTGTTGTATCTACTGTAACACTGGTATCCCCCATACTGTAATGTGTTGTATCTACTGTAACACTGGTATCCCCCATACTGTAATGTGTTGTATCTACTGTAACACTGGTATCCCCCATACTGTAATGTGTCGTATCTACTGTAACACTGGTATCCCCCATACTGTAATGTGTTGTATCTACTGTAACACTGGTATCCCCCATACTGTAATGTGTTGTATCTACTGTAACACTGGTATCCCCCATACTGTAATGTGTTGTATCTACTGTAACACTGGTATCCCCCATACTGTAATGTGTCGTATCTACTGTAACACTGGTATCCCCCATACTGTAATGTGTTGTATCTACTGTAACACTGGTATCCCCCATACTGTAATGTGTTGTATCTACTGTAACACTGGTATCCCCATACTGTAATGTGTCATATCTACTGTAACACTGGTATCCCCCATACTGTAATGTGTCGTATCTACTGTAACACTGGTATCCCCCATACTGTAATGTGTTGTATCTACTGTAACACTGGTATCCCCCATACTGTAATGTGTTGTATCTACTGTAACACTGGTATCCCCCATACTGTAATGTGTCGTATCTACTGTAACACTGGTATCCCCCATACTGTAATGTGTTGTATCTACTGTAACACTGGTATCCCCCATACTGTAATGTGTTGTATCTACTGTAACACTGGTATCCCCCATACTGTAATGTGTCGTATCTACTGTAACACTGGTATCCCCCATACTGTAATGTGTTGTATCTACTGTAACACTGGTATCCCCCATACTGTAATGTGTCATATCTACTGTAACACTGGTATCCCCCATACTGTAATGTGTTGTATCTACTGTAACACTGGTATCCCCCATACTGTAATGTGTTGTATCTACTGCAACACTGGTATCCCCCATACTGTAATGTGTCGTATCTACTGTAACACTGGTATCCCCCATACTGTAATGTGTTGTATCTACTGTAACACTGGTATCCCCCATACTGTAATGTGTTGTATCTACTGCAACACTGGTATCCCCCATACTGTAATGTGTTGTATCTACTGCAACACTGGTATCCCCCATACTGTAATGTGTTGTATCTACTGCAACACTGGTATCCCCCATACTGTAATGTGTCGTATCTACTGTAACACTGGTATCCCCCATACTGTAATGTGTCGTATCTACTGTAACACTGGTATCCCCCATACTGTAATGTGTCGTATCTACTGCAACACTGGTATCCCCCATACTGTAATGTGTTGTATCTACTGTAACACTGGTATCCCCCATACTGTAATGTGTCGTATCTACTGTAACACTGGTATCCCCCATACTGTAATGTGCTGTATCTACTGTAACACTGGTATCCCCCATACTGTAATGTGTCGTATCTACTGCAACACTGGTATCCCCCATACTGTAATGTCTTGTATCTACTGTAACACTGGTATCCCCCATACTGTAATGTGTTGTATCTACTGTAACACTGGTATCCCCCATACTGTAATGTGTCGTATCTACTGTAACACTGGTATCCCCCATACTGTAATGTGTTGTATCTACTGTAACACTGGTATCCCCCATACTGTAATGTGTCATATCTACTGTAACACTGGTATCCCCCATACTGTAATGTGTCGTATCTACTGCAACACTGGTATCCCCCATACTGTAATGTCTTGTATCTACTGCAACACTGGTATCCCCCATACTGTAATGTGTCGTATCTACTGTAACACTGGTATCCCCCATACTGTAATGTGTTGTATCTACTGTAACACTGGTATCCCCCATACTGTAATGTGTCGTATCTACTGCAACACTGGTATCCCCCATACTGTAATGTGTTGTATCTACTGCAACACTGGTATCCCCCATACTGTAATGTGTCGTATCTACTGTAACACTGGTATCCCCCATACTGTAATGTGTTGTATCTACTGTAACACTGGTATCCCCCATACTGTAATGTGTCGTATCTACTGTAACACTGGTATCCCCCATACTGTAATGTGTTGTATCTACTGTAACACTGGTATCCCCCATACTGTAATGTGTCGTATCTACTGTAACACTGGTATCCCCCATACTGTAATGTGTTGTATCTACTGTAACACTGGTATCCCCCATACTGTAATGTGTTGTATCTACTGTAACACTGGTATCCCCCATACTGTAATGTGTCATATCTACTGTAACACTGGTATCCCCCATACTGTAATGTGTTGTATCTACTGTAACACTGGTATCCCCCATACTGTAATGTGTTGTATCTACTGTAACACTGGTATCCCAGTCATTCAGGCAATGGGACAGATTAAAAGATTGATATGGGCTACAGATAAGATCTCTGTATGTGTTGCCTGTCTGACCATATAGTGGGAAACTGTCAGTTCTATTTGTCAGACATAACTTTCCTATTACTACTGCTGCCTGTCATTTAATGGCCTTTATTTTATCTGATTTGTAAGTTGCAGGTTGGAAGATCATCATCATCATTTATTTATATAGCGCTGTCAAGATACAAGATTGGAAAGGACGTTCGTTAGACGTGAGTTATGGGCAGTTGTACATAGATCTCCCCATTAACTGTCAGTTATGTAAAAAGACGACCTGTTCTGTGTGTCACATTGATTCACCACTAACTGTCAGTTCTGTACATTGACCATCTGTTGTGTTACATTTACATCTGGTGTTGTACAGTGAGCCCCCCTCTGTGTGATACACAGATCCCCCCAATACCTGTCACTGTATAGTCCCGAAATTCCCTTCAGTGTTTCATTATACAGTGGGGCAATTATTTTGGTATTTGCAGGTGCTGATCCTGCCCCTCTCCAGTGCATTTCCCATACATTCTATTGACACATCTGCACAACTCTCAGCACTTTCTTCCTTTTTCTGGGAAATGTGAGGAATGTAACGGGATTAATTCTAAGGTGTTGCACCTTCTCTACTGTAACACTGGGAAATGCCAGGGGGGGGGTAGGAAGAGACAAGCGGAGGGAGGAGGAGACATCTAAGAACATATGGGAGACGAGACAGCTGAGAACTGGCTGTAGATATACCAGGAAGTAATGGAAAGAATTCCATGGGGATCACTAGAAAAACAGAGAGGGAGACAGAGAGGGATATTTATTTAGGAGGAAGGGAAGAGACAGTCCATGTGACTATTAAATGTTCTACAGACAATCACTAAAGGTTCTGTCCCGACTTATTCAGGGACATTTTAGCAGCTCTTCTCTTTGTCCTGGGAGGGAAGGAGAGAACATTGTTTAATATCTTTATACTCCTTTATCCCAGAGCAGCAGCACCAATGTATCACTACTTAATTCCTTACACCAATAACACAGGGAAGAGCTTTATGCTGATATATCTGATTCTATCTCTATAGCAGCTTGAATCAGTCTCACCCTACAGCTAAATATAATGTCACAACTCTCCCCCTATTTAACTACAGGCGCAACTATAACCCACAGCCAAGTGCACCCCTTCTGTTTCTGCCCAAAACAATGGGTCTGAGGCTTATTCTCTTTATATGGACTGAGCACCTGGGGAGTTAAGAACCTCAGGAAACACTAAATTAGTGGGGAGAAAAAACGACCTATAGTTTCTATCTGGGGTGCCTTCATAGGCTAATGTGGGGGGTCTTATTCAGCTCCCGAAATAAAAGTAATGTTTGGTCACCAAGGGAAGGCAAAAGGCCACAAATAATAATTATCTCCTATATGGGAAGAAATGTCACTTTAACAACTAAACTGCTTATATTTCAAAAAAGGAATTTTAGTTATTTTACTGTAAATGAGAAAACAGGATCTTTATTTACTATTGTGCTCCCCCATAATAACTGAAAACCATTGTGACATCAACAGCATCAATTATTTTGATCTAATCTGAGTTCTCTGTAAATCCTCAGTGTGGAACCCTCTTTCTAAGGATATTTACATTTTAAGGATATTAGAAGTCACTGAGGGGTCGTTCTGTGACCATATAAAGGCACAAGGCTGCAGGTTGATTTATACAGGGAACTCTGAGTATCACTCATGTATTATAAGGGATAATGTACCCCCTACTGTAAATGATAAGGATATTAGAAGTCACTGAGGGGTTGTTCTGTGACCATATAAAGGCACAAGGCTGCAGGCTGAGTTATACAGGGAACTCTGAGTATCACTCATGTATTATAAGGGATAATGTACCCCCTACTGTAAATGATAAGGATATTAGAAGTCACTGAGGGGTTGTTCTGTGACCATATAAAGGCACAAGGCTGCAGGCTGAGTTATACAGGGAACTCTGAGTATCACTCATGTATTATAAGGGATAATGTACCCCCTACTGTAAATAATAAGGATATTAGAAGTCACTGAGGGGTTGTTCTGTGACCATATAAAGGCACAAGGCTGCAGGCTGAGTTATACAGGGAACTCTGAGTATCACTCATGTATTATAAGGTATAATGTACCCCCTACTGTAAATGATAAGGATATTAGAAGTCACTGAGGGGTTGTTCTGTGACCATATAAAGACACAAGGCTACAGGCTGAGTTATACAGGGAACTCTGAGTATCACTCATGTATTATAAGGGCTAATGTACCCCCTACTGTAAATGATAAGGATATTAGAAGTCACTGAGGGGTTGTTCTGTGACCATATAAAGGCACAAGGCTGCAGGCTGAGTTATACAGGGAACTCTGAGTATCACTCATGTATTATAAGGGATAATGTACCCCCTACTGTAAATGATAAGGATATTAGAAGTCACTGAGGGGTTGTTCTGTGACCATATAAAGGCACAAGGCTGCAGGCTGAGTTATACAGGGAACTCTGAGTATCACTCATGTATTATAAGGGATAATGTACCCCCTACTGTAAATGATAAGGATATTAGAAGTCACTGAGGGGTCGTTCTGTGACCATATAAAGGCACAAGGCTGCAGGTTGATTTATACAGGGAACTCTGAGTATCACTCATGTATTATAAGGGATAATGTACCCCCTACTGTAAATGATAAGGATATTAGAAGTCACTGAGGGGTTGTTCTGTGACCATATAAAGGCACAAGGCTGCAGGCTGAGTTATACAGGGAACTCTGAGTATCACTCATGTATTATAAGGGATAATGTACCCCCTACTGTAAATGATAAGGATATTAGAAGTCACTGAGGGGTTGTTCTGTGACCATATAAAGGCACAAGGCTGCAGGCTGAGTTATACAGGGAACTCTGAGTATCACTCATGTATTATAAGGGATAATGTACCCCCTACTGTAAATAATAAGGATATTAGAAGTCACTGAGGGGTTGTTCTGTGACCATATAAAGGCACAAGGCTGCAGGCTGAGTTATACAGGGAACTCTGAGTATCACTCATGTATTATAAGGTATAATGTACCCCCTACTGTAAATGATAAGGATATTAGAAGTCACTGAGGGGTTGTTCTGTGACCATATAAAGACACAAGGCTACAGGCTGAGTTATACAGGGAACTCTGAGTATCACTCATGTATTATAAGGGCTAATGTACCCCCTACTGTAAATGATAAGGATATTAGAAGTCACTGAGGGTTGTTCTGTGACCATATAAAGGCACAAGGCTGCAGGCTGAGTTATACAGGGAACTCTGAGTATCACTCATGTATTATAAGGGATAATGTACCCCCTACTGTAAATAATAAGGATATTAGAAGTCACTGAGGGGTTGTTCTGTGACCATATAAAGGCACAAGGCTGCAGGCTGAGTTATACAGGGAACTCTGAGTATCACTCATGTATTATAAGGTATAATGTACCCCCTACTGTAAATGATAAGGATATTAGAAGTCACTGAGGGGTTGTTCTGTGACCATATAAAGACACAAGGCTACAGGCTGAGTTATACAGGGAACTCTGAGTATCACTCATGTATTATAAGGGCTAATGTACCCCCTACTGTAAATGATAAGGATATTAGAAGTCACTGAGGGGTTGTTCTGTGACCATATAAAGGCACAAGGCTGCAGGCTGAGTTATACAGGGAACTCTGAGTATCACTCATGTATTATAAGGGATAATGTACCCCCTACTGTAAATGATAAGGATATTAGAAGTCACTGAGGGGTTGTTCTGTGACCATATAAAGACACAAGGCTGCAGGCTGAGTTATACAGGGAACTCTGAGTATCACTCATGTATAATAAGGGATAATGTACCCCCTACTGTAAATGATAAGGATATTAGAAGTCACTGAGGGGTTGTTCTGTGACCATATAAAGACACAAGGCTGCAGGCTGAGTTATACAGGGAACTCTGAGTATCACTCATGTATTATAAGGGATAATGTACCCCCTACTGTAAATGATAAGGATATTAGAAGTCACTGAGGGGTTGTTCTGTGACCATATAAAGGCACAAGGCTGCAGGCTGAGTTATACAGGGAACTCTGAGTATCACTCATGTATTATAAGGGATAATGTACCCCCTACTGTAAATGATAAGGATATTAGAAGTCACTGAGGGGTTGTTCTGTGACCATATAAAGACACAAGGCTGCAGGCTGAGTTATACAGGGAACTCTGAGTATCACTCATGTATTATAAGGGATAATGTACCCCCTACTGTAAATGATAAGGATATTAGAAGTCACTGAGGGGTTGTTCTGTGACCATATAAAGGTACAGTGTCTCTTTGTAGGTGAATATCACACAATACTCACTATAATAACAGTCTATCAGTACTGACATGACATTATCAGTGTGAGGGTCTCAGGTCCAGTGCCTCCCCTTCTGTTGTTCCCCAGGACTCACACACAGAGGCTCCCCTTTTTCTCCCAGTCACTCAGGAGGATGGGGTTCTGGATAACACCGGTGTGATGTTTATACAAATGGCCTGTAGATGTCACTGTGCCCAGACTTATACTGTAAATACTTCCTGACAGCTTAAAAGTGAAAGTTACTGTTGTGTAATGGCTGCATGAGTCTCTGCTAATAAAGCACTGTTATACTCTACTCATCCTCGGCTCCCCAAAACATAACAACCGGTGTGTTCCTCCTGGGCGGGGCTTCCATACTGCAGACTTGGATACAATGAGAGACATTAGTGACGCCTAATGTCCCCAAGTGTCACTGTGTGTGGCCATAGATTTGTAAAGAGGTGCCTAATTTTGCTGTAAGCGGAAGCTACAGTTCTTTAAAATATTTGGGTCACTTTTTATAGGGGGTTTTAGGGAGTAAACTAATAATAGTCCTCTATGTAATTGATTGGCCAAGGCTTCAAAGAAATTAGGCATACGGCAACTGACTAGTATAGTAATATTTCAGATAATTGCATTAGCCTACTGGCTATTAGCCACTCTCCTGCCCAAATCAAGTCTCTGATACAGACATCTAACTGCCTAATCCACATCTTTGTAGTCATGATTGTTGCTTTGTGGAAGACAAATAAACATTTTGGTAAAAAATAAATTTTAGGACATTAACGCGACCCAGAAGAGACAACGGTACACTCGGCCTTATTGGATTGGATTCCATTTTCAAGGACTTGTTTTTTTATAGTCAAATTGAGTTCTGTGTGTTTCTTTGGGTCCCTGTGAACAGCCATACCAAGAGATATGAAGGAGGAGCCCACTGGAGTTGGGGTTCATGTTGCGAGTCCCTAATATTCCCAGGGTCTATGGGGAACACCACTGATTTCACCCAGTTTAACATTAGGCCTTAAACCAAGTTGAATGACCTCCATGATGAGAGTAGAAAGAGATTCTTGAGCGTTAGCTAAGTGTACCAGCATGGCATCCCCATTAGGCAAACGTCTCTCCTCCAGTCACTGTATTTTACATCCTATAAACTTTAATTGTTTTGTATTTGTATAACTAGGGGTTCTATAGGTACGACATAGAGCACTGGAGATAATGGGCATCCCTGCCTGCAGTGGCCGATTAATACTACGTGAGGCCCATAGGCTACACTGGGGTCCAAACCCCGATTTCCACAAGGCCCCCCCCAACTGCTGCTGGACCTGGTTGGGTGCTGCGCTGCCCCCCGTGCCTTGCTGCTTTCTGCTGGCTGGGAGACAATTTAGGCAGGATTCAGGCAGATAGAGCTAGATTTAGGCAACGACTATTTAGACTGTGTGTCTTCTGCTGGACCAAATGTACTCGCTCAACTCCAAAGCCATGTGATGAGTCTGCTTCTTCAGCGCACACTAGTGACATCACTGGTGCTCGCCAATTCCGCCGAAGAGACTACACACCCCAACTTTGCACGCACATGACTACATATAGATAGACACATATAGATACATATAGTTACATATAGATACATATAGATACATATAATTACATACAGATACATATAATTACATATAGTTACATATAGATAGACGTTACGTGCAGCACCTGCCTTGCCTAAATTTTCTCCCAACAATCATTAAGCACAGCCTACAGAGTGCAGACAGTGGAAGGTGACATTTTTTTTTTTTAAATCACAAAAACCCATGGCCCCTCACCACTATGGGCCCTAGGCTATAGCCTAGGCGTTAATCTACCTCTGCCTGTCTAGTGCCCCTCGCAACATCTTTGTATTCACCAGGATTCCAGGTCTCAGGAGTCATATAAGGCTTTCACCCACAGAATATGGTAACCCATTCCATATCATGCCAGGAGGGTCCAAATATAAGGTCACCCCATCACTCCCTCCCAAGTGTCACTATGTGTGTGGCCATTGATTTGTAAAGAGGTGCCTAATATTGATTCCAATGGCTCTGTTAGGCATAAACCTGATCTGATCAAGGTGAATGAAGTTCTCAACAACCCACTTGAGTCTATTTGAGAGGACCTTGGCCTTGGCCAGCACCTTGACATCTGAGGTGAAATGGGTCTGTCTGATGTTCCCCAATATGAGAATAAGTGTCAGAGCTGGGGCACTACTAGGTCTTTATGCACTAAATATGAACAGTGTCAGACTGGGGCCCACCCAAAAACCTTAGACCAGGGGCCACTCTCAGTACTATTATTATTTCTCTCCTCACTCAACCTCTATTCTCCCAGTCTCTTTTCTTTAAATACTATATAATCTATTATTCCATCTATTTAGCCTCTTTGTTCTCATAGAAATAGGGAATGGCCATGAAATAGGCCAAATGTTTAGCAGCCTGAGGGGCCACTGACACCTGGGCCCCCCGGGAGTTTTCCTGGTGTCCCTGTGGGCCAGTCCGACACTGAATATGAAGGCCATCAGGACATGGGACTTTCCATTGGGGAACATATCTATGGCTCGGTGATCTCTTGCAGAGTAATCTGCCCATTGAGAGCCTCTCATGATACCGTCTGGGAATTGCAATGTTATTTACAGTAGGTACTGACCAAGCATTGGATTTTTGAACTGTACAAGTTGGAATAGAATTTGGCTCACGGACCTCCTGGTCCCCTCAGAGAACAACATAGGAAAAGGTGTTAATTACATGGGATCCTTGGTGGGAATGACAAGGAGTTTTATCGAGGGTCGGACTGGAGCATTGGGGGCCCTCGGGGGCTGCAATATGAATGACCCTCCTCGGGGGCCTCCTCCTGACCTCCTGACCTCCAAACTTCCGCACAACCACAACTTTGCCTCGTTCTGCACATCCATGAAATGATGCTCCGCCGCAGCGCAAAGACTGTATGTTATGGACCAGCCAATCAGTGGGGCAGGTCTGGCCGGCAGGGGCCCATGAGGGCCGGGGCCAACGGGTTTTTTCCTTGTGTCCCACCAGCCCAGTCCGACCCTGCTTTAATCCCCTTTATCATAAAATCTCTGTACTATATCTTTAAATTAATGATATGGCAACATGAGTTTTGCTGTCACTGCCCCTCACATAAATATTTACTGATTCTGTGTTGATTTAGGGGGGGGCTATAGGTCTCACAACTGCTCTATATTGTATTTATTATTGCATTGCTCATTGTTCGTGTAATTTAATTTCAGCTCCCAGCATGTCAGCCAGGGAATGGAACTTAATAGTGAATCTAAATCACAGGAAACAATGAGGCCCCTCCATGTTGCACTGGGGAGCAGGGAATTGGGGGCCTGAATTCTCCACTGCCTGGGGCTTTACTTGATGTTCCCCCTGCTCTGCCTACACTAGCCCCCCCTCACTAGCCCCCCTCACTAGCCCCCTCACTAGCCCCCCTCACTGGGGCGCCTCACTAGCATCATACATTGGGGGAACCAATTCATCCCACTCTAGTTATGTCCAGTGTCGGACAGGCCCACAGGGATACCAGGAAAACTCCCGGGGGGCCCAGGTGTCAGTGGCCCCTCAGGCTGCTAAACATTTGGCCTATTTCATGGTCATTCCCTATTTCTTTGAGAACAAAGAGGCTAAATGGGTGGAATAATAGATTATAGTCTGTAAAACTATAAATAGAGGTTGAGCTAGGAGAGGAAGAATAATAGTACTGACAGTGGGCCCCTGGTCTAAATTTTCTAGGTGGGCCCCTGGTCTAAGGCTTTTGGGTGGACCCTGGTATCCCAGTCCTACACTGGTTATGTCTGTTTTATCCTCCAGAGGGTTAAGAAACTCAGGTAGGTGTAAATGCAGGTAGAGTCCCAGGTGAGTGGATGGATTGACATTATGACATAAACATAATTGGGGAGGAGCATATCTAGGAGCATATAAGAGGTGGGTCAGTGAGTGTGGCACATACAGAGTTAATGGTCCCAGGTGAGGAGGTGAGTGTGGCACATACAGAGTTAATGGTCTCAGGTGGGTCAGTGAGTGTGGCACATACAGAGTTAATGGTCCCAGGTGAGGAGGTGAGTGTGGCACATACAGAGTTAATGGTCCCAGGTGAGGAGGTGAGTGTGGCACATACAGAGTTAATGGTCTCAGGTGGGTCAGTGAGTGTGGCACATACAGAGTTAATAGTCCCAGGTGAGGAGGTGAGTGTGGCACATACAGAGTTAATAGTCCCAGGTGAGGAGGTGAGTGTGGCACATACAGAGTTAATGGTCCCAGGTGAGGAGGTGAGTGTGGCACATACAGAGTTAATGGTCCCAGGTGAGGAGGTGAGTGTGGCACATACAGAGTTAATGGTCCCAGGTGAGGAGGTGAGTGTAGCACATACAGAGTTAATGGTCTCAGGTGGGTCAGTGAGTGTGGCACATACAGAGTTAATAGTCCCAGGTGAGGAGGTGAGTGTGGCACATACAGAGTTAAGGGTCCCAGGTGAGTGTGGTACATAGAGAGTTAAGGGTCCCAGGTGGGGGAGGTATATTTAGGCGCTATGTGTGCTCTCTTTGTGCTCTCACTGGCTGTCAGGGCCTCCCGGCAGAACTGGGTTATTATTAGGACTGAGCAAATCCTTCCATGAGCTGCACTACAGGTACAGTGTGAGGAATGCGCCACCTAGTGTGGGTCTGAGCAATTGCACCTTGCACTTAGTATAGAGTATAGAGTATAGAGTATAGAGTATAGAGTATAGAGTATAGAGTATAGGGTATAGGGTATAGGGTATAGAGTATAGAGTATAGAGTATAGAGTATAGAGTATAGAATATAGAATATAGAATATAGAGTATAGAATATAGAATATAGAGTATAGAGTATAGGGTATAGACTATAGAGTATAGAGTATAGAATATAGAATATAGAGTATAGAGTATAGGGTAAAGACTATAGAGTATAGAGTATAGAATATAGAATATAGAGTATAGAGTATAGGGTATAGAGTATAGAATATAGAGTATAGAGTATAGGGTATAGACTATAGAGTATAGAGTATAGAATATAGAATATAGAGTATAGAGTATAGAATATAGAGTATAGAGTATAGAATATAGAATATAGAGTATAGAGTATAGAGTATAGAGTATAGAATATAGAGTATAGAGTATAGAGTATAGAATATAGAATATAGAGTATAGAGTATAGAGTATAGGGTATAGGGTATAGGGTATAGAGTATAGAATATAGAATATAGAGTATAGAGTATAGAGTATAGAGTATAGAGTATAGAATATAGAATATAGAGTATAGAATATAGAATATAGAGTATAGGGTATAGACTATAGAGTATAGAGTATAGAATATAGAATATAGAGTATAGAGTATAGGGTATAGACTATAGAGTATAGAGTATAGAGTATAGAATATAGAGTATAGAGTATAGGGTATAGACTATAGAGTATAGAGTATAGAATATAGAATATAGAGTATAGAGTATAGGGTATAGAGTATAGAATATAGAATATAGAGTATAGAGTATAGAGTATAGAGTATAGAGTATAGAATATAGAATATAGAGTATAGAATATAGAATATAGAGTATAGGGTATAGACTATAGAGTATAGAGTATAGAATATAGAATATAGAGTATAGAGTATAGGGTATAGACTATAGAGTATAGAGTATAGAGTATAGAATATAGAGTATAGAGTATAGGGTATAGACTATAGAGTATAGAGTATAGAATATAGAATATAGAGTATAGAGTATAGGGTATAGAGTATAGAATATAGAATATAGAGTATAGAGTATAGAGTATAGACAGGACACACTGAGGCACAGATACTGTAATTATAACTTATATATTCATTTCTGTGACTATTCATTTGCTACTATATTAGTAGATATTGTCAGTTACAATGGAGAGAGCAACTGGCTATTCCCAGAGCTGTCAACTCTCCTGAAGATGTTGTATTTGACAATAAATGTGTGAGATACAAGTGTCAGCATCCTGCATGGAACCTATAGTTCTGCACAATTTAGTCTCATCTGCACAAATAGAAACAGTACTTTCAATGGCCACCTCCAGGTCATTAATAAACAAGTTGAAAAGCAAGGGACCTAGTACAGAGCCCTGCGGTACTCCACTAACAACACTGGTCCAATTAGAAAATGTTCCATTTACCACCACTCTTTGTAGTCTATCTTTTAGCCAGTTCTCTATCCAGGTACAAATACTATGTTCCAGGCCAACATTCCTTCATTTAACCACAATAACGGTGGTACCGTGTTAGTAGTGTAAATAAGAAATAAAAAACCAATAAGGTGGTTTATAGCATACACCAATGAGAATTCTCTTTGTTACCTTTTGCCCAGTCAAAATCTCTACCCAGAGGGATTCTACACCCTCACCAGTGGCAGCTATTGGTATTTCTTTAGCGCATGGCTTTAATTCAGGCTTTACATACAAACACACTCCTCCACCCGCTATTTAATCCCTCGGTCCCTCCTAAATAGGGTGTAACCATTTAAATTCACAGTCACATGTTTCATCCCACCAGGTCTCAGTGATACCAATTATATCATAATGTTTAGAGCAATTAATTCCAGGTCTCCCATTTTACCTGACAAACTCCGTGCATTTGCAGCATACAGCCGAGGTCACTACTTTTACTTGTGACATTTACATTAGTAAAATAAGTAATATTCTGTTTTCCTTGTAACAGAGTCAGATTCCCCCGGGGGCACATTGTCTCCCATTCACTCTGGTTTCTCTAAGTCTCCCCCCAGTGAGGGGCAAGTGATGAATCTGCTGATAACTGACCCCCCTGACCCTGTGGTTGGGCACAAGTCTGTACAGGAATCCCTGGGGGGGAATAACATTAAATCTGATGGATTCCCAGTAGGGAATAGAGGGAGTGGGGGCTGGGGTATATAGGGGCAATAGTCTGGTCACTGTTATCAGTGTATTTTGGATAATAATCATAATAATAATAATAATAATAATAATAAATATTTATTCCCCCACATGCTGGACAGTTGCACCAGCCCCACTTTTCTGACATCACAGGAATCCCATGTAATTGATTTGTTGTTCTGACCAATCAGAGCTGCTCTTGTGCCTCCTCTCAGTGTCATGTGACCACTATGTGACATCACTATGAGGTGTAGCCGTGCGACTGGGCCCCAGTGATACTTCAGCTTCCCCCCGGCACTCGGGTCTCATTGGCAGATTCTACTTTAGTAAATCAGAGAACAGAATAGACTTGGGCTCTTAGGGCCCCCCAGAGAACCCGGCACCGAGGGCCCACTGTCACCTCACCCACATGTAATAAATATAATAAATACATATAATGGGGGTGATATATAGACCAGTGCTGACAAGGGTCCTTCTATGGGGCCCATTAGGGACACAAAACTGGCAGATAGTCTGAGGGGCCACTGGGCCAATGAAAAGGGAGATGAAGGGGAGGGGGAAACATTTGGGGGGTTTGTGAGGAAATGTCCCTGGAGTTTAAAACTGCCCAACTGCCCCAATATTATGGCACAAATGCTGCTCTCACCCCATCATGTTTGATTATATAGAAATGGGGCGCTGAGGAATGTGGGGGATAATGATTGTCAGCTGTTCAGTCTCATTATTACTCAGAAGGAGCAGCGGCCTCTGGAGAACTGGAGTCTCAGAGACAGGACTGGGGGGATGGGCAGGGTTGCAGGGAGTTTATTAGCCCTGGGGCCACATGGGCCCTACTGGAAGAAGAACTATTGCCATTGTATTACATTGCTCCAGAATTTCTACTTTATTAAATGGATTAGCAATTTGGACAATTTGCTGAACTACAACTCCCAGCATCCTCCATGAACCAAGGGGTGAGTTGGGATTTCTTATTGCGCAATAAAGGGAATTAAAAATTAAAACAGTTACTGTTCAGACAAAAGGATCATTGTGCAGAGCTGGAAGGGCCCGGGAGGTGGGAGTGGAGCTCTAATCTTTATGGCATTAGGTTACAGGGCTATAAATATGTGTGTGCGGTGGCAACTCCAGCAGATCCTCCTGCTCCATCGCCTGATAGGAAAGTGCTGTTGTGCTGCCATCTAGTGGCACATTGGAAATAAGCAGCTCTCTCCTGGGCAGCACAGGGGCAATACAGGACATATGAGCCCTCAGGGGACTAGCGACTTATTTATCACATAGAAAATCATGAATAGTCCCAAAATGCTTGTGTCCATATGAATGTGGCAGAAAGATCCGGGGGAGGGGTGCTTTGCAGATTTTGCAGCCTCAGTAATTCTCATATGCAGAGGAGATGGCAGAGACGGAGCAGCATCATCAACTGTACCTTTAATTAACAGCGTCTGCAGAGAATTCCTCCTCCCCCACGAGAGATCCACCAATCAGCAATGACCTGTGTCTCTGTTCTCATCTTATTCTCATTCCCTTAGTCCTGCCCTGACTGACCAACTGCAACGTGGCATTGCTTTGTTTCACTGAGCTTTATGAGTGCCAGCTCTTGACTCTCACTTGTACTTATATATATATATATTGCTATGTTAGCCTATGGGGACCTCCTAGAACCTATAGCCAACATTTCCTTAATTTTTTAGAAGTCAGAAGTTTTTTTTGAAAATCGTTCGATGGATTGATTAAATAGTTTGAATCATTCGAATTGAAGGATTTAATCGATCGATCGAACAATTTTACTTCCATCCAATATGGCCATATTCGATCAAAAAAAACTTCGACTTCGAACATCGAACGACTGCAATTTGATGGTTGAATTTCAACGTTTTTTCACTTCAACATTCGACCCTTAGTAAATGTGCTCCCTGCAGTGGGGAAATATATTTAGGGCATAAGTGCCCTTTAAATCAAATAGCTTTGTGTAATATAAATACCCACCTAGTGACGGTGGTATAAAGAGTGGTATATAAAGAGTGGTATATAAAGAGTGGTATATAAAGAGTGGTATATAAAGAGTGGTATATAAAGAGTGGTATATAAAGAGTGGTATATAAAGAGTGGTATATAAGGGTTCTAAAAGTGATACTCAGTCATATAAAGGATAAGTAAACCTTTAAATTAAGTGAATGTAAAATTGATGAGGGGACTATTCTAAGCTCTTTTGTAATGTACATTCGTTATTTATTTTGCTTTTATGCAAAGATATTAACCCTTTGCCTGCCAAGCACATACGACATATGTTCTGGCAGGCAGGGGCTTTAACTGCTATAGACATACTATGTACATCCGTGTAGTAATTAGGGCTTTTCTCTGCATCGCCGGCTTTAGCCTCCTCTGCAGAGATTTAGGAGCATTGGCAGCCCCCTGGGCAATGAGGCTGTGGGTCACGTCGGCCCTTGGGAAGGATTGTGGATTGTCACACGGCTGACCAAAAAAAGCAGACGCAGCAGATCTCACATGTGTCTGGTCCTGACCTCTGATTTACTGCTGCACTAGGACCCTGCAGCAACTGACTCCAGCAACCCTCCAGTGATGGGATCGGCCCTCCTGCTCCAGGAATAGTAAGTGGCCTGTATTTACACACGTATACGCACTGACATACACTTACATACATTTATACACTATGGGGCTGATTCATTAAGGGTTGAATATCGAGGGTTAATTAACCCTCGATATTCGACTAGGAATTGAAATCCTTCGATTTCGAATATCGAAGTCGAAGGATTTAGCGCAAATACTGCGATCGTACGATCGAAGGATTATTCCTTCGATCAAACGATTAAATCCTTCAAATCGAACGATTCGAAGGATTTTAATCCAACGATCGAAGGAATATCCTTTGATCAAAAAAATTTAGGGAAGCCTATGGGGACCTTCCCCAGAGGCTAACATTGACTTCGGTAGCTTTTAGATGGCGAACTAGGGGGTCGAAGTTTTTTTTAAAGAGACAGTACTTCGACTATTGAATGGTCGAATAGTCGAACGATTTTTAGTTTGAATCCTTCGATTCGAAGTCGTAGTCGTAGTCGAAGGTCGAAGTAGCCCATTCGATGGTCGAAGTAGCCCAAAAAATACTTCGAAATTCGAAGTTTTTTTACTTCGAATCCTTCACTCGAATTTAGTGAATCGGCCCCTTACATACATTTATACATTCTTACACACTCATTTTAGTAATGACTTTTTTTTTTTTGCATTTTTTATTTTGTTCACTTATATTTACACACTGTCACACAACTTTTACAAGTGTACACACACACGTATACACAAAAAACTGGCAAAGGTTTTTTTTTTTTTTTTACTTTTACCATTTTGTGTTTTTTTTACCCCAAAAAACTGTTTATTTTGGCAGCGTGACTATTGGATAATCTATTTTGGCCACTAATTATGGTATCAGATTTGATTATTTTGTTATTTCATTGATTTACACAATTTTTGTGGTTTTATTGCATTATTGTTCCTTGTGTATCTTTAGTATAGTTTTGTTCTTTGGTGCTTTGGTATAGAAAGATCCGCCAGAATATGTACTTTCCAAAAATATCTGGTTTTCTGGGGGCCTTCTTACAGTTTGGGGGTCTTACAGCACATAACGCACAGTCAGGGCTTTGTATTGAGCAGCTGAGTTGGCCAGTGTTAAGATTCATAGGCAGGTTTTTCGTTTGGGGTCGTACACATCACACACTTGGGTAAATCGTTGCACATTGGGCATCAAACGATTCAGTAGACCCCTGACGTCCATATTTAGGGGGATTTTTCTTTGTACATAAAACATTGTGTGAGATAAATGCGGCAAACTGCAACATTTTTAGGCACTTTTCAGAGATAGTCATAAAAACCTCCACATTTAGAAAAGCTTTGCAGTTTAATAGTTTGGAGTAGAAAGACGTCTTTATCGATTCATTTGCTGTATTACATATTGTTTCCCACAGACAGTACAGTGTGATTGGCTGATTATATTTATTTATTTATAAGTCAATGACACAGCCCAGTCCTGTACATAAGGATTATATGGTTTATAATTAAGGGTGGGAGCTGCCATACTATGTGCCTCAGGGTCTCAGCTGTGAGTGCTGATAATCGGATTATTTATTGCCCCTCTCTCTGCAGCTCCATGTCGATGTTGCCCTGGGGGAGTCGTGGCTGAGAAGTAACTGTCAGCTCTGCACCCAGTGGGAGTCGCTGAAATGTAAGTGGCACCAGTACAACCCTATGGGGTGAAATTCTCCCCGTTACTATTCAGGGTGGGACTGGTCTATCAGCACCAGATCATCTGCTATTGGGCCCAGCCTCACCCTTATTTCCAATATGGACCTTTATCATTTGTCACTGTTCTGTGTATCAGTCTGTATCCAACTGCTGGGAGTCCAGGGAGTCTGGTTCTGACCCACAGTCCCCAGTCTAATGTTCCCTTTATATAAGTTGGGACAGTCCCTCCTTGTAGGTACATTTCATACACTTACCCACTACTCATTGGTATCCCATTGTGCCCCCTCAGCTGAGCAAACAAAGGGCAGTGACACATGGGTTTATTTTGGGCATTTCAGTCTCACCCCATTCATTTCAGTAGTCTGGGGGCTAGTGGGAGCCCTCGGCAATAGTCACTTGCCAACTGCCTGACCCGCAAGCCCAAAACATTGTGATGAACGGGGGGCAATTCCAAAGCTTCTCTCGCTTGCCCATACAAATACCAGGACTCCCATTTATATTAAGTGGTACAGGACCAGCAGTTTTCTGGATAAAGGGTCTCTCTGTAATGTGGAGCAGCAGGATTGGCACTTCTTATATAGAAACCAACTGCAAATGAATCTGCCACCAACAAGTATTTATGATGCACCTCCCATACCCTGTGACCCATCATTATATATATATATATATACAGTGGAACCTCCATTTTACATCCCCTGATTTTAAGTTTTCCCTTATTTTACATTGTTCTTTTCTGTTCCCACCTACATATTATACATAACACATTTCCCTGATTTTACATTTTCCTGGATTTTACACCATTTTTTTCTGGTCCCCTGAAAAACCTAAAATGGGGGTTCTACTGTGTATATATATATATCTATTATAGAGAGGAAAGACAAGAACACTGTGGGAAATGACTGCTTTTGGCTTCTGGTTCTCCTCCATTACTCCCTGAAGCTTCTCCTTTCTCAGTATCCCCTGGTACTGGGGGAATCTGATGGGTTCTGGTTCTGCTCAGACTCTGCAGCACAAGTAGCCTAATAGCAAGGCAATGTGTTGGGTTCTGGTTCCCCTTTACCTTCTCAAACTTCTCCCTCCCAGAACCCATTGACTTCCCATCTTGGTGTGAAGCTCACTATGACCCCCAAACCTGCCAAATCTTGGTGGTGCAGAAGGCCGACCCAAGTCTCCTGTGTGTGCACAATGTAGATAACAAGTGGGGTTCTGCTGATACCCCTGAGCCTACCCCTCAAACTATTTACCCTACAGACCTTGGCAGATGGGCTCTCAGCTGTGGCACAGAATGGACCTTATACCAACGGGGCGGCTCCTGCCCATAAACTCTTCTCTGCTCTTGTGTAACCTGCTACTGGGAGTAGAACTTACCTGCTACTGGGAGTAGGACTTGCCCCATCATGGAGTGGAATCGGACCTTTTCCTCCCACTGGATATAATCAGCTAAAGGCACTAAAAATGGCGGCACAGAAAGCTCTGCAGTCTCACTGGGTTCTGCCCAAAACATCACGTCAGACTGTGGCGAATGAGCAACGAGACGGGATTGGCCCTTAATCTCATTGGGACTAGTTTGGAAGAAGAGGACGAGGAGCAATTTACAGTGATACGACCCAGGGACACTGATACATCATCATGTACTGTATGCGCTGGTACCATCAGAACCACTGATACCAACACAACTGTCTAGAGATAGCGGCAAGTACTGGCTCCATATTTACTCAGCTGCAGCCTCTAGTACTCCCTGTATGCTCCGCCCACTCCCACGGTACCACTTATATATATATATATACCTACCTACGTATGTATAACCCAACACTTAAAGGAATTGTTCAGTGTGAAAATAAAAACTGGTAAATAGTCTGTGCAAAATAAAAAATGTATCTAATATAGTTAATTAGGCAAAAATGTAATGTATAAAGGCTGGAGTGAGTGGATGTGTAACATAATAGCCAGAACACTACTTCCTGCTTTTCAGCTCTCTAACTCTGAGTTAGTCAGTGACTATAAGGGGGGCCACATGGGACATAACTGTTCAGTGAGTTTGTAATTGATCCTCAGCATTCAGCTCAGATTCAAAAGCAACAGAAATGACCCATGTGGCCCCCCCTCATGTTTGGGCTCAGGTCCCGGTTTGATTGGTTATCCCTCAGTTCCGCACAGCACCCACCTCTGCTTCCTCCAGACACCCAATGGCGCTGCTAGAATTTGTTCTGATCCGTGCAGCACAGATAATCCCAATGTCTTTATTAAAATTATATATATATTTACACACATACAGGGCCAGCACCCCTTATATAGAGATGCAATGGGAGGAAAAAGCAGGGGAAACATAGGAAGCCAGCAGAGGATTGGTTGGAAGAACTTTGATTGGCAGGTCCCAGCTAAAGGTGTCTACCTCTATTTGTCCAGCCCCCGTCCAGGTGATGATCTCTGATTGGTTCTCAGGAACAGTAGGTGCCTCCATGGGCTCCCGGGAGGTGACAAACTCAAAATGGAGGCGCCACTTCAGTGAGACTGTGGGGGACACAAAGACGATATGAGCAGCTGCTCTCATATAAACACATTGGTTTTGGGACAATCTACTGGCCGCTCACCCCCTGCCCAGCAGCCCCATGTGACTTGCACCCTGGGGTGTGGCTACTGATCCCTCTCACTGACACCCTTCCTATTACAGCAGATTTATCTAGTGGCCCTAGAGAACTCATGGGGGGACTCACCGATGTTGGTGCTGAATCCAGGACAAGACGTGAGGGGGATGGGGAGACTGAAGCTGGTGCTGGCCGAGTGCAGACAGGACTCGTGGTGCTGAGCGTGGCTAGTGATGGTCACCGGCTGAGCCCGAGATCTCCTGTACTCCTCCTGCACACTCTCTTCTGTCTGCAGCAACACCGAGTACTGTGGGCGGAGACAGACTGATTGTACACGCCCCTCTATCAGGTGCATAGGGGTGGGGGCAATAGAACTTATAGGAGTACAATGAGGACCTGGGGCCTCACTCACCTGCAGACAGGGAATGTCACCGTCAGAGAAACTGAATGTGCCAATCACATCTTCTCCAATTTTATAGACCGTCTTAAAGATGCAGAACGTGCCCACGCGGCCCTGGCTGTTACTGATATTAAACTGGTCTGAGAGGGAAAATGTCACAGGTTAGAGCCCCCCAGTGATGCCCGTGTGTCTCCAGGACTCATGCCCAGAGCTCAGGGACGGGTATAACCATGAGCAACCCCTGTCCCTTTATACAACTGCCAGCTCAGACTGCCCCCTAATGTACAATGCGAGTGCAGCACCCTGTGATTATTCCTCATATTCTTCTAACAGACTCAAATGCCAACACCCAGAATTCCAAGGGGAACAGAAGGAGCAGTAGTGAGAGGAGATGGCAGGGAAATTTGTAGAAGCGAGTCCAGACCCAATGCCTAGGCAATGCCAGCCTAATAGCCCAACTAATAGTGGCACAGTGTAGGACCTTTCGTTATTGCATAGTGTAGGACGGCACAGGGTGGGACGGCACAGGGTGGGACGGCACAGGGTGGGACGGCACAGGGTAGGGCGGCACAGGGTAGGGTGGCACAGGGTAGGATGGCAGAGGGTGGGACGGCACAGTTCAATACTTACGCAATGTCCTACGGGACGTCAGAGTCATGAGAATCTCCACGGCCGAGTCCAGGAGCCTCGAGTCTTTCTTCCCTCCCTCCTCCTCATCCAGGAAGGGGTTGGAGGGGGCAACCTCATCCTCCTGTGTGGGCTGGAAGTTCTGCAGCGCTGAAATTATGGGAGAAAATTTGTGATAAAAGAGAATTTCCACAATTACTGGGCACATAAATCCTTGGAGAAACATGCTCAGGGCTATTGCCCCATTGGCACAGTGCCCCCTACTAGCAACACTCCCCCACCCTATTCACTGCAGCCAGACATGTAATAAGGTCTGTATAATCCTGCCGCAGACAGCACTGGATTTTGTGCAGCTACTTATTGAATTGCCAGTTGGACTTGCACAACAGCTACACTCCCACAATGCACAGCAGCTACACTCCCACAATGCACAGCAGTTACACTCCCACAATGCACAGCAGTTACACTCCCACAATGCACAGCAGCAACACCCCCACATGCTACTCACACTCCCTCAGTCCATTGTTTCCAGTACACTCACATACTTGTCTGCCAGTAGCCACCGCTCCTCAGGGGTTGCCCAACCTGCCCTAGTGCCTCCTCATTTCCTACACCAACATGGGGCCCCAAGACTTACCCTGCAGCAGGAGCACACGGAACGGCACCCGCAGGAGCTGAATGGGGCAGTTAACTCTTTGGCAGCCAATTGTCAGTTTGTAGACGTATTTCACAGACTGGCCACGGAATGAAGGAGGAGCAGCAAGGGGCAAACTCTCACAGTAGGAATCTATGAGCAAAGATAAGTGTCAGTAACTCTCAGCCAGGAACTGGTTACTGTTTAAATGTACCCCCGATGGTGCCCCACCCCAATCTCTTTACAATGACACAGGCTGTGCCTCACTCACTTACAGGATTTGGTCTCTCCAGGGTCCAAGCGCAGGTCACAAAACAAGATTTTGGGGGGTGTGGAGAGGATGCACTGACCCCGCTCACCTGAAACAAACAACACAATTCTGTCATACGGCAGTGGAAAGCACTTGAGGCCCATATATCTATATATATATAAAGAAGTAACAGAACCCTCCCCACCTCGGTTTGGGACAAATACTGTCTCATTCTCTGCCTGAACGTCCTGTCTGGGCTCCTGATTCGCCGGGAGGTGTATGCGGCTCTCACTGGCATGGAACTGGCAATGAATCTGAGCACTAGCCCATGCCAGGGTCTCACTGTGGGACAGACAGAATGTGAATGTTAATGACCCATCTGGGCTTCCATTCCCTAAATGCTTCAGACTATACATTTCCCATCTTACGTTTTGCTCAGGTGAACACTGTGTCCCTCCCATTCTCTTCCCCTACCAGATTCTATGGTTACTGAGCACTATATATAAATATATAAGGGGATATGATCACTATATATAAATATATAAGGGGATATGATCACTATATATAAATAAATAAGGGGATATGATCACTATATATAAATATATAAGGGGATATGATCACTATATATAAATATATAAGGGGATATGATCACTATATATAAATATATAAGGGGATATGATCACTATATATAAATATATAAGGGGATATGATCACTATATATAAATATATAAGGGGATATGATCACTATATATAATATATAAGGGGGATATGATCACTATATATAAATATATAAGGGGATATGATCACTATATATAAATATATAAGGGGATATGATCACTATATATAAATATATAAGGGGGATATAATCACTATATATAAATATATAAGGGGGATATGATCACTATATATAAATATATAAGGGGATATGATCACTATATATAAATATATAAGGGGATATGATCACTATATATAAATATATAAGGGGGTATGATCACTATATATAAATATATAAGGGGGATATGATCACTATATATAAATATATAAGGGGATATGATCACTATATATAAATATATAAGGGGGATATGATCACTATATATAAATATATAAGGGGGATATGATCACTATATATAAATATATAAGGGGATATGATCACTATATATAAATATATAAGAGGATATGATCACTATATATAAATATATAAGGGGATATGATCACTATATATAAATATATAAGAGAGATATGATCATTATTTATAAATATATAAGGGGATATTATCACTATATATAAATATATAAGAGGATATGATCACTATATATAAATATATAAGGGGGATATGATCAGTATATATAAATATATAAGGTGGATATGATCACTATATATAAATATATAAGGTGGATATGATCACTATATATAAGTATATAAGGGGATATGATCACTATATATAAATATATAAGGGGATATGATCACTATATATAAATATATAAGGGGGATATGATCACTATATATAAATATATAAGGGGATATGATCACTATATATAAATATATAAGGGGATATGATCACTATATATAAATATATAAGGGGGATATGATCACTATATATAAATATATAAGGGGATATGATCACTATATATAAATATATAAGAGGGATATGATCACTATATATAAATATATAAGGGGATATGATCACTATATATAAATATATAAGGGGGGACAGTAATGAAATAGAGAAAGTACAGAGAAGAGCAACTAAGCTGATAAAGGGAATGGAAGGGATCAGTTATGGGGAAAGACAAGTTGAGTGCAGCAACCTGTGATTATTCCTTATGTTCTTCTAACAGACTGAAATACCAACACCCAGAATTCCAGGGGACTCAGTAGTCTGGCAGCACTGGAGTAAAGAGAAAGGAGATGGCACAGAGTCACCATGCCAATATTTAGAGTCCCAAGGCAAATAGCAGACTGTATTTGGAACGAAGAGGGGGTCATCATGCCAATACCCAGAATGCTAATTTAAATGCATGTAACTGCGCAATACTGATTTCTGGCAACACCAAATTGGTTGGATTAGCTCGTTAAGCCTTGAACTTCATAGGCAGGTGTGTCCAATCATGAGAAAAGGTATTTAAGGTGACCAATTGCAAGTTGTGCTTCTGTTTGACTCTTCTCTGAAGAGTGACAGCATGGGATCCTCAAAGCAACTCTCAAAAGGTCTCATGGTTTAGGGGAAGGCTACAAAAAGCATCTCAGAGGTTTATTAAACTGTCAGTTCCAACTGTAAGGAATGTAAAGAGGAAATGGAAGGCCACAGGCACAGTTGCTGTAAAACCCAGGTCTGACAGGCCAAGAGAAATCCAGGAGCGACATATGCGGAGGATTGTGAGAATGTTACAGACAAGCCAAAGATCATCTCCAAAGACCTGCAAGAAGATCTTGCTGCAGATGCAGGTGTATCTGTACATCGTTCTACAATTCAGCACAATTTGCACAAAGAACATGTGTATGGCAGGGGGATGAGAAGCCCTTTCTGCACTCACACAAACACACTCGCTTGTTCTATGGAAAAGATCATTTACACAACACACAGGCATTTGGGAACAAAGAGCTTTGGACTGAGGAGACACAAATTGACTTATTTGCTCATAACAAAAAGCTCTTTACATGGCGGAAGAAGAACACGACATTCCAAGAAAAACACCTGCTACCGACTGTCACATTTGGTGGAGGTCCCATCATGCTGTGGGGCTGTGAGGCTAGTTCAGGGGCTGTGTAGCTAGTTCAGGGACTACTGGGGCCCTTGTTAAAGTCCAGGGTCGGATGAATTCAACCCAATATGAACAAATTCTTCAGGATAATGTTCAAGCATCAGTCACAAAGTTGAAGTTCCGCTGCAGGGGTCGGATATTCCAACAAGACAATGACCCTAAACTCACTTGGAAATCTACAAAGACATTTATGCAGAGGGACAAGTACAATATTCTGGAGTCCCCCGACTTGAATATGATGGAAAATCTATGGGATGAGTTGAAGCAGACTGTCCATGCTCGGCAGCCATCACATTTAACTGAACTGGAGAGATTTTGTATGGACCGATGGTCACAAATAGCCACATCCAGAATCCAGACACTCATCAAAGTCTATAGGAGGCGTCTAGAGGCTGTTACATTTGTAACTAAGTATTGATGTAATATCTCTGTTGGGGGTGTCCAAATTTATGCACCGGTTATGATGTATATTTTCAGTTAATCCAATAAACTTGATGTCACTGCTGAAATACTACTGTTCCCATAAGGCAAGTTATATATTAAAAGGAAGTTTCTACTTTGAAAGCTCAGCCAATGAGAAACAAAACTGCAAAGAATTAAGAGGGGTTCCCAAACTTTTTCACATGACTGTATATAAATAAATAAATATAACTCCCCAGGCTCAGGGTTATTTGTGCTCCTCTCAGCCCCAGGCAGGAGCTCATGAAGCTGTGGGTCAGTGGATGGGTCGTGAGTGGGTCAGTGGGTGGGTGTGAGTGGCACTTACCTGCTGGCAGAAGTAGACTGGGCAGACAGGGGGTTAGTGAAGGTAACGACACATTCCACAATCTCCCCGGCCAGGAACACTGGGCCCCTCACCAACTTGGCCACCACCTCAATCATCTCCACAGGGTCTCACTCTGGAACCAGAGAACAACATGAGACTCTCACTCCCCCCACAGAGCTGAGACTTTACTTCCCCTTTAATACGTCACATTAATATGAGGCAAATGGCAGAGGGGCCGCTGTAACCTGACACAGACACATGATGTCACATGACATAGAGGAAAGGAATATGATGTCACAGGCTCAGGAGTAAATGTGAGTCTGACGTCAGCGTCACAGACTTTTACTCATGTTCCCCAGCCTGTAGCCCCCCCTGTATATCAATAAACACCCCAAAGTCTCGTCCCAGGGGGCCCGGCCAGCGCCATGGAAGTAGTAAACAAATCACTGGGCACTTCCATTAGCCGCTACCTACCTGCCCAACTCCCCCCGCCGCACTTGGTTAGACCCAGATAGGTAGTTACGTCATCAGTTAGCGACCACCCGAGTCTCACTGCTTTCTTCGGCTGCTTCCGGGAAATCTGATCGCATATGCCCCAGGTTTCCGGAGCCGTTCGGCTGTTTCCGGACACTCTCATCTTGTCTCGGCTCCACAGCGATTGGTCGCTTTGTTATGTTTTGTTACCGGTGCCTGAGAGGGACAGGAAGGGACAGACTCCCTGGGAGAGACAGTCTGAGAGTTACCAGAGACAGACAGGCTCCTAGTGATACAGAGAGACAATCTGACAGAGATCCAGAGGGACAGGCTCACAGTGAGAAAGAGACAGAGGGAGAGATTTCTTGTAGAAAGAGAGTCCCAGAGAGACAGGATCCATGAGTGAGACCCACAGACACAGACTGATGATTGAAATCAGCTCTTAAAGGGACAGACTGCCTGGGAGAGACAGTCTGAGAGATACCAGAGACAGACAGGCTCCTAGTGATACAGAGAGACAATCTGACAGAGATCCAGAGGGACAGGCTCACAGTGAGAAAGAGACAGAGGGAGAGATTTCTTGTAGAAAGAGAGTCCCACAGAGACAGGATCCATGAGTGAGACCCACAGACACAGACTGATGATTGAAATCAGCTCTTAAAGGGACAGACTGCCTGGGAGAGAGTGTGAAAGAGACCCAGAGGGACAGGTTACCTGTGAGACAGTCTGAGAGAGACTAAGAGGAGCAGACTACAGAGAGGCCCAGGGAATTGGCTACTGAGAAAAATCCAGTCTGAAAGAGAGCCAGAGGGACAGTCTGCCTGCGAGAGATCCATTCTGTTAGACACCCAGTGGGACAGTCTGCCTGGGACTCTGGGAGAGAAACAGTCGAGACTGAAAAGGCACTGACTGTTTGAGAGAGAAAACCCCAGAGGGACAGGCTGCCTGGGAGAGAGACAGTCTGAAGTCAAAACCAGAGATGTAACAAACTTCCTGGGAGAGACTGAAGACATGCTGCCTGGAACAGAGACAGTGCAGGAACCTGAATGCCAATGAGAGCAAACGACATGCGAACATAAAAGAACACAGAACAAGCTGGAGCTTACTGAAGAGGCCATACTGCCAACAGACGCTGTAAAAGAGACTACTGAAAGTCATGGATAAGTAAGGCAGGGTAGGTGGATCCACGAGACCCAGGAGGGCCAAATGTTTGGTAGACTGGGGCTGAGGTCTCTTTAGAGCACAGGAGGAGACATACACAATTTTCCTCCATGCCAGGTGTCCTGTATCACTGAAGGGACAGCTCCCATCGTATCACAATTTATGAATGAGAGTGCTTCAGAGACTACATGTGTCTGTGGTGCCAGAGAGAGTGCTGTAAGCAACAGTTTGGAATTTGTCAGAGCTAATGGGATTAACTGAAAAGATGGGGAAAGCTGATATGGGTGGGCGCATGGAGGGTAGTTGGTACATCTGTACATCTATGAGGTCACATCAGCTGCCAAGCACTACGTCGAATTTAATATTAGTGCCCCAGTCTCTTTAGCTGGTAAGTCGCAAGTGTAAGTAAGTGTTGGAATTGAAAGGAGCACCCAGAGGTCTCTCAGTCACAGACACACACGTCAATAATATACGTGGGCAAGAGATTAACCAGGACTTGTTAAAGGGGCCATTTGTCAGTCTCTGAATTGGCCCATCTGCTAATTGTAAATTATTTTTGAAGCTCTGCAAGTCCAAGTGGCATCTGTAACGAGACACAATGTCTCGGGCAAATTCCACTTGTTGCTGTAGAGAGACAGCTCTGCTGCCAACACATGTGTCCTCTGAATTGCACCTGTAAAAGAAGGAAACAAATCACAAGACCAGGGATTCTATCCTTCACCTCCAAGCCTGGACAACAGAACTGGGAGGCAGAAGTGAAGCAGATTTAACTAGGGGGTCATGCCCCCCCCCCCCCCACAAAAAAAAGTCTGCACTGACAGGAGGGCCATGAAGGGATCTAAGGTCATAGGTCACACTAAGAGGTTCAGAATGGAGGCCAAACTTCAGCTCAGAGGCTCCTAATGTGGAGGCAGAGCAAGTGCTTCATGATGGAGGCCAAGCTATGGGGGGAGCTAGATATGTCATTGAGGGTTCATGGGGCTAAGCATTAAGAGACAAGTTTAAGAGGGAACTGCTCAAGTCTTCTAGGGGTTGTGGTACCCCAATAACTAGACAAATACTCACAGTCTCTCTTCACTACTCAGGTCCTGAAGGCAGATCACGTGACGACGAGGGAGGAGCAGAGTTTGAAAAGGCCACACTGCCCAATAGGGAACCACTACAAGCCAATGTTCATTAGCCAGAACCACCCGTTCCTGCAGAGGAAATGATCAGTCACTATCAGTTCAGACTGAATATCCCAACTGGGCCCTGGGGTCCTCATTCAATAAGCAGTGAGTACAGCACAGGATTACAGCAAGCCATTATACCCCCACTGGAGGCACTAAAACCTCTAGTAAGAGACACACACGACTTATAATTATTATTATTTACATGGACTCCTCCATACCTGTGGCCCCAGACATACCTTACGTGCCCCCTGCATCCGGCAGTAGTCCAGTAACATGGGAAGCCCGCGCTCCTGCAGGTACCGCCTCTGTGTCCTGTTCTCTGTCTCAGCCTCGTTGGGATGGAAGTTACTGGGCCAGATCTAAAGAGAAGAAGCCATCTTACTGAAGAAGCCACACTCATGTAATGGCCACTCCCATGCACTTGATGTCAGGAGGAGCAGCGTGAGTTTTTCCCAGGCTCCTTTTGGGTCAGGGGATTTATTTAAAGTTTGTGAAGATTTCTGTCAGGAAAACCCTCCCCATTTTTCCCCTCAAAAAAGTGCTCCTAAAATAGTGATGAAAGTGTGGAGCCACTTGGGTTACAACAGAGGGGCAAGCGGTGACAGAAAGGACAAGGTGCCCAAGTGAATAGTCTGGACAAACAAGCAGAAGCAGGTGCTGAGAGTTGCAGTTCTTCTGGTGCTGGGAGTTGCAGTGCAGAGGCAGAAGCATACCAGGAAGCAGCTGCAAAGCATGCTGGGAGCCAGGAAGGAAGTGCTACAGGCAGTCATGGAAAGGGCGGAGCTATGATGTGATGGGGCAGGTGAGGGGAGTTCCCACAGTTTGTAGCCAGGAATCTCAGTAAAGAATTTATTTTTTAGCCCTGCAGATGTTTTTGCCACAATAGGAAAAGATTAAGAGGGAAGCTCTAAAATGGGAGGGGTTTAGCATGAGCCACACCTCCAGGCCTGAGACCACTCTGTCCAATTCTGTGTAAAACCCAGGCCGGTCTGTGGCCCCAGATAATGTGCTGATCTGGCTGCTGATGGGTGGAATTGTCTTGTTCCAAAGCACCTCCTCCTTTTTTATTGGGTATCAGGTTGCCCAGGTGCTCCTCAGGGGGCAGGGTTAGCACTTACCTAACAGTGCGGGTGAGGGTTGGAACAGCCCATCATGGCTCCTTTGTTTTCAAAGATCTGAGGAGGAAAGAGAAAATGAGAAACCTCCTGCCCTGGAACTCCCCTCACACCCACTAATGTCAGATGGTGACCCACAATTACTTATTAAATACCCCCCAATCAACCCTCAGCACTCGGCTCCAGAACTGCACCCCCTAAACTCACGGACTTCCCCCTTCAGCCTCTCTGATACTCCACCCACTTTCCTTTACTGTAACCTGTAGTGTGACCCCCAACCAATTGTGCCCCTTATGCTCCTCCTCCTAGAGACACTTACCTGCCTGTCCAACTCACCTTGTAATTCTGTAATTCCTCTTGTACTCAAACTGCCCAACCACAAGCCTTTCATAGACTTATTATATCCCCCATCATAACCCTGCAAGAAGTCTGCTGCAGCTCTAGTCAAGAACACAAGGGGTGTGCTTTTAATAAATTGGGGTGCTGCCATCAGTACAAATAGTTTATATGGGCATATCTGCAGCATCCATAATGATCTGTATAGAGAGATACCCTATATATTTATATCTGTACAGAGAGATCCCATAAAACTATGACAGCATAGGTATTCCCTGTACTAAGCACAATTCAGCAGGAACAGTCCCCTAAGTTTGCTCATAGTCTGTACAGAGAGATCCCATAAAACTATGGCAGCATAGGTATTCCCTGTACTAAGCACAATTCAGCAGGAACAGTCCCTAAGTTTGCTCATAGTCTGTACAGAGAGATCCCATAAAACTATGGTACATAGGTATTCCCTGTACTAAGCACAATTCAGCAGGAACAGTCCCCTAAGTTTGCTCATAGTCTGTACAGAAAGATTCCATAATATTATAACAGGTATTTTCTGCAATAAAATGCAGTGGCCAATTAAGAGTGTAACACCCCCATCCTCACCTGGACCCAGGGGTAAGTGGCAACCAGGTGAGTTATAATCTCCGCCCACTTGTCAATGACATCACGGAGCTCCGGCGCAGACATCAGGGGAAGGGAAATGTCAGACCACGGATGGAAACACATGACCTGACTGGGGAGGAGAGAACAAAAACATTAGGAGAATTATGGGAACAGCGAATAAACACATTGAGGGGTTTATTTAGGGTGAGCCTTTTACATTGCAGCTGGAGGTTTCAAGATTTGCCGCAGGCCCAGACTGACAATCTGTGGATTCTGGCAAATGCCAGAGGGGCTGCTATAAGATGTGATGCTCAAAAGGAGAGACAGAAAGCGGAGTGTATGGCGTCGTGTAATGTTCACGAATTAAGCACCATGCACTTTAAAGATTTCAGTCACCATGAATTGACAAGATTTTCACTTTAATTAATTTTTTATTCAATGACCACAGAAGAGACGATCAAACTAATCACAATAAAATCACAACTTTATTTAAGTTCCACAGTTGATCACTTGAAGCAGGAAGACACATTTGTCAACACAAGGTTGCTTTGGGATTGTGCGACGCCATACACTCCGCTTTCTGTCTCTCCTTTTGAGCATTGAATCAGGTTTCATTTATAGGAGTAGTCAGCACATCCACGCCGAGTTGCTCCTAACTCTCAGTCAAGGGGTAACCCTATGGGAAAGCAATTTGGTTAGAAGGTGCGGCAACCAATTATTAATTAATTTTTTAATTTCTTTGCTGTTATAAGATGCCATAGTCACTCACTATTTATTGGACTGGGGGGGGGGCTGTTTGGGTCTCTCTGGACTTGTAAAGCCGGGGCCTATTTTAATTCTCAGTCCAGAGTTAATAATAATAATATATAGTTATAGGTGTAATGTGACAAACACAGCAGCACCCAGAGTATTACCCTACTGTTCCCAATGTAATCTCTTATTTCTCTCCCTTCTCCAAAGCCCCTCCTATCTACTGCTCTCTTGGCTCTTCCCACCCCTGCCCTGATACCCCACCCCTGCTCTTTCCATTCCTGTCACTGGTCATTGCTCCTCCTCTCTGCTCCAAAAGCTCCTCCCCCAACCCTTCATACAAGTCCACGCCCTCCTTCCTCATCCGGTACTTCAGTCTCCACCCCACAGGCCAGTCATGAGTGCAAGCTTATGGGCACAGATAATTACCAGACCCCTCTGGCTGATTTTGATTGGAGCAGAGGATGATCACTGGAACCTGGGGGACAAACAGAAACTCACAACTCAATGGACAATGACTTGGCGAAGCAGCTTGCTGCCTCTCTCTCTCTCTCTCTCTCTCTCTCTCTCTCTCTCTCTCTCTCTCTATATATATATACAGTATATACAGTATATCATTTCCTATAATCCTCCCAGGGCTCTACCCTGCCCCCACCTGACAGTACCACTTGCCCTTGCTCACCTGCCCCCCACTACTTCTCCATGCCCGCAAGCTGTTCCCCTATAGCGCTACCCACTTACCATGATCAGTAGCAAAGGGGCCACTTACCTGGTTGTGGGGCATCAGGCTGCAGAGCAGGGAAGTCATTGTGGAAGAGGTAGGTGCTCTCATACACACCATTCGCCTTCAGAAACAAAAGTAAAATAGAAATTTTGGGAAAAATCTGCCTCCAGCTCCCTGTCCCTCCAGTATCCCCTCCCTGCCCCTCTAGTGCACCTGAGATTTTTAATTGAACATGAACTACACCCCCCCAATTCTCACTGGGCCCCTGGGACATTCCTCCCCCCCATATCCCTTGAGCATTACCTCTCCTCCTGCTCTGTGGGCCCCCCAGGCACAGGGGGCTGCTGGGATCATGTCTGGGATTATTCTCCTCGGGGGCGTCTCTATCTGCCCCTGCCAGGGGTGTTTCATACAATGCGCAGAGACCAATCATCACACGGGGGGTTGTAGTGGAGGTGCTGGTGCTTTGTGACATGAGAGATAATGACACCCCCTATCTGCCCCTCAACCCCGGGAACTTGCTGCTTCTTACCCACACCATGCCCCCCAGCACCGCCCCATTGTTAAAGGGAAACTCTTCTTCTAAATATCTAATAGTAAATCTAAAACAACTGGACTTGCTGAGTAATCAATGAAGACGTTTCACATCCGAGCAGCTTCTTCAGTACAACTGACTGGTGTGGGAAATTCTGGGCATATAAACTCTTCCACTAATCCAACCACAATGGCACATTGTAACTCTTCAGAGAGGTGAGACTCACAGAGGTGTGATTGTGTGTAGTTACTGGGACATACCTCCCAACATTTTGGAAGTAAAAAGAGGCACAAAAATTTTTTTCCCGCACTTAGCGCAGCAAGTTTTTTGACCACACCCCTTTCTGTGGCCACACCCCCTAATTACCATGTACGTTTTACAAAATTTGGCAGGTTATGAAAGTTTGAAAATATTTCTCCTTATCTAAACTGTGTTTTTGTGTCTCAAAATTGTTACAAAGTATCTTATTTGCACCTGTTAGCTGTTCTGGGCTCTCTGCTAAAAGCCAATTAAGTGAGAAACTTTGTTTCTTTTTCTGGCTGTTCAGTGCAGAGAAAAGAGGGACTTTCCAGTACAAATGAGGGACTGCGGGTTGAGCTGTCAAAAGAGGGACTGTCCCTCCGAAAAAGGGACAGTTGGGAGGTATGCTGGGATAGGATTTATTAGCTATACCATCACCTGGATGAAGAAAAATCTTCATAGTCGTCTTCTTCTAAATGTTTCTATGTGAGACACACTAATTGCTCATGTATTGGACACAGCCCCCAAAAGTGTGGACACCCCAATACACGTATGGGGGTCAGAGTGCTGTGTCACAGGGGTAACAGACAGTGCAGATATGGGCACAGCATGTGCTACACTGGCAGCTCCACCCCTGGGACTGGGAGAGTCACATGACTTGTACACGGGACCCCTATGGAACAGGAGCTGCAGGGGAGGAGACAGTGTCGGACTGGGATGTCAGGGGCCCTACAGAAAACCTTAGGCTGAGGGCCCACTTTCCAAATACTATACCTCCTCTCCTCACTCAACCTCTTTATTCTCCTGGTCTCTTTTCTCTACATACTATACTCTATTCTTTCATTATTAAGCCTCTTTGTTCCCATAAAGAAATAGGGAATGGCCATGATAAAGGCTAAATGTTTAGAAGCCAGAGGCCACTGACACCCGGGCCCATCAGGAGTTTTCCTGGTATCCCTGTGGGACAGTCCAACACTGGGAGGAGACTCTAGAGAAGTGACACAGATGAGGGACCTTGAGCCGTTAATGTTTCACAGCCCGACCTTCCCGCAGGGGTAACATCTTATCTCCTACATTCCTGCGTTTGATAAAACATCTCATGCAACGTCAGACTCACAGGGGCAAAAGTCCCCAATGGGAGGGAGTATTTGAGTGTTGGCTAGCAGGGCCTGCTGGGAGCTGTAGTTTAGTGCTGTAGGAATTTGCCTTCCTGCCTGTAGGCCCCTCTCATGCTGGGACTGTATTGGGCAGAATAAGAGGAGAGACTCACAAGGAACTGTCAGACTTGAGATGAGATTGTTATTCGCACCTCATGATTCAGTCTGTGAGCAGCCAATCACCTTCTGTCTGGCATCAGCAGTTTCCTCAGCCCCTCCCATATACATCTAGCCCCTCCCATATACATCTAGCCCCACCCTCGGTCTCCCACAGGCCTGAGCTAAATATTTTTTTTTGTAAAATATTCTATATAAATTTTGTAAAGTAAAATCCAGGGGTACAGAAGAAAATGGGGGATGGGGGGGATAATAGAAAGTAGTTCATACCATCAGTGCATTGTATTAGTCTTAAACCAGCAATATCAGCATGAATATACACAGTAAATAAATTCAATTAATGATCAGTAAAGGCATAAATAATGTAAATGTAAGGTGTAGGGGTGGAGATTTGTGTCATAGAGGAAGGAACTAAGGCTGCCTAGTGTAAGATGGAGACTCTCTACAGTCTGTACAGATGTACTTTATTACTTTGGGATACATACCTCCCAACTGTCCCTCTTTTGGAGGGACAGTCCCTCTTTTGACAGCTCAACCTGCAGTCCCTCGTTTGAATTGGAAAGTCCCTCTTTTCTCTGAACAGCCAGAAAAAGAAACAGTTTCTCACTTAATTGGCTTTTAGCAGAGAGCCCAGAACAGCTAACAGGTGCAAATAAGATACTTTGTAACAATTTTGAGAAACAAAAAAGGTTTAGATAATATAGAAAAATATTTTCAAACTTTCATAACCTGCCAAATTTTGTAAAATGAACATGGTAATTAGGGGGTGTAGCCACAGAAAGGGGCGTGGTGAAAAGAAATTTGCTGTTCTACGTGCGAAAACATTTTTTGTCCCTCTTTTTACTTCCAAAATGTTGGGAGGTATGTGTAAATAAGAGTGTTACTATGGAGACAAACTGAGCGATCTCATTGACTTTATCCAATTCTTAGGAGTCGGGGGATTAGAAGATTTCCACAGTTTAGAGATAAGAATTTTAGCCGCACTGAGTAAATGCCGTTCCAGAGTGAAGTCCCTTTCCTTAGTTTCCGGGTCCCAAAAAAAAGCAATGTGGGTGCTGGGGAGGCTGGTATGTCTCTATCTAGGGGTTTTATATCTCTATCTAGGGGTTTTATGTCTCTATCTAGGGGTTTTATATCTCTATCTAGGGGTTTCATATCTCTATCTAGGGGTTTTATGTCTCTATCTAGGGGTTTTATATCTCTATCTAGGGTTTTATATCTCTATCTAGGGGATCTCTATCTAGGGGTTTTATATCTCTATCTAGGGGTTTTATATCTCTATCTAGGGTTTTATGTCTCTATCTAGGGGTCTTCTATATCTCTATCTCTAGGGTTTTATATCTCTATCTAGGGGTTTTATATCTCTATCTAGGGGTTTTATATCTCTATCTACTATGTCTCTATCTAGGGTTTTTATATCTCTATCTAGGGGTTTTATGTCTCTATCTAGGGGTTTTATATCTCTATCTAGGGGTTTATATCTCTATCTAGGGGTTTTAATCTCTATCTAGGGTTTTATGTTCTATCTAGGGGTTATATCTCTATCTAGGGTTTTATATCTCTATCTAGGGTTTTATGTCTCTATCTAGGTTTTATGTCTCTATCTTATATCTCTATCTAGGGGTTTATATCTCTATCTAGGGGTTTTATCTCTCTATCTAGGGGTTTTATGTCTCTATCTAGGGGTTTTATAGGGGTTTTATGTCTCTATCTAGGGGTTTTATATCTCTATCTAGGGGTTTTATATCTCTATCTAGGGGTTTTATATCTCTATCTAGGGGTTTTATATCTCTATCTAGGGGTTTTATATCTCTATCTAGGGTTTTATGTCTCTATCTAGGGTTTTATATCTCTATCTAGGGGTTTTTATATCTCTATCTAGGGTTTATATCTCTATCTAGGGGTTTTATATCTCTATCTCTATCTAGGGTTTTATATCTCTATCTCTATCTAGGGGTTTTATATCTCTATCTAGGGGTTTTATATCTCTATCTAGGGGTTTATATCTCTATCTCTCTATAGGGGTCTCTATCTAGGGTTTTATATCTCTATCTAGGGGTTTTATATCTCTATCTATATCTATTTATATCTCTATCTAGGGGTTTATATCTCTATCTAGGGTTTTATATCTCTATCTAGGGGTTTTATATCTCTATCTAGGGGTTTTATATCTCTATCTAGGGGTTTTATATCTCTATCTAGGGTTTTATATCTCTATCTAGGGGTTTCATATCTCTATCTAGGGGTTTATATCTCTAATCTAGGGGTTTCATATCTCTATCTAGGGGTTTTATGTCTCTATCTAGGGGTTTTATATCTCTATCTAGGGGTTTTATATCTCTATCTAGGGGTTTTATATCTCTATCTAGGGTTTTATATCTCTATCTAGGGTTTTATGTCTCTATCTAGGGTATCTCTATCTAGGGGTTTTATGTCTTATCTATATATCTCTATCTAGGGGTTTTATGTCTCTATCTAGGGGTTTATATCTCTATCTAGGGGTTTTATATCTCTATCTAGGGTTATATGTCTCTATCTAGGGTTTTATATCTCTATCTAGGGGTTTATATCTATCTATCTCTATCTACTATAGGGGTTTTATATCTCTATCTAGGGGTTTTATATTCTCTATCTAGGGTTTTATGTCTCTATCTAGGGGTTTATATCTCTATCTAGGGTTTTATGTCTCTATCTAGGGGTTTTAATCTCTATCTAGGGGTTTTATATCTCTATCTAGGGGTTTTATATCTCTATCTAGGGGTTTTATATCTCTATCTAGGGTTTTATTCTCTATCTAGGGGTTTATATCTCTATCTAGGGGTCTATCTCTATCAGGGGTTTTATATCTCTATCTAGGGTTTATATCTCTATCTAGGGGTTTTATGTTCTATCTAGGGGTTTATATCTCTATCTAGGGGGTTTTATGTCTCTATCTAGGTTTTATATCTCTATCTAGGGGTTTTATAATCTCTATCTAGGGGTTTATATCTCTATCTAGGGGTTTATATCTCTATCTAGGGTTTTACTGTCTCTATGCTAGGGGTTTTATTTCTATCGGGGTTTTTTTCTCATCTAGGGGTTTTAATTCTCTATCTAGGGGTTTTATATCTCTAGCTAGGGGTTTATGTCTCTATCTAGGGGTTTTATATCTCTATCTAGGGGTTTTATGTCTCTATCTAGGGGTTTATATCTCTATCTAGGGGTTTTATGTCTCTATCTAGGGGTTTTATATCTCTATCTAGGGGTTTTATGTCTCTATCTAGGGGTTTTATATCTCTATCTAGGGTTTTATGTCTCTATCTAGGGTTTTATATCTCTATCTAGGGGTTATATCTCTATCTAGGGGTTTTATGTATCTATCTAGGGTTTATGCTCTATCTAGGGGTTTTATATCTCTATCTAGGGTTTTATATCTCTATCTAGGGGTTTTTGTTCTATTAGGGGTTTTTATCTCTATCTAGGGTTTATATCTCTATCTAGGGTTTTATGATCTCTATTATATCTCTATCTAGGGGTTTTATATCTCTATCTAGGGTTTATGTCTCTATCTAGGGGTTTATATCTCTATCTAGGGGTTTTATATCTCTATCTAGGGGTTTTATATCTCTATCTAGGGGTTTATATCTCTATCTAGGGGTTTTATATCTCTATCTAGGGGTTATATCTCTATCTAGGGGTTTCATATCTCTATCTAGGGGTTTTATATCTCTATCTAGGGTTTTATATCTCTATCTAGGGGTTTTATATCTCTATCTAGGGTTTTATATCTCTATCTAGGGGTTTTATATCTCTATCTAGGGGTTTTATATCTCTATCTAGGGGTTTTATATCTCTATCTAGGGGTTTTATATCTCTATCTAGGGGTTTCATATCTCTATCTAGGGGTTTTATATCTCTATCTAGGGGTTTCATATCTCTATCTAGGGGTTTTATGTCTCTATCTAGGGGTTTTATATCTCTATCTAGGGGTTTATATCTCTATCTAGGGGTTTTATACTCTATCTAGGGGTTTTATATCTCTATCTAGGGGTTTTATGTCTCTATCTAGGGCGTTTATATCTCTATCTAGGGGTTTTTATGTCTCTATCTAGGGGGGTTTTATATCTCTATCTAGGGGTTTTATGTCTCTATCTAGGGGTTTATATCTCTATCTAGGGGTTTTATAATCTCTATCTTAGGGGTTTTATGTCTCTATCTAGGGTTATATCTCTATCTAGGGGTTTTATATCTCTATCTAGGGGTTTTATGTCTCTATCTAGGGGTTTTATGTCTCTATCTAGGGGTTTTATATCTCTATCTAGGGGTTTTATGTCTCTATCTAGGGGTTTTATGTTCTATCTAGGGGTTTTATATCTCTATCTAGGGGTTTTATATCTCTATCTAGGGGTTATGTCCTCTATCTAGGGGTTTTATATCTCTATCTAGGGGTTTTATATCTCTATCTAGGGTTTATGTCTCTATCTAGGGGTTTTTGTCTCTATCTAGGGGTTTTATGTCTCTATCTAGGGGTTTTATATCTCTATTCTAGGGGGTTTTATATCTCTATCTAGGGGTTTTATGTCTCTATCTAGGGGTTTTATGTCTCTATCTAGGGGTTTTATGTCTCTATCTAGGGGTTTTATTCTCTATTCTAGGGGGTTTTTTTTATATCTCTATCTAGGGGTTTATATCTCTATCTAGGGGTTTTATATCTCTATCTAGGGGTTTTATGTCTCTATCTAGGGGTTTTATATCTCTATCTAGGGGTTTTATATCTCTATCTAGGGGTTTTATGTCTCTAATCTAGGGGTTTTATGTCTCTATCTAGGGGTTTTATGTCTCTATCTAGGGGTTTTATATCTCTATCTAGGGGTTTTATATCTCTATCTAGGGGTTTTATGTCTCTATCTAGGGGTTTTATGTCTCTATCTAGGGGTTTTATGTCTCTATCTAGGGGTTTTATGTCTCTATCTAGGGGTTTTATATCTCTATCTAGGGGTTTTATATCTCTATCTAGGGGTTTTATATCTCTATCTAGGGGTTTTATGTCTCTATCTAGGGGTTTTATATCTCTATCTAGGGGTTTTATATCTCTATCTAGGGGTTTTATATCTCTATCTAGGGGTTTTATGTCTCTATCTAGGGGTTTTATGTCTCTATCTAGGGGTTTTATATCTCTATCTAGGGGTTTTATATCTCTATCTAGGGGTTTTATGTCTCTATCTAGGGGTTTTATGTCTCTATCTAGGGGTTTTATATCTCTATCTAGGGGTTTTATGTCTCTATCGAGGATCTGGGAAGAAGCGTGTGATTAGCGGCAAAAGCTGGAGAGGTCAGGGCAGCTCCAGAATATAAACATTAGTGTTCCCTTTAGACCTCCAGCAGCTCTTGCTTGTGTCTGGGTATATCCTGTGTAATCTCACCGGGTGTAACTAATATGTAATAACCATCTGCTCTAAATGTTATAGTTAAGCTCCTGAATCTCACAACATTGTGAGCGATATATCAGGTCTGTGTATAGATTGGCTGGGATTTCTATTTCTAAGTCATATTCCTAATTGTTCTTTCCTCTGAGCCAAATATTTCATCCATTGCTTCTGTGACTGTTCCTACATCCGGGCAAATGTCTGCAGTATGGGGCAGCTGTAACTATGGCAACGGGGCAAAGGGAGAGTGAGGAGAAACAGGAAGTCAGGCAGAGGAAACTGTGACAGGAAAATGTGGAAGAGACGAGGGAAGAAATGAAGGCGTGGGGTCAGTACCGCTGGGATGGAAAACAGACTCTATAAGCTCCATGGGGAAATGTTCCAGTTCAAACAACCACGGAAGTCAGTAGTTGCGTTCCAAGCCTCTTTCTCTGATCACATATCATAGCAACAGCCAATAGTTGCACAGTAACTGGTTCCAACAGGGAGGATCACGTGTCTCGTAGACTTTGTGACAGAAGAAAGGTCACCTGACTGCGGGCAAAAGCTATTAGGCCATGGGTCTGGTGGGCGTGCCCGAAAGTCCTCACGTGCGATGTCTACAGTGGGCGTATCTACAACTATCACCATGCTCAGGAGGGTGCAGTTTATTGGTTCCTGTAATATAGAGGGTGTGATCGTGCGTTTATTTTAAGGAACGACCAGCTATTGGCCTAAACTGTGGGCGGGTTTAGTTATCGCGCTACCCATTGGCTGTCTGTCAGAATCATTGGAGCAGGAAGTTTGGGGGTGTGGCTGAGTTGGGAGATTGGTTTCCAGGAGTCGTGAAGTCTGAGCGTCATCTGCCCGGCGATTCTGTTTTACTCTCCGACCCCGGACATGGCGCTGTGGTTGGGGCTTCGGGCGGTGCTGGTGGTCGCGGGGCTGGCGGTGCTGCTGCAGCTGATCAGGGGTTGGCTCAGCTCCAAGTCCTACGTCTTCAACCGGGAGGAGATCGCTCGTCTGGCCAAGGAACACTCGGGTACCGACACTTTCTACTTCCTGGGCTTCCTCTCTCCACTTCCTCCTTCCTCTACTGCTTCCCCCTCTCCACTTCCTCCCTCCTCTCCTGCTTTCCTCTCTCCACTTCCTCCTTCCTCTCCTGCTTCCCCCTTCACTTCCTCCTTCCTCTCCACTTCCTCCTTCCTCTCCTGCTTCCCCCTCTCCACTTCCTCCCTCCTCTCCTGCTTTCCTCTCTCCACTTCCTCTCCTGCTTCTCTCTCTCCACTTCCTCCTTCACTTCCTCCTTCTTCTACTGCTTCCCCCTCTCCACTTCCTCCTCCACTTCCTCCCTCCTCCCAGCCACTGACCCCTCCTCTCCTCTTTGCCCCTTCAACACGTGTCTGTAGCCCCAAATTTGTTAGGGACACTCTCACCTGGGGCTCCTCAGGGATTGGGGAGCTACTGGGACCCCTCTTACTTGTTGGGGAGCTAATGGGGGGGGGCTATTTGATTGGGGAGATACTGGGGGCCCCTCTAAATGATTGGGGAGCAACTGGGGGCCCCTCACTGATCCCTCTGTGTCCCCCGCAGGGCTGGATTATGAAGTGGCTTTCTCTAAAATCATCGTGGAGCTGAGGAAGAAGCACCCGGGTCACATTCTGCAGGACGAGGATTTACAGTGGGTGTTTGTGAATGCGGGGGGCTGGATGGGCTCCATGTGTCTGCTCCACGCCTCACTCACTGAGTATGTGCTGCTTTTTGGCACCGCTGTGGATACTGGGGGCCACTCAGGTGAGATCCCACTCCTGGGGTTCGGGGGGGCATAGATACTGAGTAACAATGTCTGACATTTCCACTTTTAGTAAGTTATAGAATGGCCAATGCTAAGCAGCTTTTCAATTGGTCTTCAATATTTTTATTTTTTTAATAGTTTTTTAATGATTTGCCTTCGTCTTCTGACTCTTTCCCGCTTTCAAATGGGGGTCACTGACCCCATCTAAAAAATAAAGGCTACAAATATATTGTTATTGTAACTTTTTATTCCCCATATTTCTATTCAGGCCTCTCTTATTCATATTCCAGTCTCTTATTCATAGTGTATGGTTGCTAGGGGAATTTGGATCCTAGCAACCAGACAGCTGAAATTACAAACTGGAGAGCTGCTGAATAAAAAGCTAAATAAGTCAAAAACCACAAATAATAAAAAATAAAAACCAATTGCAAATTGTCTCAGACTATCCCTCTCTACATCCTACTAACAGTTAATTTAAAGGGATACTGTCGTGGAAAAACATGTTTTTTACAAAATGTATCAGTTAATAGTGCTACTACAGCAGAATCCTGCATTGAAATCCGTTTTTCAAAACAAGAAATGGATTTTTTTATATCTAATTTCAAAATTTGCTATGGGGCTAGACATTTTGACATTTCCCAGCTGCCCTCAGGTCATGTGACTTGTGCTCTGATAAACTTCAGTCACACTTTACTGCTGCGCTGCAAGTTGGAGTGATGTCATTGCCCCTCCCTCCTACAAGCTGCTGTAATGTAAATAGAGCCTTGTCTGCTGAGCCTGTCAATTGTACAGTAGGCAGGAATCAAGATAAACTCCCACTGACACCACTTCAGAAGGACTCAAATAACATAGTCCTGTGATCACTGCCAGGGTCGGACTGGGGGGCCTAGGGCCCACCGGGACTGCTGTCCAGGGCCCCCCAGCCCCCGCGTCCCCTTGCTGCGGCGCCAGCGCCGCGCTCCCCTTTGGCGTTGTCCCACGCCGGCGCGCATGCGCAGGTGGCACCCGTGCCGACGAGAATGCGCAGACAGCGTTTTTTTTTTTTTAACTACTACGATTGGGGGTCTGGCCTGGCGGGGCCCCTTGAAGGTCGGGGCCCACCGGGTATTTTCCCGGTGTCCCGCCGGGCCAGTCCGACACTGATCACTGCCCCCACTTACGTTTCAAAAAAAAAAAATATATATATATATATATATATATACACACACAATTCATTTTGGACACTGGAAAAAATATTTTCTATAGATAGTTTATTATATTTGTTTACACAAAAATGAATGGCAGAAACACAGGAGTAAACTCCCAGGACTGATGACAGGGAATAGAAAAAAGGATAAAATAAGGAGGAAAACTTAGGAGGAAGTCTAGGAAGGGTTAAAATAGCTGAGGAGAAAGGAGGCAGTAAGTAGTTAAGTAAAAAAGAAGTATTGCAGGCAGGAAAGGAGCGCAGTGTGTGTGAGGTGGAGCAGAGGGACCTCACAGCTCCTTTAGCTCATCTAGTAACCAGTAAAACTAACTAGGAAGGCAACAAGGAGAGAAAGCTCCTCCCTCCAAAGGAAAGCAGAGAACAAACTTACAGAAGGGGAGGAGCTTTGATAGTGTCTGTGGGAGGAGCTAGTGCAGCTGTAGAGCAGAACGTAGGAAAGTGAAAGTAATTGGTTCCCTGCAAACCATGTGACCTCTCTCCTCCAAACATCACACGCATGGGCAGAGAGGGGAGGGGCTAGATTGTCATGTGGTAGTGCAGGGACCTGGATTTTCATTACAGAGTGGCTGCCTCCAAGCACACAGGTAATGCTGGGCCTGCTGTTAGAGCAGCACACGATGAATGTGTAATGAGCACAAATGGAAGCCCCCATGACAAAATACAAACTAAAATAACTTATGCATGGATTTGTGGATTAACATTTTATTTGCCACACAGTATTTATAGATGTGTGTTTTTTATAAAAATGCAAAAAAAAAAAATTTTTTAAAATGACGACAGATTCCCTTTAAAGGTGAACAACCCCTTTTAATGGCCTTGTGTGTGGGGGTCATGTGATTCCGGGGGGCCTGTAACTGAGTGAGTTGGTGTCAGTGAGTGAGACAGGGGGGCCCCATCTTTCAATAGGAAGTGCCGGAGGGCCGATTGGGGCAGTGTCAGCCCAACGGATCCACTCACTGGTACAGCACAATTTGGATATTGGGGGCCTCTAGTCTAAACCTTTAGTTACTGAATATTAAATGTCAGGATTCTGTTCTTTACATTATTGGGGTCAACAGATCGAAAGAGCAACAGGGAAACACCCAGGCCCCCAACTTTATACCAAACCAGTCAAATCACCTGAAAGATCAGGAATTGTGGTCCCGAGTTTTACTTCTTCTCAATTACGTCTCATATCCCTCAGTGATGTACAGTAAATGGGGGGCACATCAATCACATTCCAACACTACGGGGCCAATAGGAGAGGTGAGGGGCCCCGGGGCATTACACCGCTCATATGAACATTGGGGCGAGTCTCAGACTTCCCAAACACATCCAATCAGACGGCAGGGAAAGGGCCCTCCCTCCTGCACTGGAAGGAGCCAATAATATCTGAGAGGAATGTGGAATGTGCAGACTTTGCTCAACATGGTGCCCATTCTGTAATTCTGTCTATTGCCAGTAGGTGGCAGAGTGTGGGCACTTTGTATGAGAGCAAAACTGAATGTGTGTGCCCCTTTAAAGGAACAGTTCAGTGTACAAATAAAAACTGGTAAATAGATAGTCTGTGCAAAATAAAACATGTATCTAATATAGTTTATTAGGCAAAAATGTAATGTATAAAGGCTGGAGTGAGTGGATGTGTAACATAATAGCCAGAACACTACTTCCTGCTTTTCAGCTCTCTAACTCTGAGTTAGTCAGTGACTATAAGGGGGGCCACATGGGACATAACTGTTCAGTGAGTTTGTAATTGATCCTCAGCATTCAGCTCAGATTCAAAAGCAACAGTTATGTCCCATGTGGCCCTCCCCTCAAGTCTCTGATTGGTCACTGCCTGGTAACCAGGGTAACCAGTCAGTGTAAACCAAGAGAGCTGAAAAGCAGGAAGTAGTGTTCTGGCTATTATGTTACACATCCACTCACTCCAGCCTTTATACATTACATTTTTGCCTAACTAACTATATTAGATACATTATTTATTTTGCACAGACTATTTATTTACCTAGTTTTTATTTTTACACAAAACTGTGCCTATGTTTGAGTTACAGTGACACCTAGTGGAAGATGTGGGTAAATTTCAAGCATTGGGGCCACAGATAAACCCCAGGGAATGAACAAACCCCCATCAATTTGTTCATTGGATTTGCCTCTTCTGTGACTGTTATTGTGACTCAATATGACAGAGCTGCACCCCAGGGGCCCAATGCAGGAATATTCAGCAGCTACAGGGGCCCCAGTGGGGACAATACAGAATAATGGAGACTATTTTGCCCTAGGATTTGGGGGTCAATTACTCTCTTCTCTGAATGTGTTTGGGACGGAGAGAGGTGGGGCCCCGAGGGGACACACAGTGACTTCTCTCTGGTTTCCAGGTCGTTACTGGGCGGAGATATCGGACACCATACTCTCTGGAACCTTCCGCCAGTGGAAAGAAGGAACGACCAAAAGTGAAATATTTTATCCAGGTAATTACTGGGCCGAGAGGGGAAAGTTCTTGCTAAATGGGGGGTCACTAGTGAGTGGGACGAGGGGGTCTTATTGTGCCTTACAGGGGGGCAACATGTCTGTATGTAAAATATTCCTTTTCCCTTATACACCCCCAAACTTCTTCTCCTCCCTTACCCCCTGTGATTAAATCCCTGAATTAGAAGATGTATATAAATATGTGTGTGTGTGTATCAAGCCCAGGCTGAGATGTGCTGCCCCCGTATTGCTGGGAGTTGTAGTTTAGCAGCAGGTTGCCGGTTCCTAATGTTGACCTTCTCATTGCAGGAGATACCATTGTGCATGAGGTGGGGGAGGCCACGTCGGTGCAGTGGAGCTCTGGGACGTGGATGGTGGAGTACGGCCGGGGGTTCATCCCTTCCACTCTGGCCTTTGCTTTGGCCGACACCATATTCAGCACCCAGGACTTCCTCACCCTCTTCTACACTGTGAAGGTTTATAGTAAGGCCCTTCTGCTGGAGGCCAGCACCCACCTCTCACAACTGGGCTTCTTCTGACTGATGCCGCTGCCATACTGATTCACCCTCTCCCTTTCCTGGGCTCATTTCTGCCTCTACCAGCGGGGGCACTAGCTCTGTGTAACCCCCCCCATCCCATAGTGTCAGATCTATGGAGCAGCCCCAGGAATATCTATGGCCTTGAGACGGGGCTTCCAGGGATCCCCCAGGGCCAATCAGCATTGTTACTCGGTGTCACCTGACCTTCAGGCTGGGCCCCAGTGTTTCAGAGCCACTGACTTGTGTTTGAGACCCACAATGTGCCGCACATTCAGGCAGTCGGGCCCTAAGCTGGAGCTACAACACTAACACTTGGGGCCCCACAGGATAAATAAAGCATTTGCCCATATTGGGAGAGGAAACACTGAATTCCTGACTGTGTCCTGAGTGACTTTCTCTTGGCTCCTCCCCCTGCGCCCACAGAAATATTGGGGATCCCCCTGACCTCACATCGCTGGATCTCGGGGGGGGGGGGGGAAACGTTCCTGATATAAATTACCCACATGCCCCCTCTGTGGCAGAATGTCAGAACTCATGCCCAGGCCTCAGTCAGGCAGCATGTGCCACTCATTTACTCATGTCCTCACCACTAGGTGGCAGTGTGTCTGTGTGTAGATTTGTGTGTGTGTATATTTGTGTGTGTGTATATTTGTGTGTGTGTATATTTGTGTGTGTGTATATTTGTGTGTGTGTATATTTGTGTGTGTGTATAGTGTCCCAGAGAATCTATGTGGCAGCTCCCACCTCCTCTATTTGGCTGATTTTCTATGAGTCGGGAAGTAGCGGAATCTCAGTGGGAAACCAGTTCTGTGTCCAGCCAGTGTTGGTGTATGAGGGCATCGTGCCGTGTGCCCACCCTTCCCTATAGGAAATCATTAGCCATTTGTACTGAGGCCTCCCCATATCGGCTGAGTGTGTGATGTCACTTCCTATCTGGGGAGTCGGTGCCCGGGGTACATATTGGGGTTCCCAGTTCAGTGTCCCCTCATTATTCACTGGGTATAGTTTGGCACTGACGCTGGTCTCTGACTTCTTTCTGCCCCCCCCATGGGTGTATCCCCCTCCATTGGAGCAGAAGTGTGAGTGACACCTATAGGGGTGCCCATGGGGGCCGTGTCTCGGCCAGTCCCTGCACTTTCCATGAGCTGCTGATGCGACTCCTGATGTTTCTACAGGAAATAAAGGGGAAGTTCGAGGGCCCATTATGGAGAGAAAAAAATCTAAAGTTCACACTTGTTAAAGGGAAAGTATGCCTTCCAGTGAACTACTAGATTAATGTGACTATGAAGATTTGCATTCATCCAGGTCATGGTTTATCTAGTATAGGGAAATCTAAAAACAATGACTATTACTCAGCAAATCCCGTTGTTTTTAGATTTACCTATACTAGATATACTAGATTCATGCAGAGCTCTAAGACTGGTCTGTTTTCTTTATTCTTATTGCTTTCTAAAACTCTTGTACATTTAGTTCTGCAAGTCTCGGAAATTTCAACTGCCAGCTGGTTACTAGGGCTCGATTACCCCAGCAACCAGGCAGTAGGTTGAAAGTCAGAATGAAAGATCAGTAGGCGGGGCCAGAAGAGAAATCAATATCAGTTATATAGTGCCAGCAAGTTCTGCTGCGTTTTAAATTCATAATACACATGGGGGGGGGTCTCAAGCTATCAAACAGCTCACAAAATTAAGATAGTACCCAAGAGCTTGTAATCTAAATGAATCACACTACACGTAATCCTTACAGTTGATCTGTGTTGTTTTTTTTGTTGGGGTCAGTGACCCTGACAACCAGGGAGCATTTTGAGTAGCAGGTCACAGAGGGGCAGAATAATGGACCCAAAACCTGTAAAAGTCCAGCTGCCCATATATGTCTTTCAGCTGCTGGGAGTTGCTTCTGGGTACAGGTCTATGTTATTATATGGAGGTGCCACCACAAGGGCATAAAATACACACTGAGTTATACCCCGACTGCTGTTATGGATATATCAATGCACTGGCCACAGACTCTCTATGTACTGGGGTCAAGGGCAGAAGGAAGGGTTCAAGGATAAGTAAACCTTTCAAATACATGAATAGATGAGGGGCTATTGTAAGCACTTTTGCAATGTACATTCATTATTTATTTTCTTATAATTCCAAGATATTAAGGGATACATGTACTGTTAATATGAATGAATTGTGTTACAACAGCGCCACCTGCTGGTCAGTTTCCCACCAGTCTGACCAGCAAGTAGTCAAGGAAGTTGTCAGGAGAAAGAAAGAGGCTGATGTTCTTCTGCTTAGGAATAAAATTAGAAACCTTTCTCACATCTTTCCTAACGCTGAGAATTGTTCATCCACTAAATATTCCCCAACATGACAAATAGAAGGGATAAGCAGCCTTGTAACTGCAATTTCAGGCAAATCTAACAATACGAATCTATAAATCAATTTATTCATTAGTAACTGAAATATCAGCTCAGTCTGGTTTCCATATTCCACAACATTGATGCTTCTGTATATTTCCATTGATGCTTGAAATTCCCCATGGGGATTCCCTGTGAGATGTTGATATATATGTGTCTATAAGTGATATGAGCCCCACACTGAGCAATGGTAAATATACAGCAGGTACAAGTAGCTTGTGCTCATGGTTTACTTCTTGAATTACTTTGCATCTCTACAGTTTGGAATTTCAGCAACAATCTGGTTACACTGCTGAGGGGTTAATAATCCCTTTAACTACTTCCACTGCTGCTCAAAATAGACAATTCTGGGGTATTGTGAATATTCCCTATAATGTCCCACATATGTGTTACCTCTAATTCAGTTTATATTGGGACTACTGTTCTTTATTATGGTTTATGAATAACTTCCCCTTAATGCTTCCCTTTGTATTCTGGGTATTGTTATAACTCCTCTATACATATATATATATATATATATATATATATATATATATATATATATATATATATATATATATATATATATACGAATGTAGTATCCCCCCTGTTGTTATTATATTCACTGTGTGTAATTCCCTTAGCTCATAACAAGGTTACAGATAAATAGAAACATTGGGGTGTCACCCTGCTATAGTTCCAGGGGTACCCAGGGTACAAATAAGCACTCACCCCAAATCTCCCCCTAACTGACCTTCAGACTGGGCCCCCTTAGCTCATAACAAGGTTACAGATATATAGAAACATTGGGGTGTCACCCTGCTATAGTTCCAGGGGTACCCAGGGCACAAATAAGCACTCACCCCAAATCTCCCCCTAACTGACCTTCAGACTGGGCCCCCTTAGCTCATAACAAGGTTACAGATATATAGAAACATTGGGGTGTCACCCTGTTATAGTTCCAGGGGTACCCAGGGTACAAATAAGCACTCACCCCAAATCTCCCCCTAACTGACCTTCAGACTGGGCCCCCTTAGCTCATAACAAGGTTACAGATATATAGAAACATTGGGGTGTCACCCTGCTATAGTTCCAGGGGTACCCAGGGTACAAATAAACACTCACCCCAAATCTCCCCCTAACTGACCTTCAGACTGGGCCCCCTTAGCTCATAACAAGGTTACAGATATATAGAAACATTGGGGTGTCACCCTGCTATAGTTCCAGGGGTACCCAGGGCACAAATAAGCACTCACCCCAAATCTCCCCCTAACTGACCTTCAGACTGGGCCCCCTTAGCTCATAACAAGGTTACAGATATATAGAAACATTGGGGTGTCACCCTGCTATAGTTCCAGGGGTACCCAGGGTACAAATAAGCACTCACCACAAATCTCCCCCTAACTGACCTTCAGACTGGGCCCCCTTAGCTCATAACAAGGTTACAGATATATAGAAACATTGGGGTGTCACCCTGCTATAGTTCCAGGGGTACCCAGGGTACAAATAAGCACTCACCCCAAATCTCCCCCTAACTGACCTTCAGACTGGGCCCCCTTAGCTCATAACAAGGTTACAGATATATAGAAACATTGGGGTGTCACCCTGCTATAGTTCCAGGGGTACCCAGGGTACAAATAAACACTCACCCCAAATCTCCCCCTAACTGACCTTCAGACTGGGCCCCCTTAGCTCATAACAAGGTTACAGATATATAGAAACATTGGGGTGTCACCCTGCTATAGTTCCAGGGGTACCCAGGGCACAAATAAACACTCACCCCAAATCTCCCCCTAACTGACCTTCAGACTGGGCCCCCTTAGCTCATAACAAGGTTACAGATATATAGAAACATTGGGGTGTCACCCTGTTATAGTTCCAGGGGTACCCAGGGTACAAATAAGCACTCACCCCAAATCTCCCCCTAACTGACCTTCAGACTGGGCCCCCTTAGCTCATAACAAGGTTACAGATATATAGAAACATTGGGGTAACAGTCACCCTGCTATAGTTCCAGGGGTACCCAGGGTACAAATGTCCCAGTTCCCCACCCTAGAGAGCCTGGGGGACAGTAATTCCTGGGGCTCATGTAACATACTAACACAGTAACATAGTAATACAATAACATAGTAACACAATAACATAGTAACACAGTAACATAGTAATACAATAACATAGTAACATAGTAACACAATAACATAGTAACACAATAACATAGTAATACAATAACATAGTAACACAATAACATAGTAATACAATAACATAGTAACACAGTAACATAGTAACACAGTAACATAGTAATACAATAACACAGTAATACAGTAACATAGTAATACAATAACACAGTAATATAGTAATACAATAACATAGTAACACAATAACATAGTAACACAGTAACATAGTAATACAATAACATAGTAACACAGTAACATAGTAATACAATAACACAGTAACATAGTAATACAATAACATAGTAACACAATAACATAGTAACACAGTAACATAGTAATACAATAACATAGTAACACAGTAACATAGTAATACAATAACATAGTAACACAATAACATAGTAATACAATAACATAGTAACACAGTAACATAGTAATACAATAACACAGTAACATAGTAATACAATAACATAGTAACACAATAACATAGTAACATAGTAACATAGTAATACAATAACATAGTAACACAATAACATAGTAATACAATAACATAGTAACACAGTAACATAGTAATACAATAACATAGTAACACAGTAACATAGTAATACAATAACATAGTAACACAATAACATAGTAATACAATAACATAGTAACACAGTAACATAGTAATACAATAACGTAGTAACACAGTAACATAGTAATACAATAACATAGTAACACAGTAACATAGTAATACAATAACATAGTAACACAGTAACATAGTAATACAATAACATAGTAATACAATAACACAGTAACATAGTAATACAATAACATAGTAACACAATAACATAGTAATACAATAACATAGTAACACAATAACATAGTCATACAATAACATAGTAACACAGTAACATAGTAATACAATAACGTAGTAACACAGTAACATAGTAATACAATAACACAGTAATACAGTAACATAGTAATACAATAACATAGTAACACAGTAACACAGTAACATAGTAACACAATAACATAGTAATACAATAACACAGTAATACAGTAACATAGTAACACAGTAACACAGGTTAAAAACAACCACAAGTGCATCAAGTTCAACCTTTTAACTCTGTTTAATCTGTCTCACTGCCAGTTGCCTTGTCACAAAACAAGAAAGTAAAAAATGTTTTCCCCTTTCCACCCCTATTTTGCATATGCTAATTAGGATTTGGATTCGGTTCAGTATTCGGCCAAATCTTTTGCAGAGGATTTGTGGGTTCGGCTGAATATAAAATTGTGGATAGGGTGAATCCCTAATAGACATGGCGGGGGGGGGGCAGAATGGCCCATTGCAGTGCACACGTTCTTACCTGAAAATTGTATGTGATTTTAAAATGAGTGACAGGACCCCCATGGTCAGAATAAAAGACGGGGTGGGAATTGCTGTTTGTTCCCATTATACAATGTAGGTGCTGCCCGGCCAAAGGGGGTAAATGAAGGGGCAGAATGTGTAAGTATTGAATGCGCTTGTATTGAGCTACAGTTTCTAATCTGATTTGTTAGAGAAGTCATGTGATTTCATGGTTCAGGTGGGAAATGCTGTGGGCAATGCTGTAACTAACAGACTTTCCCTGTGTGTTTTACACCAGAAATAAGCGATGGATTTGTCAGTGAAACCCATGGACCCCCGGGATATAATGAGATTATTCTGCCCCCTCCATACAGGGAGCAACGTGAGAGTGGGAGGAGCAAATGTGAAGGGAGTGGGTGGAGCAGACTCATTACACTTTATATTGGAGCACAAGTAACTCACTCATGTAACAGCGCCCTCTATTGGTCACATGATCTGGAGAAATGGCCAAATGTGCCTGTTGTACTGGTCACTTAGTCTTCTGCTACTGGGGACTGGCCAAAAGGTAACAAAGAGAATTCTCATTGGTGTATGTTATAAACCACCTGGTATAAGTGTCGAGTATGAAGCCCAGCTACTCTTGCAGATACAAGCGGCTTCACAGCTGGGTCACGTTGTTACTATGGGTGACTTCAATTATCCAGACATTGACTGGGGTAATGGGGTTGCTAAGACACAAAAAGCGAGTAGGTTTGTAAATATGCTGAATGACAACTTTTTATTCCAGCTCGTTCAAGAACCTACTAGGAATAACTCTCTTTTGGACCTCTAATATGTATATTAATTATGTAAATAGTAAAAAAATGAAGCAGGAAAGGGTGGGACCCTTAAAGGGGACGTTCACCTTCCAAACACTTTTTCAGTTCAGTTGTTTTCAGATTGTTCCCCAGAAATAAAGACTTTTTTCAATTACTTTCCTTGATTTATTTTTTACTGTTTTTCCAAAATCTAAGTGTAAAGTTGAATGTTTGTGTCTCTGGTGTTTGAGTGACAGCTCAGTAATTCAGGTGCAGACTCTGTTACAATTTTACAACATTGAGTTGATCCATTTCTCAGCAGCATCTCTGGAGTATTAGTAACTATTGTATCAAGTCTAACAGCTGCCTGTAATGAAACTCAGAGATTCTGCTCAGCAGGGACAAACATAAAAAACTAAATGTATCAACAGTTTACAGGGTCGGCGACCCCCCTCCCAGAGCTGCTTCAGAAGGTGAAAAATGACACTTTATACTTCAATATTAGAAAAATAGTGACACATAGAAAATAGAAAGTCATTGGAAAATGTCATTATTTCTGGTGATCTGAAAACAACTAGTTGTTTGAAGGTGAACCATCCCTTTAATATCAGAGGGGGGTCAGCTGGTTGATGAGAACAGAGAAAAAGCGCAGATTCTGAACTCATATTTTTCATCTGTCTACACAAATGAGGAACCAGTAAGTGAAGGTTTCCTTCTTAACAGTCCCAATTCTAGTAATACAACTAATGATGCATGGTTCACACATGAGGAAATTCAAAAGAGACTTGAACATGTTAAGATTAACAAAGGTCCAGGGCCAGATGGCATTCATCCCAGGGTAATTAGCGAGCTTAGCTCAGTGATTGCCAAACCTCTTTACTTAATTTTTCAGGATTCATTGAGATCTGGCATAGTGCAGAGAGACTGGCGAATTGCTAATGTGGTGCCTCTATTCAAAAAAGGATCCCGTTCTCAGCCTCAAAACTATAGGCCAGTTAGTCTGACGTCAGTGGTAGGAAAACTTTTTGAAGGGTTAATAAAGGATAAGATACTGGACTTTATAGCAAATCATAATACTATGAGTTTGTGCCAGCATGGTTTTATGCGTAATAGATCTTGCCAGACTAACTTAATTTCTTTTTATGAGGAGGGAATAATATTAATACAAGTTATACACTAAATGGCAGTGTTTTGGGAGTTTCCTTAAAGGGCATGTAAAGGCAAAAAATGAAATCCCATTTTTACTTTCTTTAATGAAAAAGAAACCTATCTCCAATATACTTTAATTAAAAAATGTGTACCGTTTTTATAATAAACCTGACTGTATGCAGTGAAATTCTCCCTTCATTTACTGCTGTGGATAGGAATTGTCAGACGGTCCCTAACTGCTCTGCAGGGAAACAATCATACTTATGTACAGCAGGGGGAGCCCCCGCCTTACTTCCCAGCCATGCAGAACTCAAGCAGCTTTGTTTATGACCATCCCTAAGCAGCCCAGATCACACTGAGCATGTGCACAGTCTTAGTCTTGCAAAGATGTATAACAAAGTTACAAGATGGTGACCCCCTGTGGCCAACTTTGAAAGCATAAATCATTTGTTTGATTAGACTTGTGGTGCAGTAAGTTCATGTTTATGTTTAGTATACAAAATACAGCATTTCTAGCCTTATTCTATTTTACACTTTACTTACCCTTTAAATGAGAAGGATCTTGGGGTCTTTGTAGATAACACGTTGTCTAATTCTGGGCAGTGTCATTCTGTGGCTACTAAAGCAAATAAAGTTCTTGTATAAAAAAGGGCATTAACTCAAGGGATGAAACATAATTGTGTCTCTTTATAGGTCCCTGGTGAGGCCTCATCTGGAGTATGGGGGCAGTTTTGGACTCCAGTCCTTAAGAGGGATATAAATGAGCTGGAGAGAGTGCAGAGACTAAGTGCAACTAAACTGGTTAGAGGGAAGGAAGAGTTAAATTATGAGGGGAGACTGACAAGGTTGGGGTTGTTTTCTCTGGAAAAAAGGCGCTTGTGAGGGGACATGATTAGACTTTACAAGTACATTAGAGGACATTATAGACAAATAGCAGGGGACCTTTTTACCCATAAAGAGAATCACGTACCAGAGGCCTCCCCTTCAGACTAGAGGAAAAGAAGTTTCATTTAAAGGAACAGAGTAGGGGGTTCATCACAGTGAGGACAGTGAGGTTGGGGAATGCACTGCCGGGTGATGATTCAGTTAATGACTATAAGAGGGACTTGGATGATTTCTTGGACAGACATAATACAAAGGCTATTGTGATACTAAACTCTATAGTTAGTATAGGTATGGGTATATAGAATTTATGTGACAGTATGTATATAGATGCACTGGGTCTCATTTTTCGAACCCAACTACATAACTATATAATCTCTGCCACATTCGGAGATGACAAAGCTGGACTACAGTATCTATCAGGATAGGATTTCCAATTGTTGTTCTGAGAACAGATCTAAACCTTCTATTACTGGTGGTTTCAGATGAACCCTGAAAATATTTTTCCATGGACATCAGACTTCCCGCCTTTAACTGTATAACTGTCTCCATCTTGTCTCACTGTCTGTGTCTTCCCCCACTGTCTCCATCTTGTCCCATTGTCTCAATCTTGTCCTACTGTCTCCATCTTGTCTCACTGTCTGTCTTCCCCTACTGTCTCTATCTTGTCCTACTGTCTCCCTCTTGTCCTACTGTCTCCATCTTGTCCTACTATCTCCATCTTGTCCTACTGTCTCCATCTTGTCCTACTGTCTCCCTCTTGTCCTACTGTCTCCATCTTGTCCTACTGTCTCCCTCTTGTCCTACTGTCTCTATCTTGTCCCACTGTCTCCATCTTGTCCTACTGTCTCCAACTTGCCCTACTGTCTCCATCTTGTCCTACTGTCTCCCTCTTGTCCCACTGTCTCCATCTTGTCCTACTGTCTCCCTCTTGTCCTACTGTCTCCCTCTTGTCCTACTGTCTCTATCTTGTCCCACTGTCTCCATCTTGTCCTACTGTCTCCAACTTGCCATACTGTCTCCATCTTGTCCTACTGTCTCCATCTTGTCCTACTGTCTCCATCTTGTCCCACTGTCTCTATCTTGTCCTACTGTCTCCATCTTGTCCTACTGTCTCCATCTTGTCCTACTGTCTCCAACTTGCCCTACTTTCTCCATCTTGTCCTACTGTCTCCATCTTTTCCCACTGTCTCCATCTTGTCCTACTGTCTCCAACTTGCCCTACTGTCTCCATCTTGTCCTACTGTCTCCATCTTGTCACATTGTCTCAATCTTGTCCTACTGTCTCCATCTTGTCTCACTGTCTGTCTTCCCCCACTGTCTCCATCTTGTCCTATTGTCTCAATCTTGTCCTACTGTCTCTATCTTGTCCTACTGTCTCCCTCTTGTCCTACTGTCTCCATCTTGTCCTACTATCTCCATCTTGTCCTACTGTCTCCATCTTGTCCTACTGTCTCCCTCTTGTCCTACTGTCTCCATCTTGTCCTACTGTCTCCCTCTTGTTCTACTGTCTCTATCTTGTCCTACTGTCTCCCTCTTGTCCTACTGTCTCCATCTTGTCCTACTATCTCCATCTTGTCCTACTGTCTCCATCTTGTCCTACTGTCTCCCTCTTGTTCTACTGTCTCCATCTTGTCCTACTGTCTCCCTCTTGTCCTACTGTCTCCCTCTTGTCCTACTGTCTCTATCTTGTCCCACTGTCTCCATCTTGTCCTACTGTCTCCAACTTGCCCTACTGTCTCCATCTTGTCCTACTGTCTCCCTCTTGTCCCACTGTCTCCATCTTGTCCTACTGTCTCCCTCTTGTCCTACTGTCTCCCTCTTGTCCTACTGTCTCTATCTTGTCCCACTGTCTCCATCTTGTCCTACTGTCTCCAACTTGCCCTACTGTCTCCATCTTGTCCTACTGTCTCCATCTTGTCCTACTGTCTCCCTCTTGTCCCACTGTCTCTATCTTGTCCTACTGTCTCCATCTTGTCCTACTGTCTCCATCTTGTCCTACTGTCTCCAACTTTCCCTACTTTCTCCATCTTGTCCTACTGTCTCCATCTTGTCCCACTGTCTCCATCTTGTCCTACTGTCTCCAACTTGTCCTACTGTCTCCATCTTGTCCTACTGTCTCCCTCTTGTCCCACTGTCTCCCTCTTGTCCCACTGTCTCCATCTTGTCCTACTGTCTCCCTCTTGTCCTACTGTCTCTATCTTGTCCCACTGTCTCCATCTTGTCCTACTGTCTCCAACTTGCCCTACTGTCTCCATCTTGTCCTACTGTCTCCATCTTGTCCTACTGTCTCCCTCTTGTCCCACTGTCTCTATCTTGTCCTACTGTCTCCATCTTGTCCTACTGTCTCCCTCATGTCCTACTGTCTCTATCTTGTCCCACTGTCTCCATCTTGTCCTACTGTCTCCAACTTGCCCTACTGTCTCCATCTTGTCCTACTGTCTGCATCTTGTCCTACTGTCTCCAACTTGCCCTACTGTATCCCTCTTGTCCTACTGTCTCCATCTTGCCCTACTGTCTGCATCTTGTCCTACTGTCTCCAACTTGCCCTACTGTCTCCATCTTGTCCTACTGTCTCCAACTTGCCCTACTGTCTCCATCTTGTCCTACTGTCTCCATCTTGTCCTACTGTCTCCAACTTGCCCTACTGTCTCCATCTTGTCCTACTGTCTCCATCTTGTCCTACTGTCTCCATCTTGTCCTACTGTCTCCAACTTGCCCTACTTTCTCCATCTTGTCCTACTGTCTCCATCTTGCCCTACTGTCTGCATCTTGTCCCACTGTCTCCATCTTGTCCTACTGTCTCCAACTTGCCCTACTGTCTCCATCTTGTCCTACTGTCTCCATCTTGTCCTACTGTCTCCCTCTTGTCCCACTGTCTCTATCTTGTCCTACTGTCTCCATCTTGTCCTACTGTCTCCATCTTGTCCTACTGTCTCCAACTTGCCCTACTTTCTCCATCTTGTCCTACTGTCTCCATCTTGTCCCACTGTCTCCATCTTGTCCTACTGTCTCCAACTTGCCCTACTGTCTCCATCTTGTCCTACTGTCTCCATCTTGTCCTACTGTCTCCCTCTTGTCCCACTGTCTCCATCTTGTCCTACTGTCTCCCTCTTGTCCTACTGTCTCTATCTTGTCCCACTGTCTCCATCTTGTCCTACTGTCTCCAACTTGCCCTACTGTCTCCATCTTGTCCTACTGTCTCCATCTTGTCCTACTGTCTCCCTCTTGTCCCACTGTCTCTATCTTGTCCTACTGTCTCCATCTTGTCCTACTGTCTCCCTCTTGTCCTACTGTCTCTATCTTGTCCCACTGTCTCCATCTTGTCCTACTGTCTCCAACTTGCCCTACTGTCTCCATCTTGTCCTACTGTCTGCATCTTGTCCTACTGTCTCCAACTTGCCCTACTGTCTCCATCTTGTCCTACTGTCTCCATCTTGTCCTACTGTCTCTTTCTATAACCTTTGTAGTTTTGACTGAAACAAAGGAATTTTACAGGTACAATATCCAGAATTGTCAGGGTTGCAAAGTTACTCCACTTGTGGAATTATTGTCTATATCCTCTTCTAATTTAGGTGTGCTTATCTATAGAATTGAGATCCAGAATTTGGAAACAGGAGATGGAGGCTAAGGTGAGGCCAAGTGGAGGCTTAAGAGATGCCCCAGTGCCAGGCTCACTCCATTCTATACTCTACAGAAATTAAACTGTGGGATTATGATCTTTTGTGGGTCTCTAAGTGAGCTAATAACATACCCAATTGAGACTAAACTGCATCTTTCAAATTAGTCATATTATTGATCTGGTTTCAGGAGATCCTCTTTCTTGGAACAAAATTAAAGAACAATATGGTCTTTCTGACAAAGAGAGTTTAAGCTATTTGCAAATTAGACAAGGTTTTCAACTAATTGATAACAAAACAAAGTCACAACTAAATCATCATTAGTTTTATGATTTCGTAGTGCAATTAACTGAAGATCTCAAACTAAACAATATTTCATGGATCTCACCACATCTTCTAAACCCTATTTCTAATGATTTTGATCCACTTGATAATTCAAGATTTGAGATCGTTTCAGAATTTTAGAAAGAATGTACTTTCTGAGAGCTGGAGAGATCAGCAATTTAGATTCATTCACCCGGGTTATGGACAACTATTTGAAGAAAATAAAGATTCTCAGAAGGTTTCTTACTGTCCGAAATGTAAAGAGCAAAATGTTGATTTTTTTCATTATATGTGAGTATGTCCATTTATCATAACTCTATGGGAGAAAATTTCACGTGACATTAAAGGAGTGGTCAAGTTAGATATATTGTTGAAACCCCAATATGCACTGTTAGATCTTAAAGATTCACTTCAGTTATCACAGAGTGGTTCTTCTGGGAAGATTACAGATGAAATATTGTCTTTTTGCTGGCTGGTTATGGCTGCTACTCGAAAGTCTATTTTTTTGTTTTGGATTAAAGATAAACCCCCTTCTTTGAAAGATGTAATTTCATATTTACATAAGCTATGTATGCAAGAAGCTGTTAGATTTAGGATGGATGATTCTATTCAAAGAAATAAAGTTAAAAACAGATGGTCCCTGTATATTTCACCTTTAGATGTTTCTAAAAAAGATTTTATCCTTAAACTGATGGGACAAGATGATCACTAATGAATGAATTTGGTAATAGTGTGTTTAAACTATTTGTACTGACTTCCCATGTCTTAATTACCTTTTTAAAAAAAGTACGGGTCTTTTTGTTTTTGTTTTGATTTGTTTTTGGTTATTTCATGGTTCAGATGACATGAAAACATCTCTTGAACTTTACTCATATGAATTATTCTTTTATTCCATAATATGATTGTTCATATATTTAATTCATTGTATTTTCATGAAAATTCAATAAAAAGAATTTTAAAAGAAAAGAGACTAAACTGCTAAGTTGGTGTAAAACTACAGCACACTGCAATATGGCTCCATGTACTAAAAGCTCCTCCAGGAGCGATCGTATTGTATTGATATATTGGGAATTGATGAAATACTAAATATTGCATAACAATTGTAGTATTTCAATGTTTTTTCATATATGACTGGTCAGACCTAATTGTGGGATGTTGGGTGAATAGATGGGAACTCTGATTGGTTATTGATTTCATCATGTATATGCCGGTTTCTATTCATGGTTCCTGGTGGTTAATGTAATAATATTCATTATCTCCCAGCAGCCTCTGTTACAATCCCTCCTGACTCGGATCTGCCTGCACTGAGACATTAGCCCACTAGATGTCAGTAGAGCCCACCATATGCCCAGGGCAGACAGAGGGGGATAATAATGACATGGAGCTGATAATTAACTCAATAATACACAATGTTGATCTCTGACATGAGCTTATTAATGGCCCCTCTGCACTGGATTCTGTAGGGCCCCGCTGCTCATGGGAAAGGCTGCAGGAACATCACTTTAGTGTCGGTGTTACATGAATTTCCCCTCTCATCCAACTTCTTGTGTATTAGATCAGGAGCCCCCGACAGTTGCTACTGAGAGTTCTAGTTCTACAAGGACTGGAGTAATGGCAGGATAACGCCTCTCTCAATAGGCAGCAGCTGGGGGGCACTATTTGCAGCCTGTGACTTTCACTGGATCTCAGTGGCATCTGATCAGTTAGTGAGAAAAGTGTAAGGTGGCAACCAGGGCTATCAGACTGTGAGCTGCAGTAGCCGGGTGAGGGGGTGGGGAGACATTCCTCACCCAGAGATAATGAGCTGAGCAGACTCCCACTTAAGTGTCACTCAGGAAGTCATTGCTCCTGTTTAACTGCTGCTGGGGGGGGCAGATCTGGGAAATCACTTTATACCCCCCAGTACCTGCCCCATAATATGAATGTGCTCTATAATAATGTGCTCTATAATAAATGTGCTCTGTAATAACGTGCTCTATAATAACGTGCTCTATAATAATGTGCTCCATAATAATGTGCTCTATAATAATGTGCCCTTTAATAATGTGCCCCAAAATAATGTGCCCTACAATAGTGTGCTCTATAATAATGTGTTCTATAATAGTGTGCTCTATAATAATGTGCTCTATAATAATGTGCCATATAATAATGTGCCCTATAATAATGTGCTCTATAATAATGTGCCCTATAATAATGTGCTCTATAATAATGTGCCCTATAATAATGTGCTCTATAATAATGTGCCCTTTAATAATGTGCCCCGAAATAATGTGCTCTATAATAATGTGCTCTATAATAATGTGCCATATAATAATGTGCCCTATAATAATGTGCTCTATAATAATGTGCCCTATAATAATGTGCTCTATAATAATGTGCCCTATAATAATGTGCCCTATAATAATGTGCCCTATAATAATGTGCTCTATAATAATGTGCCCTATAATAATGTGCTCTATAATAATGTGATTTAGGAATAGGGCTAACTGTACAACTGTATAACCAGTCTCAGCAGCCTCTGTGGCCAATGGAGCTTACAATCTAATCCTGTACTAGTAGGAGCAGCTGCTTGTGGTGTAACTTTTCTTTAGTTCAGATCACAGTTAATTGTTAGCTCTGCAGGCAGATGTAATATGTGTGTGTCAGGTGTCAGCAGGGGGCCAATGGGCCAGTTAAAGGGCAGGGGAGGCCAGTGAGCATCAGTATATGTTGGTGCCATTGCTCCAGACCTGGGGGTCCTGTCTCTCTCCCAGGCTGCCTGGGGGTCTGTGTTAGTTCTACTTTAAAGCCCCCTATTTAGTGAGGGAGATAAAAAGATGAAACACTCGGGAGCCATAAAAAGACAGATGTGTGAGTGCGACTCCAGCAGGAACAGCCCCTCAGTCTGACCCTTTATTTCTATTTACACTTCAGGGATGTGACACCTGGAACTGACATTTACTGACATTTACTGACTCCTGATCCATCAGACCCTCTGTCTATCTGTCTGTCTCTCATCCTCTGTCTGTCTGTCTCTCAGCCCCTGTCTGTCTGTCTCTCAGCCCCTGTCTGTCTCTCAGCCCCTGTCTGTCTCTCAGCCCCTGTCTGTCTCTCAGCCCCTGTCTGTCTGTCTCTCATCCTCTGTCTGTCTGTCTCTCAGCCCCTGTCTGTCTGTCTCTCAGCCCCTCTGTCTGTCTGTCTCTCAGCCCCTCTGTCTGTCTGTCTCTCAGCCCCTGTCTGTCTGTCTCTCAGCCCCTGTCTGTCTGTCTCTCAGCCCCTGTCTGTCTGTCTCTCATCCTCTGTCTGTCTGTCTGTGTCTCAGCCCCTGTCTGTCTGTCTCTCATCCTCTGTCTGTCTGTCTCTCAGCCCCTCTGTCTGTCTGTCTCTCAGCCCCTGTCTGTCTGTCTCTCAGCCCCTGTCTGTCTGTCTCTCATCCTCTGTCTGTCTGTCTGTGTCTCAGCCCCTCTGTCTGTCTGTCTGTGTCAGTGATTCCCTATGAATAAGGGTGGGGGGATTAATTTATAAAAAGCTTTAGGTCCACAGACACCCCCTCAGGATCCAAACTCCCTAGTGATCATGACTAGCAGGGTGCAGGGAGTTGCAGTGTGGGGTCAGTGAGGGGGGAGATCACTGGGAGATAAACCCAATTATTCTTTGTGTAAAGGGCAAGTGAGAGTGAGACCCCCGGGTGTGTGATCATCCCCCCCCCCGACACTACATGGAGCTGTCAGTGTGTCTGTCTCTCACCCCCCCAGCTCACAGTCACTCTGGGGTCTAATCTCCAATAGAAACTCCTATGTCAGCTCTTGTGTCACATTGTAAAGTCCTGCACCCCCAGTGTCTCACTCAGCGTAGTGTGGGAGCTGCCATAGTGTCCCTTGTACAATATAGGGAAGGGGTTAATGGCAGGAGGTTACAATCTGTATGTACATAATGGCGTGTTTATTTGTGTGAGGCTGAGTTTGCATGTGAGTTTATTTATATTATATATGTGTAAGACAATGTGTGTGAGTGTGTTATACCCCCCACGCCTGTGTTAGTGAATATTTATATGTGTGAGTCTGTATGTTTATAGATGTGTGTGTATAACATGTGTGTAATTATATAATGAGTGTGTAAGTGGGAAGATATAATATAACATGGAAGTGTCATGTATCTAATGATTGTGTGAATATATAACAAGTGAGTATAGATATACTATAATGAGTGTGAGTATATATGAGTGTATAATATAATGTGTAAGTGAGTATATATACAGTATATATAATATAATGATTGTGAGTGTGTAACATGTGAGTATATACAGTGTATATAATATAATGAGTTTATAATATGAGTGTGAGTATATAATATAATATAATGAGTGTGAGTGTATATACAGTATATATAATAATTTAATCTGATAGAATACAATGCGTGTGAGTATATATATACAGTGTATATAATATAAGGGGTATAGAATAGAATGAGTGTGAGTATATAATACAGTATATAATAATATATAATCTAATGGAATGGAATAGAATAGAATGAGTGTGAGTATATATAATATATAATAGAATGAGTATATAATAGAATGAGTGTGAGTATATAATAATATATAATATAAGGAGTATATAATAGAATGAGTGTGAGTATATATACAGTGTATATAATATAAGGGGTATAGAATAGAATGAGTGTGAGTATATATAATATAAGGAGTATATCATAGAATGAGTGTGAGTATATAATAATATATAATCTAATCTAATGGAATAGAATGAGTGTGAGTATATAATAATATATAATATAAGGAGTATATAATAGAATGAGTGTGAGTATATATACAGTGTATATAATATAAGGGGTATAGAATAGAATGAGTGTGAGTATATAATACAGTATATAATAATATATAATCTAATGGAATGGAATAGAATAGAATGAGTGTGAGTATATAATAATATATAATCTAATCTAATGGAATAGAATGAGTGTGAGTATATAATAATATATAATATAAGGAGTATATAATAGAATGAGTGTGAGTATATAATAATATATAATATAAGGAGTATATAATAGAATGAGTGTGAGTATATAATAATATATAATATAAGGAGTATAATAATAGAATGAGTGTGAGTATATAATACAGTATATATAATAATATGTAATGGAATAGAATGAGTGTGAGACACAAGGGCCCCTCCCCTATGAGTGTGACACGCCGGGGGCTGACGGGAGACTCAGGGCTCAGGTCTCACTCGGGTTCTGACTCTTCAGCTTCTCCCACTTGTTGCCGCGAATAATAAGAGAAATCAGCGCGGGGAGAGGAGCGGAGAGTCCTGGGGAGGAGGAGGAGGAGCCGCGGGAGGAGGAGGAGCCAGAGGGAGCGGAGCCGGAGCAGTGAGTCCCGGGCAGGAGGAGCGGAGAGTCCGGGAGAGAATGCGGAGCGGGGGGTCGGCCCGGTGTCTCTCTCTGCTGGATTTATAAAGGGAACCCGATTGTTTTATCTACTCGCTCCGTCCCCCGGGCACCGACATGGCTGAGACCCCCAGTGTGGCCCCCAAATCTGTCCTGGTAAGTGTCCCCCCCCTGTCTTACTGCCCCCCTGTCCCCCCAAACCTCTTCCTACTGGACTTCTCCTTGGGAACCCCCTTCTCTCCCATAGGGACAACTGGGCTCCACCTCACGTACACTTTCTCCTACTCATGATACTACTATTCATTGTACTTCTACTGATACTATTAGTTGTAATATTAGAGTTATTATTTGTAGTACTTCTACTGATACTATTAGTTAATTCATTGTACTTCTACTGATACTATTAGTTGTAATATTAGAGTTATTATTTGTAGTACTTCTACTGATACTATTAGTTAATTCATTGTACTTCTACTGATACTATTAGTTGTAATATTAGAGTTATTATTTGTAGTACTTCTACTGATACTATTAGTTAATTCATTGTACTTCTACTGATACTATTAGTTGTAATATTAGAGTTATTATTTGTAGTACTTCTACTGATACTATTAGTTAATTCATTGTACTTCTACTGATACTATTAGTTGTGATATTAGAGTTATTATTATTAATTGTACTGATGCTATTAGTTGTAATATTATAGTTATTATTACTTGTACTAACACTGATACTATTAGTTAATTCATTGTACTTCTACTGATACTATTACTATTGATATTATAGTTATTATTACTTGTAATGATACCATTACTAGTGATATTATCATTATTATTAATTGTACTGATACTGATACTATTAGTTGTAATATCATAGTTATTATTATTAATTGTACTGATAATATTAGTTGTAATATTATAGTTATTATTTGTAGTACTTCTACTGATACAATTACTAGTGATATTATCATTATTATTAATTATACTGATACTATTAGTAGTGATATTATCATTATTATTAGTAGTAATACTTGTACTGATACTGTTAGTAGTAATATTATGATTAGTAGTAGTAGTAGTAGTAGTAGTAGTAGTTATACTGATTGTTGTTGTTCCCAAAGAGCAGGTGCTACTGAGTAGTATGTGAGTGGGGGTCAGGCAGTGGGTCACAGGGAGAGTGAGGTAGTGACCCAGTTGCTGTTGGTGCCACTAGTGAGTGTGAGTGTGAGTGGGTGAGTGGCAGATACATTATATACACACTCAGTTCTTTCACTTTTATGCCACTAGCACTGCCCTGCACCCTGGCACCAGCACTTCCTATATCCACCAGTGTGTGAGTGTGAGACTGTGAGTATTTATGTCGTTACACACTTACTATGAAGGTGCAGGGAGTCTCTCCATGGAGGCACCAGTCCCTCTCCTCACCCAAGTCATTGCTTTATGGCAGCACCAGTCTGTCTGGGAGTTGTACTGTAGTGACATATTGGGGGGCAACACCTTCTACTCCCTCCCCCTGCCACTTCTCTGGCCAGACAAGGGTGTGCGAGTATTTGTCTCAGGCTCTTGTTACTCCTCCGTGGGCTTCTTCTGCACCCCCTCTGCCCACCAGCTGCCACACAAGGATTCCCTGCAGGACTATTCTCCTGTCAGAGTACTGATACTCTGCTAGTAACCCCCGGGTCAGTACTGATACTCTGCTAGTAACCCCCGGGTCAGTACTGATACTCTGCTAGTAACCCCAGTGTCACTAATAATACTCTGCTAGTAACCCCCGGGTCATTATTGATACTCTGCTAGTAACCCCCGGGTCAGTAATAATACTCTGCTAGTAACCCCCGGGTCAGTAATAATACTCTGCTAGTAACCCCCGGTTCAGTAATAATACTCTGCTAATAACCCCCGTGTCACTAATAATACTCTGCTAGTAACCCCCGGGTCATTATTGATACTCTGCTAGTAACCCCCGGGTCAGTAATAATACTCTGCTAGTAACCCCCGGGTCAGTAATAATACTCTGCTAGTAACCCCCGGTTCAGTAATAATACTCTGCTAATAACCCCCGTGTCACTAATAATACTCTGCTAGTAACCCCCGGGTCATTATTGATACTCTGCTAGTAACCCCCGGGTCAGTAATAATACTCTGCTAGTAACCCCCGGGTCAGTAATAATACTCTGCTAGTAACCCCCGGTTCAGTAATAATACTCTGCTAATAACCCCCGTGTCACTAATAATACTCTGCTAGTAACCCCCGGGTCATTATTGATACTCTGCTATAACCCCCGGGTCAGTAATAATACTCTGCTAGTTACCCCGGGTCAGTCGTGTAGTAATTGCCGAGGGCCAGACAGTAAGTAAGTGCAGGGAAGTGTATGAAGGGACAATAACCTCTTGTGTGACGCTCAGTCGCACCCACAGATGTTCCAGTTGTTACTGTCTCTTTAAATGAATGTCTGGACCCCCGGGGGCAAGTGCAGCCAAATTCAGGGCAAATGACACTTTGTATCTAATTATTTGGGGGAAACGTGACACTCACATCCCTGCGCTGTGTAACATGTAAATCCAGGGAAATAAGGGGGGAACGACCTTTCTGCTTTATAGTCTGGCGGCAATTATTATGATTAGAATATGGAACAATAACCCTTTGGCCCCTTAATATAATGATCAGGGACCCCCAGGAACGGCAATGGGGAACATTCCATCCAATTTACACGTTGTTTTTTTTTTTTACTAAAGTCTGTTCTCTCTCACTCTGTGCTCTGGCAGCTCAAGGGTTAAATGAAAAAGTCAAATATAAATGTCCTACTGCTTCACTCTCCTCTTATTAGTATTTATTTTTATTATTCTAATTATTAGTGGTATTATATCTACTTCTATTCTTCTTATTCATTAGTATCGTTAGTTTCTTTCTTATGGCTTGTTTTAAGTCTTTTTCCTTATTAGCATTACTTGGATTATTCTCACTATTCTTTTCACTACTATTGTTATTATTATCATTATTCTCACTATTATAATTCTTATTCTCCTTCTAATTCTTATTTATTATTATTATTATCACTATTATCATTCTTATTCTCATCACTATTATTATTATAATTCTCACTATTATCATTCTTATCATTCTTCTTCTTCTTATTATTATTATTATCATCATTCTTTTTCTCATTACAATTATTATTATTATTATTATTCTCACTTATTATCATTATTATTATTATTCTCACTATTATTATTATTCTTATTATTATTCTCACTATTATCATTCTTATTATCATTATTATTATTCTCACTATTATCATTCTTCTTCTTCTTCTTCTTCTTCTTCTTCTTCTTATTATTATTATTATTATTCTCACTATTATTATTCTTCTTCTTCTTATTCTCACTATTATCATTCTTATTATCATTATTATTATTATTCTCACTATTATCACTCTTCTTCTTCTTCTTCTTATCATTCTTATTCTCATTACTATTATTTTTATTCTCACTTATTATCATTATTATTATTATTCTCACTATTATCATTCTTATTATAATTATTATTATTACCATCACTATTATCATTCTTATTATCATTATTATTATTATTCTCACTATTATCATTCTTATTATAATTATTATTATTACCATCACTATTATCATTCTTATTATCATTATTTTTATTATTCTCACTATTATCATTCTTATTATCATTCTTATTATTCTCACTATTATCATTCTTATTCTCATTGCTATTATTATTCTCACTATTATTATTATTATTAATGACCTAGTATTTCAGTGGTGCAGAAGGATTAACCCTTTTATAAAAAGAAGGGTTGGGGTAAAAGCAGATTCTAAGGTTGGGAGGAGTGGGGGTATTTAGCAGCATCAGATGAGCACATTGGGGTGCCAGTAGAGTTGGGGTCCTTATTTAAAGGGGAAATGACTTATTACTGGCACTTGGATACAGTTGGAGGAAACAATCGAGTTAACCCTGTGGGTGCTGAGAGGAATTGAAGGAACTGGCCCATTAATGGGGTTAGTTTGCCTTTAATATAAAATACAGCATTTTCCCACTTGCCTCTCGGGGATGCCGGGGGCACAACACAAGCCCCTGTTGCCCTGGGCTGACACATGAGAGCTGTGGCTGGTACCAGTTTTGGGGTACGGGGGTTGGCACGTGCCAGTATCGGGGCCAGTCAGGAGTAAATAAACTGCCCCCCTCGTACACAAGCCCCCCAGGTCAGGACTAAATTTATCTCGGCTCCAAGAAAAGGTGGGGGGTCTGTTCCCGGGATAAATCTGGGCCAATATGTTGGTGCCGTGGGGTCACTTTGAGACTCGCCCTCCTTATGTCACTTGGGTAAGAGGCTCCGGAGCGTTGGGGCATTAAATAATTTGCTCTTCCCTTAATTCCCCCCCAGCACAAACTAATCTAATTAACTGATATATTAATCACCCCCCCACGCATTTATCCAACAACAAATCTCATTTATTAACCATCAGTGTGCCAGAGTCGCCTTTGTACCCGGGACACGTCAGCTCTGTGACACCCACACGGGTAACGATTAAATGGGGGGGGGGGTTAACCATAAACCCAGTGCTGACGCGAGTCTCAGATTTAATAACAAACTGACTGGGGGGGGGGATTCTATGGAAAAACAGAAAGTTCCTCCTTAAAGTCTTAAAGCAGCCGGGCCCCCCCCCCTGTGACCCAGTGTCTCCCTGATATGATGATGTTGTGGGTGCTGAGTCCCCCCAGGCATCTGTAGTGGAGGCAACATTTACTGGGGGGCAGGTGGGGACATCCCGGCACAAAATAAATTCACTTCTGTGGTTGCTGCCAAGTTATAACTAAAGGAATGGGAGGGACCAGGGCTGCTCACAAGAGCTGACAATCTCAGGATCAGCTGAGGGACACGACGTTCAACGAGTTTATTCCTGGCAGAGACACAGTTAATAAGTAGCCCCTGGCAGTGGCAGGAGGGGGGGCATAGGGTGGGGGTCCCAGTGTTTACATTGGGGGGATCAGTTGAGAGCCGTGTCTATGACACCCCATGTGCCGGGAAAGTTGCCAATAGTGCGGATTAACACCTCGTGCGCCTGAGCTCAGCACTGGGCAGAATTGGCAATTTCCCATGGAGAGTGGGGGGAGCGCTGGGAAGAGACAGGGAATGGGGGGCCGGGATCTTTATCTGATCTGATTGGATCATCCCTGTGGCTCATTGGTCTAATAATGAACAAAGTGGCCAATAAGGAGCCTCCCTTGTATACGGGGCCACTGGGGCCACACACACATTATTGTCACTACTTTTATGTTGGAACAGAACCAACTAGAATTCAACTCCCAATATGGGGGGGATTTGGCTACAGTAAGTGGGAGCTTCTGGGTTATTCAATCAAGTAAACAGCACCCCATTATATATGTGTATGAAATGTCACATGTAGGGGACCCTTTCTATTACACAGGGGGTCTGTCCCACCGACATGTTACTTGGGCCCCACAGACACGAACCAAGAGGAGCAGAACAAATAAATCCGCAGGGAGGAGCTTCTGTGTCTCTTTGAAGTTGGGGTTCATTATTGAAGATTCTTTTCCATGATATTTCTGGGAGTTTGATTTCCTGGATTGTACATTGTGCTGATTGGCCAAATACATACGCATGCCTAATGAGGCTTCCTATTGGCCAGATTTACGCTCAGTAAATTTATAGAAACCAATAATGTGTAAAAAATCCTATATCCTAAATATATATATATACTGTATTTACCCCCCCCCCCCACATACATACACAGGGGGTTACACATATGGGGGTATCATGTGAATGAGGGGGTACCTCTGTATATAACATAACGTACTTCCCTGTATCAGTGTTTAGGTTACGGGGTGAGGACACTGTATCCCCCAGAATGTCCCCGGCCAGTGAGTGTCCCATGGGGGTCAGTCTCTTACACTGGGGCAGGACGTCGGCACCACAATATAATTACGTTTCTTATTCTGCCCCAGTTTGGAACTTTAGTAACAGATGGTTCTGACTCCAGGGGATGGGGGGGGAGGAAAGTTCTAGTATTACAGATGCACCTGACATTGTAAATACAATTATATATGTGCCCTGTCATGTGCAACATTTACTAACATGTATTTCTCTCCCTCTCTTCTCCATCTCCATCTCTCCCTCATTTTGTTTTCTACCGCACCCCTCTTCTCCTCCCCCTCATTTCTCTCTATCCCTCTGCTTAAACTATTTATACTGTAACCCTCACTAACTCCTTAACTTCCCCTTCTCCCTTCACTTAACTTCCCCTTTTTCTCTTCCTTCCTCTCCCTTCTGCTCCCTCCCTCTCTCTCTCTCTCTGCGGCCCCCTCTCCTATTTCTATTTCTGGTTTTCATCTACTGTTCCCTTTCAACTCTTTCATTTCTATATTTCTTTTTATCTTTCTTCTCTCTAAATACCTGTCCCTTCTCTCCTTCTTCTCTTCATTTCCTTGCCTCTCCTTTCCCTTCCGTCTGCTCCTTTATTTTCTTCCTTTTCCCCTTTCTTCCACCCTTTCCCTCTCTCCCTCCCTCCCTCCCTTCCTTCCTTCCATTTCTTTTCCCTATACATTCTTTTCTTCTCTTCCTTCCTTCCTTCCTTCCTTCCTTCCTTCCTTCCTTCCTTCCTTCCTTCCTTCCTTCCTTCTTTCCTTCCTTCCGTTTCCTTTCCCTTTACATTCTTGCTCCTTCCTTCCTTTTCTTTCCCCTTTACATTCTTGTTCTTCTTTTCCTTCCTTCCTTCCTTCCTTCCTTCCTTCCTTCCTTCCTTCCTTCCTTCCTTCCTTCCTTCCTTCCTTCCTTCCTTCCTTCCTTCCTTCCTTCCTTTTCCTTTACTTTGTTGTTCTTATTTTCCTTCCTTCCTTCCTTCCTTCCTTTCCTTCCTTCCTTCCTTCCTTCCTTCCTTCCTTCCTTCCTTCCTTCCTTCCTTCCTTCCTTCCTTCCTTCCTTCCTTCCTTCCTTCATCCCTCCCTCCCTCCCTCCCTCCCTCCCTCCCTTCCTTCCATTTCCTTTCCCTTTACATTCTTGTTCTTCTCTTCCTTCCATCTTTTTTCCTATCCTCCCCCCAGCAGACTGCTTTCCCCTCATCCCCTTCTCTTCCGTCTCTTTTAGTCTCTTCTTCCTCCCACCATGGATCTCCATTTGCCATTGCCCGGCCTGTGCCAGCGTCTCAGACAGGTACTTCTGGTGGTGTCGGGGGCAGTGGGATGAGGCTGGAGGCAGTTATGGAGAACCTGCAGCGGCAGCAGACGGCCCGTTTGGCCATTGAGGAGAAGCTGAGGCAGGAGAAGGAGCGGGAGCTGCGCTGTATGGTGGAGTCCAGGATTCAGCAGCAGGCAATTGCCATACGCCAGTATCAGGCGGCAGTGAGGGCAGCGGCAGCCGCTGCAGTGACAACTTCCCCTTCCTCTATGAACTCTACTAACAGCCCCAGCCCCGCCCTCTCCCACAACCGCCCCCCAATTATATTTCCCGGGACACAAGGTAAAAGGTCGGAGGAAGAGGAGCAAAAGCAGAAAAGTGAGGGGGAGGAGGAGATGGATTATGAGGAGGAGGAGGACTTGGATGATGAGGAAAGGGAGGAGGAGGATGAAGATGGGGAGACATCCTCTAGTATCCAGCAGCAAGGATCTCCTAGCAAAGGGGGGCTCAGAGTTGGCCACTCCCAGGTGCCAAACACCAGTAACCCCGGCCAATCACAGGCTCTCTCACCAGGCGGACAGACGGGACACCATGAATGGACGTACGAGGAGCAGTTTAAACAGGTTAGAGCTCATTGGTTCTGTCTCCTTTATTCCCTGTATTATGACAGCCAATCAGACATTGACTTTCATTATTATAATCCTAGTAGAGCAGTGGAAGCTCACTACTGATTGGCTGTTAAAGCAGAGAAAACTTCTGCACCAGCAGTTGACCCTTATGATAAATGTAGAGTGCTGAGCATGCTGGTTGTGCTGTATAAAGATGTATATACCCATTCCTAATGTTGTTACTGCCAGTGCATATTGTTGTAGTTCTCGTGGTAAAGTCTTAGGCACGCAGTCGGAACAAGGGGTTCCTGAAAACCCGAATGTATTTATAAATCAGTGTAATGAGCGCACTGTTGCGCTGGAACAATTCATTTGTTCCATTCACTTCAGTGTGTTTGTGCCACAGCCTCTGTATATGTAGTTAATGATGTACCCCCTATTGTAAAATATTAGGATATTAGAAGTCACTGTGGGGTTGTTCTGTGACCATATAAAGGCACAAGGCTGCAGGCTGAGTTATACAGGGAACTCTGAGTATCACTCATGTATTATAAGGGATAATGTACCCCCTACTGTAAATGATAAGGATATTAGAAGTCACCGAGGGGTTGTTCTGTGACCATATAAAGGCACAAGGCTGCAGGCTGAGTTATACAGGGAACTCTGAGTATCACTCATGTATTATAAGGGATAATGTACCCCCTACTGTAAATGATAAGGATATTAGAAGTCACTGAGGGGTTGTTCTGTGACCATATAAAGGCACAAGGCTGCAGGCTGAGTTATACAGGGAACTCTGAGTATCACTCATGTATTATAAGGGATAATGTACCCCCTACTGTAAATGATAAGGATATTAGAAGTCACTGAGGGGTTGTTCTGTGACCATATAAAGACACAAGGCTGCAGGCTGAGTTATACAGGGAACTCTGAGTATCACTCATGTATTATAAGGGATAATGTACCCCCTACTGTAAATGATAAGGATATTAGAAGTCACTGAGGGGTTGTTCTGTGACCATATAAAGGCACAAGGCTGCAGGCTGAGTTATACAGGGAACTCTGAGTATCACTCATGTATTATAAGGGATAATGTAGCCCCTACTGTAAATGATAAGGATATTAGAAGTCACTGAGGGGTTGTTCTGTGACCATATAAAGACACAAGGCTGCAGGCTGAGTTATACAGGGAACTCTGAGTATCACTCATGTATTATAAGGGATAATGTACCCCCTACTGTAAATGATAAGGATATTAGAAGTCACTGAGGGGTTGTTCTGTGACCATATAAAGACACAAGGCTGCAGGCTGAGTTATACAGGGAACTCTGAGTATCACTCATGTATTATAAGGGATAATGTACCCCCTACTGTAAATGATAAGGATATTAGAAGTCACTGAGGGGTTGTTCTGTGACCATATAAAGACACAAGGCTGCAGGCTGAGTTATACAGGGAACTCTGAGTATCACTCATGTATTATAAGGATAATGTACCCCCTACTGTAAATGATAAGGATATTAGAAGTCACTGAGGGGTTGTTCTGTGACTATATAAAGGTATATTGCAGAAGGCTGAGGACTTTTATACAGGTCATGGAACTCTGAAGCAATTTATAATATCTTTATATTTTACAGTTGGGGTACATATTTATTATAATACACAAGTTTTAGTGAGTCATTTATAAGATCCCACCTGAGATGGTGTATCCTGTGTGTCCCATAAGTAGCGGGGGCCCCTGCACCCCCTGCGCCCGACTCCTCACCAATCAGCTGCACTTACGGGACAGGTAAAGGGAAGAGCAAACCCCATTCCCCACATTCCAGGGATTAAGACCCTGCTTTGTCTCAAGGTGACAGGTCATTGGTTAAGAGTGAATCCCACCCTGTGTCTGTATGGGGGGGGGTAGTTGTTCCTTATTAGGGTATGAAATGTAGGAGCTGCCAGAGCGCTGGAGGAATCAGGGAGGCGTCTATAATAAATGCAGGTTACTGAGGGGATGGAGTCAATGTAATGGCACCAGTGCAGCGCCTGCGACCCAAATCTCTCAGTCTCCCGGGGTGTGTGAATAATCTGGGAATATCACAGTACACAGATCTGCAGCCTTTGTTGGTGCTGTTCTGGTGCAGCCTTTGTTGGTGCTGTTCTGGTGAAGCCTTTGGGTGACATTGTATTGGAGCAGCGTTGCTACAAGGCGTCAGAGTTAATAAGATAAAATAATATAAAAAAAGCAACATATTCTGTGGTGCGGTACAATAGAGACCCCCAGAAAAGGCAGAGCTTTGGTTTCAGTCACATTTGGGGCCCATAGGGATCTGTTGCAGAGTTGCCCAGAGCTCATGGAGTGTTCTACGTTGCAGCCATATGTCGGGGCATTGGGGCAGTGATGAGAAGGGAATGAGAGGGGGAAGGTGAGGAGGTTTTGATGGGGAAGAGGATGAAAGTTTGGGGGGTTGCTGAGTGTTTGCTGAGTAGGTCCCCCCACTTATTAGCACAATGGTGCCCAGATGTTGAGTGAGCTCTATAGTGGGGACTGGGTTTCTCTGCCCGAAACACTAACACACAGATAAGGAGATAACAGGGTGCAGATTAGAGGCTGGTGGGGGAGGGGAGGCCTAATCTTTATACACCCACCCAGTGTACACAGGCTCCTTCTGCTGGGGGGGTAGACTTCTCCCAAATTGACTGTATTTGCAGTAAAAGTAAATGGGCCCCGTGGGAGCCACTTCCCAGAGCCAGAAGCCATTCTCATTCTGCCTGAGTCTTTAGCGCTAGAGAAGCACCTCACCCCTAAAATGGGGGGCCCCCAGTGTTATTGGGGAATTCAGAATCTGCTGCATTTAACTCCTGCCATGGGGATTTGGCCAATCCCAGAACAGAATCTTGATTCCTGCCAGTATGTGGAAAAAATCTACAAATTATAAAAATAATAAAAAAATATATATAAATATTATGAATATACATAATAAATTCTTTTATGTTTTATGTTTAAAGTTTTATTGTTTGCTTTGAATTTTCCCACCATTTGAGAGCACCAAGATGGTGGCTGGACTTATGATGTCATTTGCATCGCAGTGTATTACCGCTTCCATTGGTAGAAGTTAATTAATCCAGTTAGCCCATTGGTGGTTGTTCCTTTAAATATGCTGGTGTGTTTTTTGTATGTTGTGCCTATGATTAAGTATTTGTGTTGATACGAAACGCGTAAGGCAGTGTCATGGATTCCTAATAAACTCTTTTCATTTACACGAGTGTGTGGACGATTGTTCCATTGGGTGCCTGTCCTTTTGTTCTACGGTTTAGATATGCCCCTATAGATAAATAGTTTGGGTAGGTATCTATTGGGCAGGTCTCGCCCCATTACTGCAATACTTTAGGGTGCGTGACCATCTCTTTCGTCCGACTCAGGGTGCTGAGCCTTGGAACTGGCACCACCGGGGCTCACGGGGCCCCATATATAATAAAACACAGTGACACTAATTAGAATATATTTCATTATATGAAAGAAAGTTGCCCCCACCCCCTGAGACCAGACACATCTGAACCCCACATGCTGAATGACTGGACTTGGAGTCTGTGCGGCTGCAGAGAAACCAGTGCGGCATATAAGTCTGGAGCCCTGTGGGATATGGAGTTACTATACATCACTGACCCTAGCAACCTGGTGGCACATGGGCTCATTATAGTGCAAAAAGACATATGTGATTCCCCTAGTCTGTAGGCTCCTGTCAGGGGATTCTGGGAGTTGTAGTTCAGGAGCACCTGGGGGGAGGGCTCTGTATTACTGGAGTGAACAGTTGGAAACACCTCCCCGGGGGTTATGAGTGTGATGCTGTGTGCGGGGAGTTGCACTTTTATTGCGAGTTGCAGATAACAGGAGTTTCCCTGTGTTTGCAGAAGTTTATCAGCTGCCACCATTGGCCACTAACTGGGGCAACTCGGCTACATTCCATTGGGCGGCTCATAACTGCCAAAATGTCAGTAAGTGATTGGCCCTGAGCAAGTGGAAGTGGGGACAGGCTTATAGAGTGAGAGCTCTGGGGGTTCCACTCTCTATAGTGATACACAAGGGTGGGAGCTGCCATATAGCTCCTGTGAGACTGCTCAGTATGAGATATTAGTGTTACTGGGGGTTGCAGGGAGTAGTGTTGTGACACCAGTAGAACCAGTTCTGGGGGCCCGTGTGGGGCGTGTGCGCATTGTGTTGTCTCTCTGTGTTTGTGGCTTTTGCCCTTTGTTGGTGTCGTGTTTGTGCTGCCGCAGGTATTTGTGTTGTTTCAGGTGAGAGACACAACAGGTGCCGCCTGTAAACCCCATAAAGGAAAGAGATGCCAAATAAACACATGGAGGTTCCTCTCCCCCATGCGCCACAGCAGTATATTTGTTCCCTCCTCCAATAACTATTGTGACTTCCCCTCTATTCTGAATCAAGATGGAGACAATTACGACAAGATGGAGACACAAGGATGAGATGAAGACATTAGGACAAGATGGAGACAGTAGGACAAGATGGAGATAGTAGGGCAAGATGGCGACAGTAGAACAAGATGGAGACAGTAGGACAAGATGAAGACAGTACAATGAGATGGAGACAGTAGGACAAGATGGAGACAGTAGGACAAGATGGAGACATTAGGACAAGATGGAGACATTAGGACAAGATGGAGACATTAGGACAAGATGGAGACAGTAGCACAAGATGGAGACAGTAGGACAAGATGGAGATAGTAGGGCAAGATGGCGACAGAAGAACAAGATGGAGACAGTAGGACAAGATGAAGACAGTACAATGAGATGGAGACAGTAGGACAAGATGGAGACAGTAGGACAAGATGGAAACATTAGGACAAGATGGAGACATTAGGACAAGATGGAGACATTAGGACAAGATGGAGACAGTTGCACAAGATGGAGACAGTAGGACAAGATGGAGATAGTAGGGCAAGATGGCGACAGAAGAACAAGATAGAGACAGTAGGACAAGATGGAGACAGTAGGACAAGATGGAGACAGTAGCACAAGATGGAGACAGTAGGACAAGATGGAGACAGTACAATGAGATGGAGACAGTAGGACAAGATGGAGACAATTTCAACAGATGGAGACACAAGGATGAGATGAAGACAGTAGGACAAGATTGGAGACAGTAGGACAAGATGGAGACAGTAGGACAAGATGGAGACAGTAGCACAAGATGGAGACAGTAGGACAAGATGGAGACAGTAGGGCAAGATGGCGACAGAAGAACAAGATGGAGACAGTAAGACAAGATGAAGACAGTACAATGAGATGGAGACAGTACAATGAGATGGAGACAGTAGGACAAGATGGAGACAATTTCAACAGATGGAGACACAAGGATGAGATGAAGACAGTAGGACAAGATGGAGACAGTAGGGCAAGATGGAGACAGTAGAACAAGATGGAGACAGTAGGACAAGATGGAGACAGTAGGACAAGATGGAGACAGTAGGACAAGATGGAGACAGTACAATGAGATGGAGACAGTAGGACAAGATGGAGACAATTTCAACAGATGGAGACACAAGGATGAGATGAAGACAGTAGGACAAGATGGAGACAGTAGAATGAGACGGAGACAGTAGGACAAGATGGAGACAGTAGAACAAGATGGAGACAGTAGGACAAGATGGAGACAGTAGGACAAGATGGAGACAATTTCAACAGATGGAGACACAAGGATGAGATGAAGACAGTAGGACAAGATGGAGACAGTAGAATGAGACGGAGACAGTAGGACAAGATGGAGACAGTAGAACAAGATGGAAACAGTAGGACAAGATGGAGACAGTAGGACAAGATGGAGACAGTAGGACAAGATGAAGAAAGTAGGATAATATGGAGACAGTAGGATGAGATGGAGACACCAGGAAGAGATGGAGACAGTAGGACAAGATGGAGAAAGTAGGATAAGATTGAGACAGTAGGACAAGATGGAGAAAGTAGGATAAGATTGAGACAGTAGGACAAGATGGAGACAGTAGGACAAGATGGAGACAGTAGGACAAGATGGAGACAGTATCACTATATAGCTGCACACCCCACTAGCCAAGGGGTACAGGTTGGTCAGTCCTTTAGTTGGCTGATATATTTTCTGTCAGTGAGTAAGAGAAGACCATGTGTGAGGCAAAGGGTTAAGTTGTGCACAGGAGACATAGGAGGAAGTACTTGTGTTATTTTGGTTTTGATGATAAAAAAGTGCCTCTTCCTTTTCTTCCTGTTGTGTGATCATTTGTACTGGAACTTCCACTTCTGTCACAGTCATCTCAGATCAGGACTGTCTACAGCAAAGGATTCTGGGAAAGGGCTTTGGTACATATTACAAGGGGTTGGGGTTCATATTACAAGGGATTGTGGGAAGGAGTTGGGGTTCATATTACAAGGGATTGTGGGAAGGAGTTGGGGTACATATTACAAGGGATTGTGGGAAGGGTTGGGGTACATATTAGAAGGGGTTGGGAGTATGTGAGTATATTGAGGTGGTACCGGCTGTGCCGATGAGCCCAATTTAGACTGCCGGGGGGCGGGTGATTGATCCGGACATGTGAGGGGAAGGATCGAGTGACTAGGGTTGGGGATCTATTAATGGCTCCCAATCACAGGGCCCCAAGCCAGTCAGATTCCCAAACAAACAGAACTATTCATGGGGCCCCTCCCTCACTTGTATCCTGTTGGGGCCCCATACAAGCAGATTGTTTTCTTCCTGTGCCACTCACAGTGAGACTCATTGTTGGGCCCTGGGAGGGAGCCACCTGTTACTGAACTACAATTCCCAGCATTCCTGCAGCTGCCCCAGCATTGTCCCTCTATAACAGCAGGTCATACCAGACAGTTTGCAGTTGGTCTGTTGCAGTTGTCACTAAGGGTTAAGGTGCCTATACCTTCCGGACCAGGTCAGCAGCTCATTGGCCTGCTTATGGGGCCCCCAGACGGGCATTGCCATCTCTGTGGGATGGGGGGAAAGAGTTCCATGGCAATATGGCAGTTACTGACCAATCACCAGCGAATAGACTGGACTGGCAGCTGGGAATCCTGGGAGTCTCACTTCTCGTTCTCACCAATGTGGCAGTTGCCCAGTTCTCTCCTAGATAAGGAACTGTCAGTTTAACCCTCTGAGGGCTGAGAAGCTTATTATTTGCCCCTGTAGCTCTAATGTGCAACTCCCAGTGTCCCCCTAGAACTGGTAGTGACAGTTGGGAGTTTAGGGGGGTGAGGAGGGGATTGCTGTGCCCCCACCAGTAAATGTTCAGTGAGTGGTATATTGGGGTGCCCAGTGTCCGTGTGTTTGGGGTGTAGAGCGGCCCCAGGTACCTCCCACCTGGATCTGGATACAGGGGCCAATTACACCCCGAGAGCCTCTTCCCTTGGGGCAGTGGATTGTGATTGGCTGCTCTCCCCTCGGGCCCCCCCCCCCCGTACATTACATGGCAGTGGCCCCCATAAAAGCCCCCACCCGATGTGTCCCTCCTGGGGTGGTGCAATGTGAGGAATGTGACAAGTATCAGCTGAACCATAAATAATTCCCAGCAAAGGAGCAGAAAGGCCGGGGCTATTAAATAGAGAAACCAGATGAGCCACATTCTCCCTCCCCCACCCTCACTGCCTATTAAATGAGCTGTCACGCTACCCCCCCACCTCTCCTTAACCCCTTCCTGCCCTCCCTCCCTCATGGCTAGGAGTTCTAGTCTGCAGAGCTGGCACTCTACCCTGTGTCCAGCTCTCCTTATCCATTTCCTGTCCTCCCTCTCTACACACAGCAGGGGGCTCTAATCTTCAGAGCTTGCACTCTACTTTTGCACATGGTTCTCTTTAGCCCCCTTCTTGCCTCCTACCTGGCTGGGGGCTCTGGTCTGCAGAGCTTGCACTCTTTTCTCTGCACCCAGCTCTTCTTATCCCCCTCCTCCAGGTTCACCACATTAACACTCAGTCAGTTACTCATTATAGACTAGAGGCTTTTGTCTCAGAGCTTGCACTCTACCCCACCCCAGTGAATAATCACTCACGCAACCCCACTGATATTCACTCTTTTGTTACAGATCTAGCCCACAGAGCAGACAGTCTAATCTCATCCTGTGCTACAAACCCACCCATGTAACAAATATTCAGTGAGCAGTGGATGTGGTGGGTGCGAGACCCCAATTCCACACTAGTGTCCAGACAGACAGTTGTGTTGTTGCCTGTGGGGCAGTTTCAGTTGTAGGACATGGGGGGAGCTAAATAGTCCCCCTCACTGCCCCAGGAGACCCCCTATTGCTGCTTCCTGTGACCAGATGCCTCACAAGTTGCCCCAGTGGGTAGAATCACCCCCCCGGTCTGTCACCCCCATTATCCTCATTAGTTCCCAGGGGGAGGGGCCTTTATATTGGGCAGATTCCTGGGGTCACTGGAGCAGATCTATTGCCCCGGGCCCTATACAGGTCTGCAGAGGGGCAGAGGCACCAATATGATTTTCTTTTCTTGGATTGTCAGCTCTAGGGCCAAATGGGCAGTAAAGTGAGCAGTGTTGGACAGAGGTGCATGTGGGCAGTGCCCGTCACTACTCATTGGATCTTGTATGGAGTCGGCCGGACTGGCCGTGTAGGGAACCTTCCAGCTCTTGTTAAACTACAACTCCCAGCAGCCCCTCCAGGTGTAAATGTTTAGCTGAGCTGGGCAGGAGAATGTGAATGATGATGGGGGGGTGAGTGAGGACAATAAGGCAAGTTTTCCTGTGCATTATCCTTGGCCGCAGGGTGGGTGTTCCCCCCACTCACACTCACTGATAAACTGGTCTCTGGCCACAGCCCTTGCACGCACAGCACTTTCTCTGTTTAAAGGGGAAGCACGCCTCTCTCCTTACTCGTGTAGCTCAAAAGAATGTGGATCTAAATGAACTAAACTGATGTCTTGTTGCTAGGGCCAGGAACCCTGGCAACCAAAACCAGATTATTTGGGGGGCTGGATTTTTATTCCTTATGTTTCTGATCAGGCCCTGCTGGTGGATATTGGGCAGCTTCTCTGTCTGTGTAATCTGCAGCTGTTCCTTGCACTAATTTGCACACACTCCTTGGTTTCCATTCAGCTCACCATCATCACCATCATGCTTTTACTCATATGTTGTGCAGCGCTCTACACTCATATTATACATGTTGTCCAGGGCCCTAGGGCCACTGTCTGCTAATGCTTTGCTCACACTCAGTGCCTCAGACTTGCACAAGAGCTCACACTCATGTGTGTAGTGTATGTGGTTGCACGAGACATTTGCACCGGTACAAACTGTGCTGCATCTGGCGCGTGACCAGAACCAGAGGAAGTCGGAGGGAATTCCCTTCCCATTGGGCAGAGAGCCAGCTGACGTAGCCAATGAGAGGGAATCCCTGAGAGAGCTCAGTGTATAACTGCACCTTATCTGCCCCCCTGTGCCCCCGCACCACTGCTCATTAACCCTTACTGTCCCAGTCCTAGGAATACTGGGTGCCCTTGTGGGTCTCCCTCCTACAGAACAATTAGCTATACTGGCATGTAAGGGATGTGCCCAGGACTAAGGCCAACATTGTTTTATGTGTGCCTGCATGCAATGGGTTAATGCCCACAGCAGATAAAAATCACGGGGTAAAATGCCCATTATCTTTCCATGCTTTTAATAGAAGTAATTCACCATCACCACAGCTAGATTGCGAGCTCCTGGGGACAAAGATTCAACTTTTGTCTCTATTGATGTTTAGCTGGACACAGAAGGGTTAGTTGTGTATTTATTGCTCGTGCCATTAAGTACTCCCTGCATCCCTGGCATGGATGTACCAGTAACATTCTGTAGAGACAGGGAGTTGCACGGGGAGTTGCATCACTATTAGAGTAGCACAGAGTACAATGTGCAGACAAGAGACTGATATCTATATACAGGGCTGGTATCTATATACAGGGCTGGTATCTATATACAGGGCTGGTATCTATATACAGGGCTGGTATCTATATACAGGGCTGGTATCTATATACAGGGCTGGTATCTATATACAGGGCTGGTATCTATATACAGGGCTGGTATCTATATACAGGGCTGGTATCAGGCCCGGACTGGCAATCTGTGGGTTGTGGCAAATGCCAGAGGGGCTGCTATAAGGTCCCATAGAAAGTCAGTATTTAGTGGGCTGGTGGGGGCTTTTTGGGCCTCTGTGTAACTGAAATGCCAGGGCCTATTTTAATTCTCAGTCCGGACCTGGCTGGTATCTATATACAGGGCTGGTATCTATATACAGAGCTGGTATCTATATACAGAGCTGGTATCTATATACAGAGCTGGTATCTATATACAGAGCTGGTATCTATATACAGAGCTGGTATCTATATACAGAGCTGGTATCTATATACAGGGCTGGTATCTATATACAGAGCTGGTATCTATATACAGGGCTGGTATCTATATACAGAGCTGGTATCTATATACAGGACTCATACTGTGAATGTACAATTCTGTACCTGTAACAGGCATCACGACTCCTGTCCTTCTGTCCCACAGCAAATTCTAGCAGGTGGGTGTGCGGGTCACTGTCTCACTGACCTGATTTTTAGAGCTAAAACAATGAGAAGGGTCAGGGGGCAGAGAGGCGACCCACCCACTCACTCAGGCTATTGAAAGGGTCAGACTCTGAGTGACATGGAATGTTACTAAATTATTCTGGGTTTCAGTCTGGGGATTTGTAATGTACCCACCCAGCCACCCCTAATGTCTAATATCCTTATCATTTACAGTAGGGGGTACATTATCCCTTATAATACATGAGTGATACTCAGAGTTCCCTGTATAACTCAGCCTGCAGCCTTGTGTCTTTATATGGTCACAGAACAACCCCTCAGTGACTTCTAATATCCTTATCATTTACAGTAGGGGGTACATTATCCCTTATAATACATGAGTGATACTCAGAGTTCCCTGTATAACTCAGCCTGCAGCCTTGTGCCTTTATATGGTCACAGAACAACCCCTCAGTGACTTCTAATATCCTTATCATTTACAGTAGGGGGTACATTATCCCTTATAATACATGAGTGATACTCAGAGTTCCCTGTATAACTCAGCCTGCAGCCTTGTGCCTTTATATGGTCACAGAACAACCCCTCAGTGACTTCTAATATCCTTATCATTTACAGTAGGGGGTACATTATCCCTTATAATACATCAGTGATACTCAGAGTTCCCTGTATAACTCAGCCTGCAGCCTTGTGCCTTTATATGGTCACAGAACAACCCCTCAGTGACTTCTAATATCCTTATCATTTACAGTAGGGGGTACATTATCCCTTATAATACATGAGTGATACTCAGAGTTCCCTGTATAACTCAGCCTGCAGCCTTGTGCCTTTATATGGTCACAGAACAACCCCTCAGTGACTTCTAATATCCTTATCATTTACAGTAGGGGGTACATTATCCCTTATAATACATGAGTGATACTCAGAGTTCCCTGTATAACTCAGCCTGCAGCCTTGTGCCTTTATATGGTCACAGAACAACCCCTCAGTGACTTCTAATATCCTTATCATTTACAGTAGGGGGTACATTATCCCTTATAATACATGAGTGATACTCAGAGTTCCCTGTATAACTCAGCCTGCAGCCTTGTGTCTTTATATGGTCACAGAACAACCCCTCAGTGACTTCTAATATCCTTATCATTTACAGTAGGGGGTACATTATCCCTTATAGTGCATGATGTGTGTAAGTTAGGTGTGGGAGTGTAAGGATATTGCAGGTTGGCAGAGACAGAGGTTCCCAGGCTCACGGGTGTCATTGGCAGAGGAAAGGGATTCCTTAGAAAGCAAAGCCATTTGGGCCGGTGCCAGACAGACTGAACATTAGCCAACTTGTGAATCAGCAGCCAAAAGCCACAGAGTGGAACCTGCCCAACCGGATTGTGAGTTCCCAGTGATGGAGATTGGGGACTGATCATTTGGCACGTTTGGCCTGAGATTATTGTGGCACTGAGATTGGAACATGTTATTGCCCGTGGGGAGACACAGAGAGAAGAAACAAAACGTAATAACAAAGGCTGCTGTGCCAAATCAGTGTGGGGAGAATTCTGCTGGATTTGCCCCTTAGTATTGGCAGTGCAGGTCATGGGCATGGGGATGAATTGGGAGGGATTTCCCCAATAATTATGGGGGGTCGGCTCCCTGCTGTTTGCTCTGCACTGAGGTCTGTGTGTCCCTGGGGGCAGATGTCTGTTTGCTCAGGGAACACGCGTGTAGCTCTACATGTAATGAGCAGCCCTGCAGTCTGTTGTAGCCTCGAGGGCATCGGCTTTGTGCCGCACTCAGCACCAACACAGTAACTGTAACCAGGAGCTGCTAATGGGTGCAGCATAAATAGGGCCCCAGCCTGACGGGTGCAGCATAAATAGGGCCCCAGCCTGACGGGTGCAGCATAAATAGGGCCCCAGTCTGACGGGTGCAGCATGAATAGGGCCCCAGCCTGACGGGTGCAGCATGAATAGGGCCCCAGCCTGACGGGTGCAGCATGAATAGGGCCCCAGTCTGACGGGTGCAGCATGAATAGGGCCCCAGCCTGATGGGTGCAGCATGAATAGGGCCCCAGTCTGACGGGTGCAGCATGAATAGGGCCCCAGCCTGACGGGTGCAGCATAAATAGGGCCCTAATCCCCCCATTGTGCTGCCCCCTCCTGCTGAGCTGGAGTCTGATGGGGGCCACGCTCTGAGCACAATACAGACTTTCTGGCAGCACAAAAGATTTGTAGTCGGACGGGTCTGGGAAAGCCCAACTGTGACACCCACATTAACGGCCCATATATGTCACTAGCCCAATGGCCCGGGCACATCTCACTGCTTTATGACTGGTCACCCCTATAGTAATGAGCCCTGTGGTGTAGAGCGCCCCCGAGTCTGCCACTGAGATGCCAATCATTAGTGCCACTTGCATCTCATTCATAGGGGGGTACAGGGGTGTCGTGGGGCGAGGGGACCCTGCCATTCTCCCGGGGCTCCTAATCATGTGACCCAGAGGCAGATGAGATGAGTCCCCCCTTGCCCGGCCCTTCTGCCATGTCTGGAGGGTAATAATCTGCAGGAAAACCTATAGAATTGGGTTAAATATTAAACCTTGTGCAGAATTTATGTGCAGAGATGGGGGAGGAGTTTTATTTAGTAGCGAATGTTTTGAGGGAACAAATGGGCCCCTCCTTCCAATAATCACTTGCACCCACATTGCCATTATTAGGGAGACTTTTAGTAATTACCAATTTGCTTTATAATGAAAGGGGTGCTCCCTGCTACAAGCACTGTGCCCACAGACACACTTCTACCCATTACAATGAGGTACCCTGTGCCCACAGACACACCCACTGTGGGCAATTTGATGATTGCTAGACGTTGGCACAAGGAGTTCAGGGGAGTGAATGAGTAGCGACTTCCCCAACCCAATGAACCCCTCGTAGAATTAGCTGGGGGTCCCACTCAAAAGCCACAAAAACTGATGGTGCCAAAGTGATCCTCTGTGCAGGAGTAGTTGGCAGCAGAGCTTGCAATCCATTGCACTCCCCCTTGGGGAAGGAGCCAGTGCCCTTCATGTGCCCGTGTCCTTCATGGAGGCTTTGGGTTCATTATATGACAGTTAATAGCGCTGGCGGATAATGTAAACATTAACTTATTAACTAGAGAATCAGGTTTCCCAGTCATTAAATGTTTATGGGTTTGGGCTGAATTCTGACACTCACGTTACAGGACAAGAACACAAGGTCGTCAGATCCTCGTCACCCCAATGGGGGTGGGGCCAGATACCTGCCATTCTTTCCCAGGAGGATTTTAATGAGCTGTAACCCTTGCACTGCAGGATGGAATGAACATACCCAGGCCTAGTGGCATAAAAACTGGATGTGTGGATATACTGTAGTGCAAGGGTTAGTGCATGGGTACAGGGAGTTGGTGGCAGTGCAAGGGTTAGTGCATGGGTACAGGGAGTTGGTGGCAGTGCAAGGGTTAGTGCATGGGTACAGGGAGTTGGTGGCAGTGCAAGGGTAAGTGCATGGGTACAGGGAGTTGGTGGCAGTGCAAGGGTTAGTGCATGGGTACAGGGAGTTGGTGGCAGTGCAAGGGTTAGTGCATGGGTACAGGGAGTTGGTGGCAGTGCAAGGGTTAGTGCATGGGTACAGGGAGTTGGTGGCAGTGCAAGGGTTAGTGCATGGGTAGAGGGAGTTGGTGGCAGTGCAAGGGTAAGTGCATGGGTACAGGGAGTTGGTGGCAGTGCAAGGGTTAGTGCATGGGTACAGGGAGTTGGTGGCAGTGCAAGGGTTAGTGCATGGGTACAGGGAGTTGGTGGCAGTGCAAGGGTTAGTGCATGGGTAGAGGGAGTTGGTGGCAGTGCAAGGGTAAGTGCATGGGTACAGGGAGTTGGTGGCAGTGCAAGGGTTAGTGCATGGGTACAGGGAGTTGGTGGCAGTGCAAGGGTTAGTGCATGGGTAGAGGGAGTTGGTGGCAGTGCAAGGGTAAGTGCATGGGTACAGGGAGTTGGTGGCAGTGCAAGGGTTAGTGCATGGGTACAGGGAGTTGGTGGCAGTGCAAGGGTTAGTGCATGGGTACAGGGAGTTGGTGGCAGTGCAAGGGTTAGTGCATGGGTACAGGGAGTTGGTGGCAGTGCAAGGGTTAGTGCATGGGTACAGGGAGTTGGTGGCAGTGCAAGGGTTAGTGCATGGGTACAGGGAGTTGGTGTCAGTGCAAGGGTTATTGCATGGGTACAGGGAGTTGGTGGCAGTGCAAGGGTTAGTGCATGGGTACAGGGAGTTGGTGGCAGTGCAAGGGTTAGTGCATGGGTACTGGGAGTTGGTGTCAGTGCAAGGGTTAGTGCATGGGTACAGGGAGTTGGTGGCAGTGCAAGGGTTAGTGCATGGGTACTGGGAGTTGGTGTCAGTGCAAGGGTAAGTGCATGGGTGCAGGGAGTTGGTGGCAGTGCATGGGTACAGGGAGTTGGTGGCAGTGCAAGGGTTAGTGGAGGCAGGGAGTTGATGCAGTATATATATATATATATATATATATATATATATATATATATATATATATATATATATATATATATAGAGCTGATGAACTGATTACAGTTGGGGGGTTGGACTTTGCCCCTGGGCTGGTACATAGTGTTCTGTATAAAGTGAGAATTAGTAATTGGTGCAGATATGAGCGGTGACTTTGCCCTTCTCCCCGCAGCACTCGCTCCATTACTGACCCAAATCTGCCTCCCGGGGCAGCGCCAGCTTGTGGCAATGGGCTGATGTGGGTGAGGGGGACGGGTGCCAGGGAGGTAATGAAATTATAAGCAAGATAATAGGAGGCAACGCAGTGTGTGGCCCTGGGCCCTAGAGCCTCACATGTTCCAGAATAAACATTCACTGCTGATCAGATGACGGGGTACAAACAGGGTGATTGGGTGCAAGTGCCCCCCACTTAGTTATTCTGTGGGTGTTAGTGCCAACAGCAATCCTTGTATCCTGAGTATTATTATTATTATATAGCACTGGCATGTACACATCAGCCCCTGCCCCAGTGAGCTTACAATCTAGCCACTGTGCTAATCCTTTGTATGTGTGACAGATACCTCGACTAATCCCCATTGATTTATTGATAGGACATTATTAACCCTTGCAGGTGCTAGCCTGGGGTGCCAGGGCTATTGGCGCTGTGTGACTGGTGGGGGGGCAAATACTAATGCCACGGGAACATTACTAGCAGTGACTTTATTCTGCTCTACCTGCTGCTGGCCCTTTAAGGAATTCTCTGTCCCAATCTTATCTCTGCTGTTTGTTCTGTATTGTGCTGGGGGCACCCGTGGGTGGGACACTGACTGTGCTGATATGAGGACAAGTGTCTGAGACTCATTCAATCAATTTAACCCCTCCCCAGGGATAACCCCTTAGTTGCCTTCCCTCAGCGTAGCACTGGCACATACTTATTGCACTACAGGCTGCAGCACGGCCCCCCCAGAATAAAGGCCACAGAGCAGTCTAGTCCTGGGGGCTTCTACTGAGGCCCCCCCCCCGCACTCATTCTGCCCAAAATACTAAGTAACATATTTATTCCCTGATACTGTTTAGATCAATGAGAAGGTGGGTCCCGGGGGGGGGGGGGGGCTGGTAGGTGGGAAGATCCAAGGGAAAAGAAAGAGACAACCCCATAGTCTCCCACTTGAAAGGTGACCTTTAACCCTGTCTGCACGTAGGTAAGGTCAGGGGTTAATGGGGGGGTCACAGTTTTACCTTCTCACCTGTTTGTGTTTCATTCAGTCCACACCCCCAAAATGAAAATCAGCGTTTTAACCTGTTCTGTGCTGGAAGGTGGAGAGTTCCTCAGATCCCTGAGCTAAGGAGGCGGCCCCGGGCAAGCAGGGGTTAATTCCAGACCAGAGAACGGGACATTCCTGGGTTTATAGGAGAGAAATAGAACAGAGCCTGGGGGGGGTCAAAGAATGTCAAAAACAGATGCGTCAAGCCTGCACCCCCCCCCCCCCCCTATTATCCTGCACCCTGAGCCTGTGTGACTGTTACTGGTCCCAGTAGCTGAGAGTCACAGAACGTGAACTGGCCCCGGGGCCTGACTGACTCAGGACTTCTCTGTATGTGACAGGGGGTGTTTGACTGTTTGTATGACCAACTGCCAGTATTGTACCAACCTCTTCTGGGGAACATCTAGCAAATATTCTGCTTCTGAGATACTCCGAAGGATGCAGGGAGTTGAGAAGTATTGGCTGTAGTACAATACTCAGATCCAAAGGACGTTGGGAGTTGAGAAATGTTGGCAGTAGTACAATACTCAGAGCTGAAGGATGTTGGGAGTTGAGAAATGTTGACAGTAGTACAATACTTAGAGCTGAAGGATGCTGGGAGTTGAGAAATGTTGGCAGTAATACAATACTCAGAGCTGAAGGATGTTGGGAGTTGACAAATGTTGACAGTAGTACAATACTTAGAGCTGAAGGATGCTGGGAGTTGAGAAATGTTGGCAGTAATACAATACTCAGAGCTGAAGGATGCTGGGAGTTGAGAAATGTTGACAGTAGTACAATACTCAGAGCTGAAGGATGCTGGGAGTTGAGAAATGTTGACAGTAGTACAATATTTAGAGCTGAAGGATGCTGGGAGTTGAGAAATGTTGACAGTAGTACAATATTTAGAGCTGAAGGATGCTGGGAGTTGAGAAATGTTGGCAGTAGTACAATACTCAGAGCTGAAGGATATTGGGAGTTGAGAAATGTTGACAGTAGTACAATATTTAGAGCTGAAGGATATTGGGAGTTGACAAATGTTGGCAGTAATACAATACTCAGAGCTCAAGGATGCTGGGAGTTGAGAAATGTTGAAAGTAGTACAATACTTAGAGCTGAAGGATATTGGGAGTTGAGAAATGTTGGCAGTAATACAATACTCAGAGCTGAAGGATGTTGGGAGTTGAGAAATGTTGGCAGTAGTACAATACTCAGATCCAAAGGACGTTGGGAGTTGAGAAATGTTGGCAGTAGTACAATACTCAGAGCTGAAGGATGTTGGGAGTTGAGAAATGTTGGCAGTAGTACAATACTCAGATCCAAAGGACGTTGGGAGTTGAGAAATGTTGGCAGTAGTACAATACTCAGATCCAAAGGACGTTGGGAGTTGAGAAATGTTGGCAGTAGTACAATACTCAGAGCTGAAGGATGTTGGGAGTTGAGAAATGTTGACAGTAGTACAATACTTAGAGCTGAAGGATGCTGGGAGTTGAGAAATGTTGGCAGTAATACAATACTCAGAGCTGAAGGATGCTGGGAGTTGAGAAATGTTGACAGTAGTACAATACTCAGAGCTGAAGGATGCTGGGAGTTGAGAAATGTTGACAGTAGTACAATATTTAGAGCTGAAGGATGCTGAGAGTTGAGAAATGTTGACAGTAGTACAATACTCAGAGCTGAAGGATGCTGGGAGTTGAGAAATGTTGACAGTAGTACAATACTCAGAGCTGAAGGATGCTGAGAGTTGAGAAATGTTGACAGTAGTACAATATTTAGAGCTGAAGGATATTGGGAGTTGACAAATGTTGGCAGTAATACAATACTCAGAGCTGAAGGATGCTGGGAGTTGAGAAATGTTGACAGTAGTACAATACTCAGAGCTGAAGGATGCTGGGAGTTGAGAAATGTTGACAGTAGTACAATACTCAGAGCTGAAGGATGCTGGGAGTTGAGAAATGTTGACAGTAGTACAATATTTAGAGCTGAAGGATGCTGGGAGTTGAGAAATGTTGACAGTAGTACAATATTTAGAGCTGAAGGATATTGGGAGTTGAGAAATGTTGGCAGTAGTACAATACTCAGAGCTGAAGGATGCTGGGAGTTGAGAAATGTTGGCAGTAGTACAATACTCAGAGCTGAAGGATATTGGGAGTTGAGAAATGTTGACAGTAGTACAATATTTAGAGCTGAAGGATATTGGGAGTTGACAAATGTTGGCAGTAATACAATACTCAGAGCTCAAGGATGCTGGGAGTTGAGAAATGTTGAAAGTAGTACAATACTTAGAGCTGAAGGATATTGGGAGTTGAGAAATGTTGGCAGTAATACAATACTCAGAGCTGAAGGATGCTGGGAGTTGAGAAATGTTGACAGTAGTACAATACTCAGAGCTGAAGGATGCTGGGAGTTGAGAAATGTTGACAGTAGTACAATATTTAGAGCTGAAGGATGCTGGGAGTTGAGAAATGTTGACAGTAGTACAATATTTAGAGCTGAAGGATATTGGGAGTTGAGAAATGTTGGCAGTAGTACAATACTCAGAGCTGAAGGATGCTGGGAGTTGAGAAATGTTGGCAGTAGTACAATACTCAGAGCTGAAGGATATTGGGAGTTGAGAAATGTTGGCAGTAATACAATACTCAGAGCTGAAGGATGGGAGGAGTAGTGAGATACTCGGCTCATAGACAATATAGTAGTAGTGTAGTAGTAGTGTGATACTCAGAGCTGAGGGATGCTGGGAGTTGATGGAACACTGGGAGTTGAGGTTGTGGTGGGCTAAGTACAAGTAAAAGCCTATAGCTGAGGTGCAATGATCCACGGGAGGGTGTCTCTGGGGTCCCGGGAGTGTGCGGTTGCATTAATAGCGGGAGATGCCATATGAATATCACACGTCAGCACTCGCAAGTTATTGATCCTGCGCTTCCTGCAGTTTATTAACAAGGACACAGGAGACTCCTGAAGGCCACGAGTCACAGACTCATCTCCATTAAGAGGAAGAAGCACGAGTGGCCCCAGGAGTGACCCCAAAGAGGACTGGCACCCCATAAACCCACCCCTGCCATCCCTCTAATTCTTTGAGTGGGATTAACCCCCGGCACAGAGTGGGGCATCAGAGTGAGCAGTTACACTCAATGGCCCTAATGGTTTGGGATAGGGGGGCACCTCAGGTGTTTGGGCAAGCACAGGTATATCAGTTTGGTATAGGGTGGGCACAGGTGTTTGGGCAAGCACAGGTATATCAGTTTGGGATAGGGGGGCACAGGTGTTTGGGCAAGCACAGGTATATCAGTTTGGGATAGGGGGGCACAGGTGTTTGGGCAAGCACAGGTATATCAGTTTGGGATAGGGGAGCACCTCAGGTGTTTGGGCAAGCACAGGTATATCAGTTTGGGATAGGGGGCACCTCAGGGGGTTGCACAGTGCATCTTTACCAAAGCAGGGGGTTATTTTGGTGAAACCCAAGCTCAATGTGGGCGACACAGGTGTGAGTTTCAGCTTTCCCCATGGGATGTCACCTGATACCCGGTTGAACTGATGCCCTGGAGCCAACGTGCCCGCGCCACTATCATACAAAATTCAGTGTCTCCAATGATTTATGATCCAGTGTCACAGTGTGTTACACACGAGGATGAGGAAACGATTGTGCAACGCACGACAAATCAGAGAAGGAAATGACTCGGTTTTATATTTCTTACACCAGAAACTGAGTCCGTTGGAACCAGCTGTGCCCCTTCCGTATTCCTCAGCCCAAACCCACTCATGCTGGGCACAAGCACCAGGGCAATAGCCATGTCCTGACTGGGATTTAAATAGGACCTGGCACTTCTCTGATGCCCACAGAGAACCCAAGCTCAATTCTCAGGGCAGGACTGGCAACTAACAGCAGCCCCTCTCACCTGATCCCTCCACACCGAGTTGATATTTAATTGGCCAGTGTATGGGCTCTGTGAAGCATCTGTACTGGCTGATACATTAGATAGGTATAAGGAAGGGCCGGATGCTTTATTCACCAGTAGCTCCTCCCAGCAGACAGGAGGGAGCCAATGAGATTAGAGGAGGGAAAGGGGTGTTACAGGGAGAGCTGGGAAGTGAATCAGGGGTACAGGCTGATACATTAGATAGGTACAAGGAAGAGTCGGATGCTTTATTCACCAGTAGCTCCTCCCAGCAGACAGGAGGGAGCCAATGAGATTAGAGGAGGGAAAGGGGTGTTACAGGGAGAGCTGGGAAGTGAATCAGGGGTACAGGCTGATACATTAGATAGGTATAAGGAAGGGTCGGATGCTTTATTCACCAGTAGCTCCTCCCAGCAGACAGGAGGGAGCCAATGAGGAGGGAAAGGGGTGTTACAGGGAGAGCTGGGAAGTGAATCAGTGGTACAGGCTGATACATTAGATAGGTACAAGGAAGGGTCGGATGCTTTATTCACCAGTAGCTCCTCCCAGCAGACAGGAGGGAGCCAATGAGATTAGAGGAGGGAAAGGGGTGTTACAGGGAGAGCTGGGAAGTGAATCAGTGGTACAGGCTGATACATTAGATAGGTACAAGGAAGGGTCGGATGCTTTATTCACCAGTAGCTCCTCCCAGCAGACAGGAGGGAGCCAATGAGATACAAGGAAGGGTCGGATGCTTTATAACAAGTCATACTCAGTACTGATCAAGATACTGGTCAGATTGTTGATAGTCAGGAAGGATTTCATGTTGTTCGATATGGGGGTAGCAATTAGAAGTGCTATAAACCCCCCCCCGGCCTTTACACCAGAGTCTCATCTCCCGGAATTGTCCCTGACATGTGACTCCTTTTCATTCAGTGTGGCCCCTCCTGTGCCTCGGGGCCCAGTCATAAAGTGTCAGCAAACAAAGGCACAGACTGGCTGTAATTGTAATTGGGGCAGTAGAAGTAGTAAATTATTAAGGAGAAGCAGGTCGTGTAATAACAGGGGGGGGGGCAGATGGAGGACAGGATTGGCCAATGTGCCCCCAGGACTCTCCCACGTACATGAGATTAAAGGGAGATAATTATATGTTTATTACCTGGGACAGATATGCAGAATGATCCTGTCTCTGTGTCATTTCTAAAGGGGAAGTTAACCCTACAGTTCATGTGCAGTATGACGAGGAGCAAGTTCAGCAACACCGTGTCATTCAGACTGTGACCTGCATGTATTTGTAGTTGCGCAGCAGCTCAGGCTGAAAAAGGGAGACACCCTGTCCCTTCTGTCTGGTTGCTACCTACCCTAGCAACCACACCATAGTCCAAATGACAAAGAAAATGGGGTCACATCTAAATAATGGCAAAAAAAAATGCTAAATCCGTAGGATAAAAATAATACATCTAGTCCAACAATCAATTTGTTTTATAGTTGCTGTGGTTTAGCAACCAGATTAAATATAGGCCAAGAAACTCCAAAAAGTTGTCTGACTTTGTATGGCATGCTGAGTTTATATACTTGCCCTTTAGAATGTCAGCTCCTACTGCAGCAGAATTCTGGTTTGGGTGGGATTTGGGTCTATGGAGCTGTCAGTCCCAGTAGCTTCTCATTCCTGGAACTGCTCTGCAAGTCGGGGTGCCCCTCGTCCCCTGATAAACAGGCGGGAGCTTGCTGGGTGCCACTCACAGAATTACAGGATAAATCAGTGGGGTCCCCTCTACATGGAACACTTGCTCTGAGGGGCCCTTGACATGTGGCCCCGCTCTCACAGAAGCCATTGGAGTCTCTCTCCCCCCCTCTCACCAGGGGGGCAGGGGTCCCTAAAAGCTGATATGTATAGTGACACAGTCCTGCAGCCTGTGTGTGTATCTGGGGGCAGCTTATTATAACTAAGGGTAACAGCCCTGCTGGCGCCTTCTCACTTACTTACACTGGCATCAAACATGTAACATACCTTTCTATTTGTTGGGGACCCAGAAGGTCAGGGTTCTGCAGCCTGGAGTGGGCACAGCCAAGGATATGACACAATGCCCAGTTCAGATTGGGTACGACCAGTTCAGATCAATCTCTTGGCTCCTCTGTACCAACTGTCAGATTAACAATGTCATTTCTGCAATGGTGACACAAGTGGGCATTTTACTAGTGGGTGAAGTGATGCCCGCTGGTGTTGGCACAAAGATGCAGAAGCAATGGCACAAGGCATCAGCTGATATTTATAATTATTAAGCAAGTTGGTTGGATGGGGGGAAATGACAGTTTGGTGGTGCCACTCCAGGAATTCTGGGTAGGTTTCCTGGCTGGCACAATTATCTGTGGCATAACATAGGGCTATTGGCACAACTTATCCCCCTTTCTTTTCTCACCATGTGATACGTCTAAGTCACCCTGCAACTGTCATTCTGGGGGACCTGGGGGGGATGACGATACACAGGGAGTTGGTGGGGCCAAGTGAAACTGGAAGTTTGGTGGTTGATGTTTAGAGGTGGGACATTGCAAGGGACGGGGTGTGTGGGAGTTGTGGGCACCAAGAGAATGACTGTGGGGTGGGGGTAAGTAATTTTGGGGGCAATTATGTGATACTGAGCCCAGTAGGGGAAGTTGACATGGAACACTGAATGGTTACACAATGGAACTACACAAATAATGAATGAATGAAGATCTCAGCCAATCAGAAGCAAGAGAAGAGCGTGGGGGCGGGGTATAAGTCTTGTATTGTTATTCATTACAGACTTCACTGGTCACATGACCACCATAAAAGCCACATATTAATCAGAATCATGAAGTTGGGGTTTCCGCTTGGTGTGAAACAGATCTGGTTGTGAGGCAACGACACTGTGAGACATTTCCGTGTCTGTTGTATGAGGGAGACCTGCCAAGTCTGTGGTTCTTGGATCTTCTCCATAACACGGGAGGGAAGACCTTGTAGAAGCAGCTCTGGAGCCCGTCCAAGGTTCATGCTGGGGACATCCATGTCCTGGGGCAGCCACTCCGTCATTCTTACATAACACGGAATAACGGAGTGTTCTCTGCTCCGACTATCTCTACTTCTTCTCCTGCCAACCATACGTGTAACATGGAATCCCACCTTCTTCTCTACAACTATCCCTACCCTCTCCTGCCAACCATACATGTAAGATGGAATCCCACCATCTTCTCTCCAACTATACTTACTTCTTCTCCTGCCAACCATACATGTAACATGGAATCCCACCATCTTCTCTCCAACTATCCCTACTTCTTCTCCTGCCAACCATACATGTTACATGGAATCCCACCATCTTCTCTCTGACTATCTCTATTTCCTCTCCGGTCAACCATACGTGTAATATGGAATCCCACCATCATCTCTCTGACTATCCCTACTCTTTCCTGCCAACCATACATGTAACATGGAATCCCACCATCTTCTCTCAAACTATCCCTACTTCTTCTCCTGCCAACCATACATGTTACATGGAATCCCACCATCTTCTCTCCAACTATCCCTACTTCTTCTCCTGCCAACCATACATGTTACATGGAATCCCACCATCTTCTCTCTGACTATCTTTATTTCTTCTCCTGCCAATGATACGTGTAACATGGAATCCGACCATCTTCTCTACAATTATCTCTACTTCTTCTCTATCCCCAACCATACATGTAACAAGGAATCCCATCTTCTTCTCTGCGACTATCCCTACTCTCTCCTGCCAATCATTCGTGTAACATGGAATCCCATTGAGCTTTCTCATATAGTCACTTCCCGGCTATGGGTAAATAATTAGTAGGTGCAATTTGTGGAGTAGTTGGTGCCAGACCGGGGGAGTTTGTGCCGGAGGGGACTGTTAAAATAACAAAGGCAAATAAATTATGAATTGTGTTTGGATTAACCTATTCTGTGCTGGTCGATACGTCTGCTTCAGGAGGAAGAAATTGGAAAAGACCCTGTGGGCTCTGTGATTGGGTGACAGTTATAAGCAGTGAAGGGCCACTGGGCCAGCGAGTCACATGTAGAGAATTGACCCACATAGTGACATAGTGAGGCCGGTGCCAGTTGTAAATGATAAATCTGATGATTCCTCACTGAGGCCAATGGAACATGTGAGTTTCTGGGGTTGGAGTGGAATTGGCACCAGAGTGTTGGTATGTGCCACTCTCCAGTGTCTCGGGGTTTATGGGCACCATCCCAGTGTGAGGTTTGGGCACCCACAATATGAACCTACAGAATTCACTGTGTGACACCCGCACTGCTCACTGCTACATATTATCAGTACTAGAAGAAGTGTTTGAGCAGTGCAGGTCAGTCACAGTCAGACAATAGATTTCCTCTTTGCTGTGAGATTTCCCCACACCCTACAAGGGGTTAAACATCTCTTACTGTTTGGCTAGTTATTATTACACGCTGGAGAGGGGGGTCGCAGGATGTAGAGGGGGGTTATTTAATAAAATCCGAATTTATCTCATAATATTAATAAAAAATCTCTACGAAACTCCCATGCCTAATTTATCTTATTTATTAATGAAAAAAACTCAATTTAATCGGATCGCGAAAAAAACTCGATAAAATTGAGGGAAAGGGGGGTTTTTTGTCCAAAAAGGTTGGATTTTTGGGCTACTTGACGATAACTTTGCATTGAGATTGGTGTCTCTCCCATTGACTAATACTGGACCATCACAGGGTATCAGGGTTTTGAGTCTTGAAAAATGTGAGTTTTTGCCCCAAAAAGCCCAACTAGAAACATTGAAGGTTTGATAAATAACCCCTTGATCTTTACTATATAGTAAATATGTCTTATTGCCACCGTTTAAGGGGTTTCTAAATGATTTGGGGGTGCCCAGTATAAGTTTGGGGTACGGGTCATCTTCCCAGAGTTTTGGGGCTTTACAGGGGGGGAGGGGCAGACTTGGTGACACACCCCTTATGTTGCTGAACTACAGCTCCCAGCATCCCCTCTCAGCCAATCATATGGATGTAGTGAGGTTAATGTGGCAGAGGAACGTGTCTCAGTGATGGGGGGGGGATGAACAGGAGACAGAAGGGGGGGAGAGACCAGGAAGGAATTTAACAGCTGTCCCAACAAGGCTGGAAGGAGTGTCAGTAAATATTCTCTTTTATTTCCCTAAATAAGAGCAGTCATTTAGTCATTTAGGAGCCTGGCGCGGGGGAGGGGCCAATAAACCTGATTCTCTGGGGGGGGGCACTTCCCATCATTTCACTTTGAGATTCAAAGAACAGTCTCAAGCAATGGCCACATATGATGTCCTGGGCCCCCAATCCTCCCCAGGAGCCCCTCATTAGTGATTATTTGTCTAATGAAGCCCCTCGTGCCATTGGCCCCTCTGTTTCTGTGTGTTGGGCACGTGGCTAATGACTGGCAAGTGATTATTGACTCCGCCTCCAGTGTGGCCCTTGGGCAGTTGTTTTGGTTGGTAGGGGGGCCCCAACGTCTCTCCCGCCTGCTGGGACTTTGCCCTATTGAGGTGGTACAGAACATTAATGTCGGCTAAGTTGCCCTTTAATGCTGAAACCCAGGGGCAATGCAGGTCCTCAGAGAATTGTCACAGTAATGAAATGGTTAATTAGTGTATATTAATTATCTAAAGTCTCAAGGATGTGTCAGTGTGGGGCTGCCATGTTGCTTCTTGCTGATCCCACTCTGGTCTTGCAGTGCCCCCAGTGGCCAGAGCTGGTGTAGCCGGGGATTACACAGACATTTGCACTGCGAGTGCTGCTGCCATCACAGCTCTCCCCCCCACACACTAGGGATATGGTCTCCCCCGGGGATGTCAGATAATGAGGCATTTAGGGGTTCTGCTGCTGCACAATTCCTCCCAACTGTCCCGTTTTCAGGTCAGTCCCACTTTTGACAGCTCAACCCGCAGTCCCTCGTTTGTACTGGAAAGTCCAGTTTTTCTCTGCGCTGAACAGCCAGAAAAAGAAACAACGTTTCTAACTTAATTGGCTTTTGGCAGAGAGACCAGAACAGCCACAACAGAAGAAAAGATACTTTTGTAACAATTCAAATGTATCTAGATAAGCAAATAAGTAATTGTAACAATTTAGATAAGGAGGTCCCGTGGGAAAAGAGAGACTCACAGCTTAAAGGGCAACTGACCTTCATTAGCAAAACTGTAAGAACTGAAAAAAACCACAGAAATATGTTCAAACTTTTATAACCTTATTATTATTATTATTATTATTATTAGTAGTAGTAGTAGTAGTAGTAGTAGTATTAATGAGAACTTGCTCCCAGGCAGGGTATTTGGCCACTTCTGCAGCTGTGACACATGACTAGACTCCTTCTATAGATCAGTCAATGGGTTAATGTGGCCTTTAGTGAATGTGCCAGTGATGTGGATGTCCCATGCCAGTCAATCAGAACCCCCATATAGTGTCGTCTCTATCACTGGCACAAGAGGGGCTCCCTGAGACATAATGTGACAGTTGTTATTTACAGTATTGGGGTGATACCCTGCCCCTCTAATGCCGCTTTGCTCCCCTTTATTCCACCCTGAAGCCCTCGCTGAACTGCTGGAGCGACAATTACACTTCTTTATTATGTTTTAATGGTGCCCCTGGGAAATAACCCATTTAACCCCTCGTGTGCTTTATTCTGCAGCTCTACGAGCTCGACGAGGACCCCAAGCGCAAGGAATTCTTGGACGATTTGTTCAGCTTCATGCAAAAGAGAGGTACGTGCCGGGCCCCTGGGAAAGAGCCAACGGACTCATTGTGGCCCTTTGAGAATGTCTGACACTTCCTAATCCCCCCCCCCCACTGTTTGACCTGCCAGATATAAATATACTTGTATTATTGTTACACACAGCTCATTCCTCACATTGATAGGAACCCCAATACTGTGTCTGTGTGATATAAAAGGGGAAATATCCCACCAATAATTTTATTCAGTCCTCTCCCCCATGTGTCGCCCCTCACTGATTGCCTGTGACCCCAACATCCTTCCTAAGTGAGGCGCAGCCGTATCATTTATTTTCTTCTGCACTTGCACAATTGTATCATCATAATAATGGGATTTCTAGGGGTCTCCTGGTACCAAACCCATGGGAATGATGTCAGAATTTACCTGGTGTGAACTTGGGGTAACATCACCCAATATTTACCATATGACTGTTACCCCAATGTTTCTATATATCTGTAACCTTGTTATGAGCTAAGGGGGCCCAGTCTGAAGGTCAGTTAGGGGGAGATTTGGGGTGAGTGTTTATTTGTGCCCTGGGTACCCCTGGAACTATAGCAGGGTAACACCCCAATGTTTCTATATATCTGTAACCTTGTTATGAGCTAAGGGGCCCAGTCTGAAGGTCAGTTAGGGGGAGATTTGGGGTAAGTCCTTTTTTGTACCCTGGGTACCCCTGGAACTATAGCAGGGTGACTGTACCCCAATGTTTCTATATATCTGTAACCTTGTTATGAGCTAAGGGGGCCCAGTCTAAAGGTCAGTTAGGGGGAGATTTGGGGTAAGTGCTTATTTGTACCCTGGGTACCCCTGGAACTATAGCAGGGTGACACCCCAATGTTTCTATATATCTGTAACCTTGTTATGAGCTAAGGGGGCCCAGTCTGAAGGCCAGTTAGGGGGAGATTTGGGGTGAGTGTTTATTTGTGCCCTGGGTACCCCTGGAACTATAGCAGGGTGACTGTTACCCCAATGTTTCTATATATCTGTAACCTTGTTATGAGCTAAGGGGGCCCAGTCTGAAGGTCAATTAGGGGGAGATTTGGGGTGAGTGCTTATTTGTACCCTGGGTACCCCTGGAACTATAGCAGGGTGACACCCCAATGTTTCTATATATCTGTAACCTTGTTATGAGCTAAGGGGCCCAGTCTGAAGGTCAGTTAGGGGGAGATTTGGGGTGAGTGATTATTTGTACCCTGGGTACCCCTGGAACTATAGCAGGGTGATAAGTTTCTATATATGTGTAACCTTGTTATAAGCACAGTGTGTTGGTGTAAGTAAATCCAGTTTGTTGTGTGCAAGAGTCAGTACAACTATTCATGTTTTTCCATGGTGTGTCTGTATGTGCCAGTATATGCCAGTGTGTGTGTCAGAATATTCCAATTTGTGCCAATGTAAAGGGCAGAGTGGGAGATTGGGGTGCACATGCCGTGCATTGGGGAATGCCAATTGCTTCTCTGTCAATCAAATACGAGGGGTGGGGCCAGAGGACCTGCCTATTAGGAGAGTGTTTATTGTCTGTACAGTGTGGCGACTTATTGGGCACTGGGACACAACCCAGGACTTGGTTGCTATGGTTTCTGCCCAGGTTACACAATCACAATTATGGCACTTACTGGTTTGTCTGGCAGGTATTGGGTGACCCCAAGATAAACCCAAAACTGCAGTGTGAGGGCAGAGCTTATATACTATATAGAGAGAGAGAGAGCTTTCCGCTGTGTATGTCAGTGACTGTATAGTGGCCCCTACCTCAGACAGGGGCCCAACACACTAATCTTTATTCCACATCACTGTTAGAAATACTCCGCTTCCTCCCTGATAATTAGCTTTGCCTTTAATCTGCTGCTGCTCCAATGAGAAATACTCCCAGTGCCACTTATTGACCAGAAATCAACTGCAGCTTTTTGTAACGAGCTCGAGGTGAATAATTAGCGCCATAGACTCGTCAATAAAAGATTTAACCTGTGACCTCCCTCATCCCCCGATGCCTCCGCTTCCCCCCCACCCCCGCCTGGAACAATTAGAGAGACGGGAGATGCGCTCACCCATTTATTAACGGCCGTGTCTGAATTAATGAACATGCAGCTCGATAACCATATCAGGCAGGGGTTAATGTTCTGCTAATTAACAGTAAAATGGAAATGCCACTGTACCCCCTACTGACAATTATAAGGATATTAGAAGTGACCATTATACAGGGAACTCTGAGTATCACTCATATATTATAAGGGATAATGTACCCCCTACTGTAAATGATAAGGATATTAGAAGTCACTGAGGGGTTGTTCTGTGACCATATAAAGACACAAGGCTGCAGGCTGAGTTATACAGGGAACTCTGAGTATCACTCATGTATTATAAGGGATAATGTACCCCCTACTGTAAATGATAAGGATATTAGAAGTCACTGAGGGGTTGTTCTGTGACCATATAAAGGCACAAGGCTGCAGGCTGAGTTATACAGGGAACTCTGAGTATCACTCATGTATTATAAGGGATAATGTACCCCCTACTGTAAATGATAAGGATATTAGAAGTCACTGAGGGGTTGTTCTGTGACCATATAAAGGCACAAGGCTGCAGGCTGAGTTATACAGGGAACTCTGAGTATGACTCATGTATTATAAGGGATAATGTACCCCCTACTGTAAATGATAAGGATATTAGAAGTCACTGAGGGGTTGTTCTGTGACCATATAAAGGCACAAGGCTGCAGGCTGAGTTATACAGGGAACTCTGAGTATCACTCATGTATTATAAGGATAATGTACCCCCTACTGTAAATGATAAGGATATTAGAAGTCACTGAGGGGTTGTTCTGTGACCATATAAAGGCACAAGGCTGCAGGCTGAGTTATACAGTATCCTCATATTTTAGAATAAGGGTGCATGTTTTATATAATACACCAGTGACATCACTGAGCAGTGTTTATAGCTGATGACATCACTGGAAGGCATTTATATAGTGAATAAAGTACCCCCTCTTGTAAAATATAAGGATATTATAAGTTACCGAGGAGTTTCATGACCATATAAAAACATGAGGCCGAAGTCATGGAACTCCGAGGTAACTTCTAATATCCTCATATTATGCAACAGGGGATACTTTATTTATTATAATACACAAGTTTCAGTGAGTCATGTGACAGAAATGACATCACTACTCACCGTTTATACGATATTTATGGCTTTTGTGTATTATATAGTGAATAAAGTACCCCCTCTTGTAAAATATGGAGTTTCATGACCATATAAAAGTACGAGGCTGAAGGCTGGGTGCTTTTATACAGGTCATGGAACCTCTAATATCAATGGTAACGTCTAATATCCCAATATCCTAATATCCTCTTATTTACAACTGGGGGTACATTATTTATTATAATACACAAATTTCAGTGAGTCATGTGACAGAAATGACATCAGAACTCACTGTTTATAACTGATGACATCAGAACTCACCGTTTATAAGGATATAATTTACAGGATATTCATGGCTTTTGTGTATTATAAGGATATACAGTAATTAAGACGTTGCTGTACATTATATGACACAGACGTGAGATTCTGCAGCAGATGTTGTGACTCAGGGGTGACATTCTCACCCCTCATACAATGACTTGTAGCCAGACACTGTGCTTGGACTTATACCAGACAGGCAGCTGGGAGTGGGCACATAGTTGCCCGGATTAGTCACGTGGGTGTCGGTGTTACACGTGTGAGGGGCACCTGAGCTGTAGGAAACAGATTGGCAGAGGAATCATTTCCCTGTGACAGTTGCATCACATCTGCAAGAAGATCAATGGCCAATTGATTTCCAATCTCTCCTGTTATTTGTTTCCCTCCTCTGCGTCTGGACCTGTGCCCCCCGCAATTTACTGGTGAGAGAGGGGGAGACCCAGATACATCACTTACATAACAGCACTGGGGGTCACATGTTACTGCTATAGTTTGACCACTACTCCAGGACTAGCACCTTGCTTCTGTATTTGCACTATACTTACACCCCACCACCCCTGCTGAGAGTCTGTTCCCTGTATCTATCCCCCTTTCACTCTCCTCCTATTCCTTTACTGTATTAGTCTCACCACCCCTGCTGGGAGTCTGTTCCCTGTATCTATCCCCCTTTCTGTAAAGTATCACTTCCTTATGTTCCCTTTCACTCTCCCTCCTATTCCTTTACTGTATTAGTCCTACCGCCCCTGCTGGGAGTCTGTTCCCTGTATCTATCCCCCTTTCACTCTCCTCCTATTCCTTTACTGTATTAGTCTCACCACCCCTGCTGGGAGTCTGTTCCCTGTATCTATCCCCCTTTCACTCTCCTCCTATTCCTTTACTATATTAGTCCCACCACCCCTGCTGGGAGTCTGTTCCCTGTATCTATCCCCCTTTCTGTAAAGTATCACTTCCTTATGTTCCCTTTCACTCTCCCTCCTATTCCTTTACTGTATTAGTCCTACCACCCCTGCTGGGAGTCTGTTCCCTGTATCTATCCCCCTTTCTGTAAAGTATCACTTCCTTATGTTTCCTTTCATTCTTCCCCTCTGTATACAGGACAGTAGATATAAGAGTGCTAGTTCTATGGCTCAGAATTGACATGACACAATTGTTCTCCTCCTCGCCCCACTGTACCCCAAATCTGGCTGTTGGGTGACAGATAGAACTAAATGGAGGGTTAATGCTCAGAGGAGGAGGGGGAGGAAGAGTGTGGCAGAAGAAGGATTCATGAGTCGCTTGTGATCACTTCATTATCTCTCTCTCTCCAGAGCTAATTAACTCAATCTCCATTCACGCACAAGCAGATAAGGGCACTAATTAAAGCAAACAGTCTCATTTTTCTCCACTGCACCAAATAAATCTCAGCTCCCCCAGCCCGGGCCCCAGGGAGTCGATGGCAGCAGCAGATAATGATAGGGCCACATTCACCCAGTCTTTGTGCTGATAACATTGATCTGGGCCTGAGGTGGAACAGTCTGCATTGTGCAAGGGTGCTGGGAGTTACAGTTGCACTATACACATATAATTCTAGGGTTTACTTTCCCTTTAGCAGAAGTGGCCCTAGTGCTGTAGCTCCGCCCAGGACGTGGCTATAAATAAGGAAGGGCGGCTGCTGCTGTAGGACAGTGGCCCCTTTGTGTGAGTGAGTGGCCACTAGTCCATGTGCTTCATGCCCCATAAAACCAGCAGGAGGAGGAGGAGGAGGATGAATTAAAGATGAATAAAGTGACAGCTCCTTGCGAGACCATTAAAAGCCTCCGGAATTGTTTCCCGGGCACATTGGGAGGGGGTGTTGTTTATTATAAAGTTAAAGGGTTGGTTCACCTTTAAGTTAACATTTAGTATCTTATATAATGGCTCATTCTAAGCAACTTCAATGGGCCTTCATTGTTCCTTGTAGTTTGTGAATTATTTGCCTTCTTCTTCTGACTCTTTCCAGTTTTTCAAATGGGGGTCACTGACCTCATCTAAAAAACAAATGCTCTGTAAGGCTACAAATATATTGTTATTGTTACTTTCTATTCCTCCTCTTTCTATTCAGTCTCTCCTATTCATATTCCAGTCTCTTATTTATAACAATGCCTGGTTGCTAGGGGAATTTGGACCCTAGCAACCAGATGGCTGAAATTACAAACTGGAGAGCTGCTGAATAAAAAACTAAATAAGTCAAAAACCACAAATAATAAAAAATGAAAACCAATTGTAAATTGTCTCAGAATATCCCTCTCTACATCAAGCTCATTTTAAGATGAAAACCCCCTTTAACAAATAAAATACATAAAAAATGAATTCACAAGAAACAAAATAAAGCTGCTCCCCTTATTCAGCTCCTCTACTCCATGTCCCCCATTAGTAGGGTGGGAGTCTGCCACCCCCTCACACGGATCCCCTTCATCCTGTCTCCTATCTGCCAAACTGTGACAAAAGGTGAGACCCATGAGCTGACACCCGCTTCCCACAAATATTCAGTTCATCAACCTAAGTTTCCAAAGTTCAGAACAATAGAGCCAAAAAAGCTGTCTCATTGGCAATGGGGTGTCACATTGGGAGGTGGGTGTCTTATTGGCAGTGGGGTGTCACATTAAAGGCAGTCATATTAAAGGGGTGGGATGTCTCATTGGGAGGGGATGTCACATTGGGAGTGGATGTCACATTGGGAGTGGATGTCACATTGGGAGGTTGGCGTCTTATTGGCAGTGGGGTGTTACATTCAGAGTAGAGTGTCATATTAAAGGGGTGGGATGTCAAATTGGGAAGGGGGTGTGACATTGGGAGGGGATGTCTCATTGGGAGGGGATGTCTGTGAGGGGATGTCTCATTGGGAGGGGAGGTCTCATTGGGAGTGGATGTCTCATTGGGAGAGGCTGTCTCGTTGGGAGTGGATGTCTCATTGGTAGTAGATGTCTCATTTGGAGGGGTTGTCTTGTTGGGAGGGGATGTCTCATTGGGAGGGGATGTCTCATTGGGAGTGGATGTCTCATTGGGAGGGGATGTCACATTGGGAGGGGATGTCTCAATGGGAGAGGCTGTCTCATTGGGAGTGGATGTCTAATTGGCAGTAGATGTCTCATTTGGAGGGGTTGTCTCGTTGGGAGGGGATGTCTCATTGGAAGTGGATGTCTGTGAGGGGATGTCTCATTGGGAGGGGAGGTCTCATTGGGAGTGGATGTCTCATTGGGAGAGGCTGTCTCGTTGGGAGTGGATGTCTCATTGGTAGTAGATGTCTCATTTGGAGGGGTTGTCTTGTTGGGAGGGGATGTCTCATTGGGAGGGGATGTCACATTGGGAGGGGGTGTCTCATTGGGAGGGGATGTCTCAATGGGAGATGCTGTCTCATTGGGAGTGGATGTCTCATTTTGAGGGGTTGTCTCATTGGGAGTGGATGTCACATTGGGAGTGGATGTCTCATTGGGAGTGGATGTGTCATTGGGAGGGGATGTCACATTGGGAGTGGATGTCTTATTGGGGGTGGATGTCTAATTGGCAGTAGATGTCTCATTTGGAGGGGTTGTCTCGTTGGGAGGTGATGTCTCATTGGGAGGGGATGTCTCATTGGAAGTGGATGTCTCATTGGGAGGGCATGTCACCTTGGGAGGGGGTGTCTCATTGGGAGGGGATGTCTCAATGGGAGATGCTGTCTCATTGGGAGTGGATGTCTCATTTTGAGGGGTTGTCTCATTGGGAGTGGATGTCACATTGGGAGTGGATGTCTCATTGGGAGTGGATGTGTCATTGGGAGGGGATGTCACATTGGGAGGGGATGTCAGATTGGGAGGGGATGTCACATTGGGAGTGGATGTCTCATTGGGAGTGGATGTGTCATTGGGAGGGGTTGTCTCATTGGGAGTGGATGTCACATTGGGAGTGGATGTCACATTGGGAGTGGATGTCTCATTGGGAGTGGATGTCACATTGGGAGTGGATGTCTCATTGGGAGTGGATGTCACATTGGGAAGGGATGTGTCATTTCGAGGGGTTGTCTCATTGGGAGTGGATGTCTCATTGGGAGTGGATGTGTCATTACGAGGGGTTGTCTCATTGGGAGTGGATGTCTCATTGGGAGTGGATGTGTCATTGGGAGTGGATGTGTCATTGGGAGGGGTTGTCTCATTGGGAGTGGATGTCACATTGGGAGTGGATGTCACATTGGGAGTGGATGTCTCATTGGGAGTGGATGTCACATTGGGAGTGGATGTCTCATTGGGAGTGGATGTCACATTGGGAGTGGATGTCTCATTGGGAGTGGATGTGTCATTGGGAGGGGTTGTCTCATTGGGAGTGGATGTCACATTGGGAGTGGATGTCACATTGGGAGTGGATGTCTCATTGGGAGTGGATGTCACATTGGGAGTGGATGTCTCATTGGGAGTGGATGTCACATTGGGAAGGGATGTGTCATTTCGAGGGGTTGTCTCATTGGGAGTGGATGTCACATTGGGAGTGGATGTCTCATTGGGAGTGGATGTGTCATTTCGAGGGGATGTCACATTGGGAGTGGAAGTGTCATTGGGAGGGGATGTCACATTGGGAGTGGATGTCACATTGGGAGTGGATGTCTCATTGGTAGTGGATGTCACATTGGGAGTGGATGTCTCATTGGGAGTGGATGTCACATTGGGAGTGGATGTCTCATTGGGAGTGGATGTCACATTGGGAGGGGATGTCACATTGGAAGTGGATGTCTCATTGGGAGTGGATGTCACATTGGAAGTGGATGTCTCATTGGGAGTGGATGTCACATTGGGAGTGGATGTCTCATTGGGAGTGGATGTCACATTGGGAGTGGATGTCTCATTGGGAGTGGATGTCACATTGGGAGTGGATGTCTCATTGGGAGTGGATGTCACATTGGGAGGGGATGTCACATTGGAAGTGGATGTCTCATTGGGAGTGGATGTCACATTGGAAGTGGATGTCTCATTGGGAGTGGATGTCACATTGGGAGTGGATGTCTCATTGGGAGTGGATGTGTCATTTCGAGGGGATGTCACATTGGGAGTGGAAGTGTCATTGGGAGGGGATGTCACATTGGGAGTGGATGTCACATTGGGAGTGGATGTCTCATTGGAAGTGGATGTCACATTGGGAGTGGATGTCACATTGGAAGTGGATGTCTCATTGGGAGTGGATGTCACATTGGGAGTGGATGTCTCATTGGGAGTGGATGTCACATTGGGAGTGGATGTCTCATTGGGAGTGGATGTGTCATTTCGAGGGGATGTCACATTGGGAGTGGAAATGTCATTGGGAGGGGATGTCACATTGGGAGTGGATGTCACATTGGGAGTGGATGTCTCATTGGGAGTGGATGTCACATTGGGAGTGGATGTCTCATTGGGAGTGGATGTCACATTGGGAGTGGATGTCTCATTGGGAGTGGATGTCACATTGGGAGGGGATGTCACATTGGAAGTGGATGTCTCATTGGGAGTGGATGTCACATTGGAAGTGGATGTCTCATTGGGAGTGGATGTCACATTGGGAGTGGATGTCTCATTGGGAGTGGATGTGTCATTTCGAGGGGATGTCACATTGGGAGTGGAAGTGTCATTGGGAGGGGATGTCACATTGGGAGTGGATGTCACATTGGGAGTGGATGTCTCATTGGGAGTGGATGTCACATTGGGAGTGGATGTCTCATTGGGAGTGGATGTCACATTGGGAGTGGATGTCTCATTGGGAGTGGATGTCACATTGGGAGGGGATGTCACATTGGAAGTGGATGTCTCATTGGGAGTGGATGTCACATTGGAAGTGGATGTCTCATTGGGAGTGGATGTCACATTGGGAGTGGATGTCTCATTGGGAGTGGATGTCACATTGGGAGTGGATGTCTCATTGGGAGTGGATGTCACATTGGGAGTGGATGTCTCATTGGGAGTGGATGTCTCATTGGGAGGGGATGTCACATTAGGAGGAGGTGGCACATTTAGGGTAAGTGTGTGAATTTGGGAAGATGGTGCATTAGGTGCATGTTATTCGGGATGGGAGACACTATTGCTCTAATGCACCAAACTGGAGCGGGTGCCAATAAATCCAGTTTACTAATAGTGTATCTTGTTGCAGTCGGGTGCTGCCATACTGTGCCAGGGGAGGGTGCCAGTTAGGGGTGCAGCAGCTTGTGCCGTGGGTAGAACGAGCCCCTGGGAACCTTCTCTGCTTCCTTATTGGTTGTTGCATTGCTCCTGCCAGTAACTATATCACCATATCACAATTGTGGGCCCTAGTCATCATCATCATTACACAGCGCCAGCGCATGGCAGCCATTTGCACTAATATGATGTTGCCCGGCCGGGGGGCATACTGGGGGGCATTAGGGAGACACTGGGAACAAAATGGCCAATGATTGTTGGGTGGTCCATTAATGAGGTTGGGGCATTAGCCACAGGTTGGCCCCTGATCCATACGACTGGCACTGGCCACACAATAGACTTGTTCTTACTGACTCCCCATTATTATTGCAGTTGTACAGCCCCCCGAGACCCCAGGAATGTGTGAGTGTCAGCAGCAGTTTCCTCTCAGGAAGCAGCAGAGGTGGAGGCTCATTATGGGCATTATGTCTGCATGGCTTTACTGTATTCCGGCTTAGGCTGCACCTGAGTGATACATTCCTATAAGCCCAAGGGTCCCGTATAACAACAGACTTGTCTTGTCTCACTCGGGGAGATGCAGTGGGAACAGATGGTGCACACATCACATGCCACGTAGCGAGAATCCCTGGTGAGGGGGGGCACAACCGCGACCAATCAGGGCCTCAGCGCAAAGGGGGGACAATGTGGTTTAGTGGTTTAGGGTCTGGCCCCAGTGTATATGATAGGGCCAAATACATCATTCTATTTCCTACATTATGTCAAAGCTGGAACTCGCCATATAAAGGACCTTTTGTACTTGTGTTGCTGTTCCTTCTGGAACCGACAGTTTGTATTAGAGTCACAACTGCCAGAACTCTCCCTCTGTCTGCCCAATGCCCCGCCCCATGTGTCTGCCCAATGCCCCTCCCCATCTGTCTGCCCAATGCCCCGCCCCATCTGTCTGCCCAATGCTCCGCCCCATCTGTCTGCCCAATGCCACGCCCCATCTGTCTGCCCAATGCTCCGCCCCATCTGTCTGCCCAATGCTCCGCCCCATCTGTCTGCCCAATGCTCCGCCCCATCTGTCTGCCCAATGCCCCGCCCCATCTGTCTGCCCAATGCCCCGCCCCATCTGTCTGCCCAATGCCCCGCCCCATCTGTCTGCCCAATGCCACGCCCCATCTCACTGAATTGTACCAGGGCCTGTGCTGCCATGTTGCTTGCTGTTCTTTGTCATAGAATACGATTATATTGTGAGTTCAGGGCCTGCTCTGCATTTAGCCAATAAGTCCCTGTTCCCAGAGCAGTGGTACTATCAGGGGCCACAGGACCAAATGACACATTCCTGCTTATGAGGGGTTAAATAGCCAATGAACTTCTGTTCCAGGAAGGGAAGTGTTTGTGTAAATGGATCGGTGCCCCGGAGCCACAGGAGCCCAACAGGGACTGGAAGGAGAGAAGGGGTCAGACACCCAAGCCCTGACCCCCGACCTCTGGCCTCATTAATCACAAGTTGTCAGGGACAGAACCTTCGGCTCACACTCGCCTTTTTCATATGATTCTCATTCAGGATTTTATTGGAGGAGCCGAGACCTGTGGGAGCCTGTGATTGGTTACAGAACATTCTCGTTCTCTGCACTGCTGCTTCTGACTCCTGATACAACTTCCCAATATCCATTCATTCCTCATTCTCACTGGGTTTATAGTTCTGTGTAACTGTCATTGTGTCTGTCCCTTTCTCTGCACTGCTGCTTCTGACTCCTGATACAACTTCCCAATATCCATTCATTCCTCATTCTCACTGGGTTTATAGTTCTGTGTAACTGTCATTGTGTCTGTCCCTTTCTCTTCTCTGCACTGCTGCCTCTGACTCCTGATACAACTTCCCAATATCCATTCATTCCTCATTCTCACTGGGTTTATAGTTCTGTGTAACTGTCATTGTGTCTGTCCCTTTCTCTTCTCTGCACTGCTGCTTCTGACTCCTGATACAACTTCCCAATATCCATTCATTCCTCATTCTCACTGGGTTTATAGTTCTGTGTAACTGTCATTGTGTCTGTCCCTTTCTCTGCACTGCTGCCTCTGACTCCTGATACAACTTCCCAATATCCATTAATTACTCATTCTCACTGGGTTTATAGTTCTGTGTAACTGTCATTGTGTCTGTCCCTTTCTCTTCTCTGCACTGCTGCTTCTGACTCCTGATACAACTTCCCAATATCCATTCATTCCTCATTCTCACTGGGTTTATAGTTCTGTGTAACTGTCATTGTGTCTGTCCCTTTCTCTTCTCTGCACTGCTGCTTCTGACTCCTGATACAACTTCCCAATATCCATTCATTCCTCATTCTCACTGGGTTTATAGTTCTGTGTAACTGTCATTGTGTCTGTCCCTTTCTCTGCACTGCTGCTTCTGACTCCTGATACAACTTCCCAATATCCATTCATTCCTCATTCTCACTGGGTTTATAGTTCTGTGTAACTGTCATTGTGTCTGTCCCTTTCTCTGCACTGCTGCTTCTGACTCCTGATACAACTTCCCAATATCCATTCATTCCTCATTCTCACTGGGTTTATAGTTCTGTGTAACTGTCATTGTGTCTGTCCCTTTCTCTTCTCTGCACTGCTGCTTCTGACTCCTGATACAACTTCCCAATATCCATTCATTCCTCATTCTCACTGGGTTTATAGTTCTGTGTAACTGTCATTGTGTCTGTCCCTTTCTCTTCTCTGCACTGCTGCTTCTGACTCCTGATACAACTTCCCAATATCCATTCATTCCTCTTTCTCACTGGGTTTATCGTGGAATTGATTCCTATAGGATTAGGGGCTAATGGATCGGTGGGGGGGGGAGTAATGGGGAGAGATAAGGGCCCCTCATTAATCAGACTAATTGAGAGGAGACAATGGGCATTTGTCTGAATAGAGATTTGGGGAGATTAGTGAGGAGGAGACTCTGGTGTCGTTACTCTTGGGGCCCGACAGTCTCTATTGTCCCCCCTCACTGCCTGACACTTTCCTACCCGGGGGGGGGCAGGATTAATGGAGCCCAATCAGTAGATTAAGTAAAGATAAGACCCCGGCCCTTTGTATGAGGGGCACATTAATCTTACACTGGTGGCACCCGGGGGCTGTTGTGGGTCACAGAGAACAAGAGGGACAAACACAGGGGCAAAGGGTCAGACACATCAGGACCCCCATTCTCCTCCTGATTTATAGAGACACAATATTAGGGATCTGGGCTCCCCCCAATGTCCTGACTGGGCCCGTGTTGTCTCTGAGCATCATGGGAAGTCTCTGCAGTAATGGGCCCCAATGTGAGGGAACAAGTCAGGACAGAGTGTGGCCCCCTCAGGAGAATAAATATATAAGGGAACAATGGGGTCTGAGCCAACTGTACAAATACTAAGGATTTATCCTCAATACCCCGTGTGTGTAATGTGCACCTTTTAACCCCTTCTTCTCTCACATAATCCCCTTCTCTCCATCACTGACCCCTATAAACCCTGACACTAACTGTAACTCATTCATATACACATCTCCCTCATTCATACTCATATATACTGTTCCCTCATTCATACTCGTATATACTGTTCCCTCATTCATACTCATATATACTGTTCCCTCATTCATACTCGTATATACTGTTCCCTCATTCATACTCGTATATACTGTTCCCTCATTCATACTCGTATATACTGTTCCCTCATTCATACTCGTATATACTGTTCCCTCATTCATACTCATATACACATCTCCCTCATTCATACTCATATATACTGTTCCCTCATTCATACTCATATATACTGTTCCCTCATTCATACTCATATACACATCTCCCTCATTCATACTCATATACACTGTTCCCTCATTCATACTCATATATACTGTTCCCTCATTCATACTCATATATACTACTCCTCATTCATACTCATATATACTGTTCCCTCATTCATACTCATATACACATCTCCCTCATTCATACTCATATATACTGTTCCCTCATTCATACTCATATACACATCTCCCTCATTCATACTCATATATACTGTTCCCTCATTCATACTCATATACACTGTTCCCTCATTCATACTCGTATACACTGTTCCCTCATTCATACTCATAAATACTTCTCCCTCATTCATACTCTTATATACTGTTCCCTCATTCATACTCATATATACTGCTCCCTCATTCATACTCATATATACTGTTCCCTCATTCATACTCATATATACTGTTCCCTCATTCATACTCATATATACTGCTCCCTCATTCATACTCATATACACTGTTCCCTCATTCATACTCGTATACACTGTTCCCTCATTCATACTCATAAATACTTCTCCCTCATTCATACTCTTATATACTGTTCCCTCATTCATACTCATATATACTGTTCCCTCATTCATACTCATATACACTAGCAGGTAAATGCCAGCCCTGTCCACACCTCCTTCCATACGCAGATGTTCCGATACAGAGTGCAAGTTCCTGTGTCAAATGATCAAGTGAGGGTGTAAAGTGCAGGATAAATGTGACATTGCCCTATTGTTGTACTTTGCACCCCCCCCCCCATGCTGCGTGTGGCCCCCTGGTGTCCCTGTAAGATAGAGAGAACAGGTTGTTTCCACCTTAAATCTCTTTGTACCAACTGGGCCCCAGGGGCCCCTCTGCTCACTGACTGGAACCCGTAACTGTCCCTGGGGCCCATTATATAAATATATAGTGTGTGTGTGACTTTAACTGCCCCCAGTGTCTCTATTGCAGGATGTGCCTAAAGTCTGTAACATTCCTGCCCCCCAGTAGCACAGCCACGGGGCCCCCGGAATGTTTTACTATTTCTGAGAATCCCCCCCCACGTCTGACTCACTGGGATACTATGGGCCGTCTTCCAGTAAACAGGATAATAGGACAGCTGCCTATAGACTGGGGGCTTTATTAGTCCCCCCCCCCCGTGACATCACTCGCAGACAAGTAACCGCAGTCACGTTAGACGGGAAAAGAAAGTGTGCGACTCCCATGAGCTCATAACAACTCCCTGCTCCCTGGGAATGTGCCCCCCCCAGTTTATTGGGACTTAGACGGGACCTGCGACATTTCTCACTTGTGAAATCCCCCCTTATCTGCTTATTAGATCCTTGGCTTGGGGTGGGGGTCTGCCTGCCCCCCAGTATCATCTTATGCCCCCCCAGACTGGCACTGAGGCCCTGGAAGGCTCGTGGTTCTGTAGAACAAGAGCAGGGGCCCCTGTCCCCCCATATCAGTCAGTGCACCCCCACCTCTCTATTGTACAGGATTATAGACCCATGTTTCATTTCAAGGTTAACTTTGCCTTACACTCCCCAAATAACAAGCTGGGGGGCTGCTGCATGAATGAGTTCCCCCCCTCACTCTGTTGGTGTCAGGGACCCCCGAGTGTCTGGGGGGGGCTCATCAGGCTACAGCAGCAGAAGGTCAATAAATAGCAGTAACGGCCAATTGTAGCTGTCAGCTCCTGGGGGCCGGGAGATGGATGAGCCCCCAGCAGAGTAAATGTTGCAGATATTGAGCAGACGGAACATAAAAGCCCCCGACATAATGGGTTAATGACGTTGGGTCAGACACGGGGGCTCCTCACATTCTCGGGGGCCACACATCTCCTTGGGGCCACATGACTGGGCTGACAATGAGTTTGGGTGTCTCAGAATATAAAGTATAAATAAAGCTGTATATGGGGGTAAGTGGCAATTGGGGGAATAGCTGTCCCGTTACTAACCCCCCCCGTTGTGTTGCAGGGACCCCAGTGAATCGCATTCCCATCATGGCCAAACAGGTGCTGGACCTCTACTCGCTCTACAGACTGGTCACCGACAAGGGGGGGCTGGTGGAAGTGATAAACAAGAAGATCTGGAGGGAGATCACTAAAGGCCTGAGTCTCCCCACCTCCATCACCAGCGCCGCCTTCACCCTCCGAACCCAGTGAGTCCCCCGGGCTGCACCAAATACCCCCCCCCCCGTGGGGCACATTATCTCCAACAACTTCTTTTTTTAACTTGGCCTTGAGGAAAGGTTTCTGGGCACAACATTATCCTATTGCCCCTCCTGGTGCAAAGCTTGTGCCCCTCAAGTGCCTCAGTTGTACCTCCCAGTTGGCTTGTGTTGGACCCCACATTGGCAGGGATGGGGGTAACATAGGGGTAACACAGATATTCTTATTCCCCCCCCCCCCGAGGCCAATAGGGAGTAGGCATTTAGCAAAGGGTTAAAGTCATTGTGTTGATCCATTAATTGTCCCTTTCTGTCAGATACATGAAGTACCTGTACCCCTACGAATGTGACAAGAGGGGGCTCAGTTCCCCGGGGGAGTTACAAGTGGCCATCGACAGCAATAGGAGAGAGGGGCGCAGGCAGAGCTTTGGCTCAGGACTCTTCAGCTACTCCCCAGCGGGAACCCCCAATGTCTTGACCTCCCCGAAGATCAACATGACCTCTCTGTCTGTCTCAGCCCACAATGGGGGCCACATCAGCCATCTCACCCCAATCAAAAAGGGTAAGTTCCATGTAATGCAGGGGGCATATACTTACCCATAATTCAGTAGGAGAGACATTTGGGTGGGGGGGTCAGAGAACTCAAGACCATGACTGAATATAGACATGTTGGGGTCTCATATTGTTGCAGTTTTTTCCCTATTAATAACATTGGCATCATTTTTACCAGCCAGGCCAGTAAAATACCAGGTAGGTGGCAACCTTAGTTGGGGTGCTGGGGGTGCAGTTGAGTAGCATGAAACACACAGGTTGGGGGTCCCTGAGACGGATCCTTGATTCTTGTCTCTTCTCTGCCATTACAGAAGATGGAGTCCACACTCCGGGGGCCCCTCATCGTCTAGGGATCCCCATTACTTTGCCCAGTCATCACGGAGCAGCAGCCCAAGCTGTGCAGGTTATGCAGGCGGCGGCCCTGGAGCAACTGCGCGAAAAACTCGAGTCTGGAGAACCCCCCGAAAAAAAGATGGCGCTGATGGCGGAGGAGCAACAAAGGATTATGCAGCGTGCCATTCAGCAGAACTTACTAGCCATGGCCGCCCAGTTACCCATGAACATCAAAATCAACAGCCCAGGTACCGACCTGCCCCAACTGGACCAGTGCCCGGGGGTGGGGGGAATAAGTCGGAGATCTTTCAGTACATAAATAGATTCGTTTTCCGAAGTCGCCCAAAGTTTCCTCATGAGGCAACTTCAGAAAACGAATCTCGCCATCCCGCCGGCAATTTACATTTTAGTCAGCGGAAAGGCAGGGGAGGCAGTATGGGGAGATTAGTCGCCCGAAGAATCTGTCGCCAGGCAACTAATCTCGCCAAATGTGCCTGTGTGTCCTGAAAGAGAGAGAGAGATGTAGTTGAGCAGGTAAGTTGTTGATATTTACAAGACTTTCTCTCTTGCAGATGACAGACAAGAGGCTCAGATGAACGTGTCTGCCACAAGCATTAGCAGCATCAACATGTCGATTGAAATTAATGGAGTTGTCTACGCAGGTAGATAGGAGAGTCGCTCTCTCGGCCGCTCATTGCAGGGAATCCAATAAATTACAGTCAGGCCCAAGTGGACGCACTTCCCCTGCTTTGACGGCTTTACTTGAAAATCCATTGTAATGAAGTGAGGGAGGAATAGCACTAGATGAGCATTAACCCTTTTACTGCTGACACTATTGCTCGGCCGCATGCTTTGTTCCCCCCACAGTGATAACAACATTTCCCTGTAGTACTGCCCGGGAGGCCATGGGGGGCAGCTGGGGCACCTGGGTAATAAACTGAGTTCTTACCCTCCAGACACTTTCCTCTCAGGGGCACATTTATGTTCAGATCCAATCAGTGGCCTTTTTGGCAGTTGAACTGCAATTTCCAGCATTCAGGAAGTCGGGAATCTAGAGAGAAATTGGAGGAACTAAGAATTCAGATGGAATGTGTGGGGGTGAGTGGAATGGGTGTAGGGTGAGTGGAATGGGTGCGGGTGTTAGTGGAATGGGTGTGGGGTGAGTGGAATGGGTGTAGGGTGAGTGGAATGGGTGTAGGGTGGGAGTGGAATGGGTGTAGGGTGAGAGTGGAATGGGTGCGGGTGAGTGGAATGGGTGTGGGATGTTCAACCTGCCTCAGGTCTGGGTTGTTTTTGAGAATAAGGTGCATGACAATGAGGGGTTTGCAGAATGAAAGGTTCTATATTAGGTATTTTGGGCAGTTTGCCCTGTACAATGAGAACTGGCATTTTCATTGGCACGTGGTATTCCCCTTGGCTTGGGTCTGACAGTGTTGGGGTTGTACTATGCATGTGCCATGGTCTCACTGTTGTGTTATCTTATTCACAGGGGTGCTATTTGCCCGCAGACCAGTGGCACCAGCAGTGACTAATGCAGGCGCCAGCAGCAACCAAGGCCACTCCAGTCCAACCCCAGTCCTAATCCAGCCACCCCCATCTTCATCTCAAGGCCACACACCACCCGGCCCTTCCCCTTGACCTCCACCTGCCTCCATCACCCTAAAGCCAACACATTGCACCCTGGTGCTTGAGGATTCTCAGCAGTTGGACTGGGCACCCTTTCTGGTGGCTTTTCATTGGACAAGTAGAAACCCGGTGAGACTGGTAATAGAACTTCTTCTGTTGTGGCACAATATTTGGGAAAGAGGGATCAATCTTGCCCAGGATGAGGCTGAGCCACCTGCTTGTACCCAAAGATGTGCCCAGATGCCCATCATTCACAGGTTCATATCACCCTCATGGACTTCCCTACCTCTAACCCACCTGGCATGAGACCTCCAGCTGAATATTGTGCCCAATTCTCCTCGCCAGATGTGGGGGTCACACATCAATCATCTGCAGCTGTGGGGGACCATGGAGAAGACTTGAGGTTCCTTGTTCTACCCCCACACACAGCAGAGATGGAACTGACCTGTAGCTTCTACCAAAGAGTTAATTTATTCAGTGGTGACATATGGAGTAGATTAGACGTGTGTTGTGTTGTTGTTGTGTCACAATCTGTAGCTGCAAATGAAATGTATCGTTGGAAGGAGCTGGAGTTTATACACGAGGGGTCTGGGCAGAGACGTTGCTTTGCTTGGGAGCAGATGCCCTGGGAGGGGGCACTAAGGTACCAGCTGATCCTATTCCACTGGGGCTTCTTCTCCTGTGGGGGGCGATGCAGAAATACATCCCAGTGTTGCTTAGCGACAGTCTCCATGACAATAACAGAGCGAGACAGATCTTTCAGACTAATGCCAATCATGGGACTAGACTGGGTGAAATGGGCAACACAACTTGTTAAAGAGGTTGTGTCAGTTTATCTGGGAAAGATCCGTGCCCTTCGATTGGCCAGAAAATGCCACAACCTCAGTCTCACCCATAGAATTCATTGTAGTGTGTCAGTATATAGAGTCAGGGACCACCAACCTGCTCTCATTCAACTACTGGGGCTGCAAGTTACACCCCTGAATCCCCCCAGTAATGAATGACCAGATGGGAAGGGTTAAAGGAAACAACATTAACCAGTTCATTCCCTTTAGAACAGCCTGGGGGGTCTGGCTTGTGGCTACTGACCTGTCACTGCCCTATAAAGGGAAAATCAATGCTCCTGACAATGTGCCTGGTCTCCAGCCCTTAATAACTGGAGAGAAAAGGAGACGGGCGTGGCTTATCTTGCTAACCCCTCCCCCTCGTATATTTCTGCTTGTAACAAGTGCTGCCAGTCACTGACCAATGGGACAATGGTGAGACATAGGTGTAAGTGAGTCTGCCCAGGTTACTAGCCAGGCAGTAGGGCACTGATAGGGCTACGATCCAGTCACGCGTGTGCCCCCCACAGATCAGTTCATTTTCTAATTCTTCCCTCCCAGCGGATCTTGCCCCCAACCCTTGCAATTTCAGCCTTAGGATTGGCTCCTCGTACCTCACCCGATTGGTTCCCTCTCCTTCCGACGCTCTCGTTACAGGAGTCACTGGATTTCTCATTGTACCAAAGAAGGGAATTGGGGAGTCATGTCTACCTCATGCGTGTATCTATTTATAGTCGGATGCAGTATATATACACAGATGTAATATATCCGGGGCCCGAGGGGCTCCTAGGAATGTCTCTCCTCCCAATGGGAACAATGTTTCATGAATAAGGGGAGGTTGGTATAAGAACAAGGGGGAATTTGGGGTCTGACCAGTGGGAAATCCATATGAATCATTGGGAACCCTCCCCATAGCCAAGGCCTCGTGTTCTGAGAAGAACTGGGTCCTAAATTCAGTTATTTCCCCTTTATTTCCACAGCCAAAGGGAATCCCAGGGTACTGGCACTGACTGGCACCTACTTTGGCTTCCCATTCATTTCACTGGCTTTTAGGCCTTAATATACAGTGAGTTTCTATGGCTTTGGTTAATGTTGCCTTTATAGTGAGTGGCTCATATTTAGCAGTTACAGTCACCAAATCCGCCTCTCCAAGTCAGCATTGCTACTAGGGGCTATTATATAAAGTCCTACAGGGAATCTAAGGTTTCCAGTCTGGTGTAAGGGGGGTCCTAATCTTCCAGGCTCATGTCACAGAATAAGAGATGAGTTGGATCAAGATTGACCAAAGCCATTGTTGGTTCCTGGTTTTGTACAGATCAGCACACGGATTCTGTTAGGGAGACACACGTGTGTATAATGGGGTGCCCAAAAAGTATCTGTTAGGGTCCAGTTCCTCCTATGTACAGTAAGTGTATCAGACAGGCTGAGGTTTCTGATTCTCCCTTATGGACTTTTGTCTCTCAGAATCTTTTCTGGGCTTTGGTGGTTGTGCCCGTACAGGTCTTTGCAGTGCCAGCTCTTGCCCATGCCGGGGACCAGTGAGTGTGTGCCCAAGCCAGTGTAATTCTTTAGTACCTCCTCCTGAACCTTCACTTGTTCACAAGAACTTGAAGCCAGCCTATCACAGCTCTTCATCCTCTAGTGGCAGAACTCTGGGACCAGCCGGGCAAAATGGTGCCACCAGGCTGGGCTCACTAAGAGGGACGTGCTTTCTACCAAAGAACAACGCTGCTCATTCTCACTTGGTTCCACATCCAGTTTTGGGGGGAAAGACTTAACAAATGATGTAATTAATTATTATTTGTATTATTTTTTTTACTGTGTATTGGGCTGTTCCGTTGGCCCGACTTTGCTTGTAGCCTTTACTGTCCTTCTTGGCTTTGCTCCGTATCTGTAGAAGCTTCTAGTCCAACCGCATTGCAGGTTTCACCATCAATCCCAAATATTTCCCCCCTGCTCCCGCTAGAGATAAAAATATATGTGATGCCCCCATCTAATCTTAATGGTTTCTTCTGAAGACTCTATCTTGAACATCAGGCTCCTTCCTCTATGGCAAAACATATCTCTTCCCTGTATGGCATGACATGTCTCCTCCATGTATGGAACAACATAGCTCCTCCCTGTATGGCACAAGATAGATCCTCCCTCTATGGCACAACATGTCTCCTCCCTGTATGGCACAAGATAGATCCTCCCCCTACAGCTGATTCCTATTGGCCTCCTGTTTGGTGGAGACTTCCAGGTACATCAGGCTCCTCCCAATAATTAGTAGGTCTGGCAGTAAGAGGATTTTCCTAAAGTTCAGAATATTAAGAGAAAACCTGCAATGTGGTCCCACCCTTTTTCCTTTAACCTTTCCAATGAATCCAGTGCTTTTGGTGCCGGCGCTGGACGTGGTGCTCAGGGGAATCCAAACCAAAGAGAGAAATTAAGAATAAAAATGGTGAAACACTTGTGTCTATGATTGTTGTGTGTGTGAGTTGTGGGGGCATCATGGGCAGTGCCAGCTATCATGATGAGCACAATTGTGTGGGTTACTAGCAATGCTGAGTGGGATTTTCTTGCACACTCAAACCCATAATTTGCCCATCAGAACTCTTCCCATGTGGGACCAGTAGAATTTGCCTCATCAGAACTCTTCCCATGTGGGACCAGTAGAATTTGCCCATCATAACTCTTCCCATGTCGGACCAGTAGAATTTGCCTCATCAGAACTCTTCCCATGTGGGACCAGTAGAATTTGCCCATCATAACTCTTCCCATGTGGGACCAGTAGAATTTGCCCATCAGAACGCTTCCCATGTGGAACCAGTAGAATTTGTCTCATCAGAACTCTTCCCATGTGGGACCAGTAGAATTTGCCTCATCAGAACGCTTCCCATGTGGGACCAGTTGAATGTGCCCATCAGTACTCTTCCCATGTGAGACCAGTAGAATTTGCCCATCAGAACTCTTCCCATGTGGAACCAGTAGAATTTGTCTCATCAGAACTCTTCCCATGTGGGACCAATAGAATTTGCCTCATCAGAACTCTTCCCATGTAGAACCAGTAGAATTTGCCCATCAGAACTCTTCCCATGTGGGACCAGTAGAATTTACCGATCAGAATTCTTCCCATGTGGGACCAGTAGAATTTGCCCATCACAACTTTTCCCATGTGGTACCATTAGAATTTGCCTCATCAGAACTCTTCCCATGTGGGACCAGTAGAATTTGCCTCATCAGAACTCTTCCCATGTGGGACCAGTAGAATTTGCCCATCAGAACTTTTGCCATGTGGAACCGTTAGAATTTACCCATCAGAAGTCTTCCCATGTGGAACCGGTAGAATTTTCCCATCAGAACTCTTCCCATGTGGAACTGGTAGAATTTGCCCATCAGAACTCTTCCCATGTGGAACCAGTAGAATTTGTCTCATCAGAACTCTTCCCATGTGGGACCAGTAGAATTTGCCTCATCAGAACGCTTCCCATGTGGGACCAGTTGAATGTGCCCATCAGTACTCTTCACATGTGAGACCAGTAGAATTTGCCCATCAGAACTCTTCCCATGTGGGACCAGTAGAATTTACCGATCAGAATTCTTCCCATGTGGGACCAGTAGAATTTGCCCATCAGAACTTTTCCCATGTGGAACCGGTAGAATTTACCCATCAGAACTCTTCCCATGTGGAACCGGTAGAATTTGCCCATCAGAACTCTTCCCATGTGGAACCGGTAGAATTTGCCCATCACAATTCTTCCCATGTGGAACCGGTAGAATTTGCCCATCAGAACTCTTCCCATGTGGGACCAGTAGAATTTGCCCATCAGAACTCTTCCCATGTGGGACCAGTAGAATTTGCCTCACCAGAACTCTTCCCATGTGGGACCAGTAGGCACGGGCAGGGGTACAGTTGATAGTTGCCCCCCGTAGGTTGTGCCGGATGCAGCAATTCGAATAAAGACTCATTTATCCTCTCGCCAGCATGATGCAAAGTGTTAGATTCACCTGCAGCAGGTATGAACGAGATCAGTGAAAGATGGGTGGGGTGGTTAGATGGGTGGGGAGGGAGATTCTGTTACACTCACCTGCAGCATGTATGAACTGAAGATCAGACAGAGATGGGTGGGGAGGGAGATTCTGTTATGCTCACCTGCAGCAGGTATGAACTGAAGATCAGACAGAGATGGGTGGGGAGGGAGATTCTGTAACACTCACCTGCAGCAGGTATGAACTGGAGATCAGAGATAGATGGGGGGGGAAGGAGATTCTGTTACACTCACCTGCAGCAGATATGAACAAGCAATCAGAGAGAGATGGGTGGGGAGGGAGATTCTGTAAAACTCACCTGCAGCAGGTATGTATTAGAGATCAGAGACAGATGGGTGGGGAGGGAGATTCTATTACACTCACCTGCAGCAGTTATGACCTGCAGATCAGAGAGAGATGGGTGGAGAGAGAGATTCTGTTACACTCACCTGCAGCAGGTATGTACTGGAGATCAGAGAGAGATGGGTGGGGAGGGAGATTCTGTTATACTCACCTGTAGCAGGTATGTACTGGAGATCGGAGGGGGATTATTTTACACTCACCTGCAGCAGGTATGAACTGCAGATCAGAGACAGATAGGTGTGGAGAGAGATTCTGTTACACTCACCTGCAGCAGGTATGTACTGGAGATCAGAGAGAGAGAGAGATGGGTAGAGAGAGAGAGATGGGTGGGGAGGGAGATTCTGTTACACTCACCTGCAGCAGGTATGTACTGGAGATCGGAGAGAGATTGTTACACTCACCTGCATCAGGTTTGTACTGGAGATCAGAGACAGATGGGTGGGGAGAGAGATTCTGTTACTCTCACCTGCAGCAGGTATGTACTGGAGATCAGAGACAGATGGGTGGGGAGGGAGATTCTGTTACACTCACCTGCAGCAGGTATGTACTGGAGATCAGAGACAGATGGGTGGGGAGAGAGATTATGTTACTCTCACCTGCAGCAGGTATGTACTGGAGATCAGAGACAGATGGGTGGGGAGGGAGATTCTGTTACACTCACCTGCAGCAGGTATGTACTGGAGATCAGAGACAGATGGGTGGGGAGGGAGATTCTGTTACACTCACCTGCATCAGGTATGTACTGGAGATCAGAGACAGATGGGTGGGGAGAGAGATTATGTTACTCTCACCTGCAGCAGGTATGTACTGGAGATCAGAGACAGATGGGTGGGGAGGGAGATTCTGTTACACTCACCTGCAGCAGGTATGTACTGGAGATCAGAGACAGATGGGTGGGGAGAGAGATTATGTTACTCTCACCTGCAGCAGGTATGTACTGGAGATCAGAGAGAGATGGGTGGGGAGGGAGATTATGTTACACTCACCTGCAGCAGGTATGTACTGGAGATCAGAGGGAGAGTCTGTTAGACTCACCTGCAGCAGGTATGAACTGGAGATCAGAGAGAGATGGGTGGGGAGGGCGATTCTGTTACACTCACCTGCAGCAGGCATGAACTGGAGATCAGAGAGAGAGATGGGTGGAGAGAGAGAGATGGGTGGGGAGGGAGATTCTGTTACACTCACCTGCAGCAGGTATGTACTGGAGATCAGAGGGAGATTCTGTTAGACTCACCTGCAGCAGGTATGTACTGGAGATCAGAGAGAGATGGGTGGGGAGGGAGATTCTGTTACACTCACCTGCAGCAGGCATGAACTGGAGATCAGAGAGAGAGATGGGTGGGGAGGGAGATTCTGTTACACTCACCTGCATCAGGTATGTACTGGAGATCGGAGAGAGATTGTTACACTCACCTGCATCAGGTTTGTACTGGAGATCAGAGACAGATGGGTGGGGAGAGAGATTCTGTTACTCTCACCTGCAGCAGGTATGTACTGGAGATCAGAGACAGATGGGTGGGGAGAGAGATTATGTTACTCTCACCTGCAGCAGGTATGTACTGGAGATCAGAGAGAGATGGGTGGGGAGGGAGATTCTGTTACTCTCACCTGCAGCAGGTATGTACTGGAGATCAGAGAGAGATGGGTGGGGAGGGAGATTCTGTTATACTCACCTGTAGCAGGTATGTACTGGAGATCGGAGGGGGATTATTTTACACTCACCTGCAGCAGGTATGAACTGCAGATCAGAGACAGATAGGTGTGGAGAGAGATTCTGTTACACTCACCTGCAGCAGGTATGTACTGGAGATCAGAGAGAGAGAGAGATGGGTAGAGAGAGAGAGATGGGTGGGGAGGGAGATTCTGTTACACTCACCTGCAGCAGGTATGTACTGGAGATCGGAGAGAGATTGTTACACTCACCTGCATCAGGTTTGTACTGGAGATCAGAGACAGATGGGTGGGGAGAGAGATTCTGTTACTCTCACCTGCAGCAGGTATGTACTGGAGATCAGAGACAGATGGGTGGGGAGGGAGATTCTGTTACACTCACCTGCAGCAGGTATGTACTGGAGATCAGAGACAGATGGGTGGGGAGAGAGATTATGTTACTCTCACCTGCAGCAGGTATGTACTGGAGATCAGAGACAGATGGGTGGGGAGGGAGATTCTGTTACACTCACCTGCAGCAGGTATGTACTGGAGATCAGAGACAGATGGGTGGGGAGGGAGATTCTGTTACACTCACCTGCATCAGGTATGTACTGGAGATCACAGACAGATGGGTGGGGAGAGAGATTATGTTACTCTCACCTGCAGCAGGTATGTACTGGAGATCAGAGGACAGATGGGTGGGGAGGGAGATTCTGTTACACTCACCTGCAGCAGGTATGTACTGGAGATCAGAGACAGATGGGTGGGGAGAGAGATTATGTTACTCTCACCTGCAGCAGGTATGTACTGGAGATCAGAGACAGATGGGTGGGGAGGGAGATTCTGTTACACTCACCTGCAGCAGGTATGTACTGGAGATCAGAGACAGATGGGTGGGGAGGGAGATTCTGTTACACTCACCTGCAGCAGGTATGTACTGGAGATCAGAGGGAGAGTCTGTTAGACTCACCTGCAGCAGGTATGAACTGGAGATCAGAGAGAGATGGGTGGGGAGGGCGATTCTGTTACACTCACCTGCAGCAGGCATGAACTGGAGATCAGAGAGAGAGATGGGTGGAGAGAGAGAGATGGGTGGGGAGGGAGATTCTGTTACACTCACCTGCAGCAGGTATGTACTGGAGATCAGAGGGAGATTCTGTTAGACTCACCTGCAGCAGGTATGTACTGGAGATCAGAGGGAGAGTCTGTTAGACTCACCTGCAGCAGGTATGAACTGGAGATCAGAGAGAGATGGGTGGGGAGGGAGATTCTGTTACACTCACCTGCAGCAGGCATGAACTGGAGATCAGAGAGAGAGAGAGATGGGTGGGGAAGGAAATTCTGTTACACTCACCTGCAGCAGGTATGAACTGGAGATCAAAGACAGATGGGTGAGGAGGGAGATTCTGTTACTCTCACCTGCAGCAGGTATGTACTGGAGATCAGAGACAGATGGGTGGGGAGGGAAATTCTGTTACACTCACCTGCAGCAGGTATGTACTGGAGATCAGAGAGAGATGGGTGGGGAGGGAAATTCTGTTACACTCACCTGCAGCAGGTATGTACTGGAGATCAGAGACAGATTGGTGGGGAGGGAGATTCTGTTACTCTCACCTGCAGCAGGTATGTACTGGAGATCAGAGAGAGAGAGATGGGTGGGGAGGGAGATTCTGTTACACTCACCTGCAGCAGGTATGAACTGGAGATCAGAGACAGATGGGTGGGGAGGGAGATTCTGTTACACTCACCTGCAGCAGGTATGTACTGGAGATCAGAGAGAGATGGGTGGGGAGGGAGATTCTGTTACACTCACCTGCAGCAGGTATGTACTGGAGATCAGAGAGAGAGAGAGATGGGTGGGGAGGGAGATTCTGTTACACTCACCTGCAGCAGGTATGTACTGGAGATCAGAGGGAGATTCTGTTAGACTCACCTGCAGCAGGTATGAACTGGAGATCAGAGAGAGATGGGTGGGGAGGGCGATTCTGTTACACTCACCTGCAGCAGGCATGAACTGGAGATCAGAGAGAGAGATGGGTGGAGAGAGAGAGATGGGTGGGGAGGGAGATTCTGTTACACTCACCTGCAGCAGGTATGTACTGGAGATCAGAGGGAGATTCTGTTAGACTCACCTGCAGCAGGTATGTACTGGAGATCAGAGGGAGAGTCTGTTAGACTCACCTGCAGCAGGTATGAACTGGAGATCAGAGAGAGATGGGTGGGGAGGGAGATTCTGTTACACTCACCTGCAGCAGGCATGAACTGGAGATCAGAGAGAGAGAGAGATGGGTGGGGAAGGAAATTCTGTTACACTCACCTGCAGCAGGTATGAACTGGAGATCAAAGACAGATGGGTGAGGAGGGAGATTCTGTTACTCTCACCTGCAGCAGGTATGTACTGGAGATCAGAGACAGATGGGTGGGGAGGGAAATTCTGTTACACTCACCTGCAGCAGGTATGTACTGGAGATCAGAGAGAGATGGGTGGGGAGGGAAATTCTGTTACACTCACCTGCAGCAGGTATGTACTGGAGATCAGAGACAGATTGGTGGGGAGGGAGATTCTGTTACTCTCACCTGCAGCAGGTATGTACTGGAGATCAGAGACAGATGGGTGGGGAGGGAGATTCTGTTACACTCACCTGCAGCAGGTATGTACTGGAGATCAGAGAGAGAGAGATGGGTGGGGAGGGAGATTCTGTTACACTCACCTGCAGCAGGTATGAACTGGAGATCAGAGACAGATGGGTGGGGAGGGAGATTCTGTTACACTCACCTGCAGCAGGTATGTACTGGAGATCAGAGAGAGATGGGTGGGGAGGGAGATTCTGTTACACTCACCTGCAGCAGGTATGTACTGGAGATCAGAGAGAGAGAGAGATGGGTGGGGAGGGAGATTCTGTTACTCTCACCTGCAGCAGGTATGTACTGGAGATCAGAGACAGATTGGTGGGGAGGGAGATTCTGTTACACTCACCTGCCCATTTCACACAATAAACAAACAATGGGGATGTGTTGGTGAGTCAGAATGAAAACAAATCGCTGTACTTTCTGGGAACCCCATTGTGTGAGACATTCCTGCACCCCGTGTCTCTCTATTTTTCTAGCAGCTTTGCACAAGTGACTGACGGGCCCTGAGGGACACACCCCCTGCACCCCCAGTAGTCCCCCCTGGTATTCAGCAGCTCCCCACTGTACCTACTGCTGGGGCTTCTGTATGGCATCTATTCCCCCCGCTCTCTACTGGGCACAATGAACCACAAGCCCCCCACACAGGCAGCAGATACAGACTCAATGCAGATGGACCCCAATATAACAGGGAGAACATACAGGCAGATATATTGGGATATAGTCGGTCCCCTGGTACAATATGATAGAACTGCAGCTCTAGGACCCCAGACTGGGAGGTATACAGAGCCACTTTAGGATCTTGATGGGCCCTGAGTAAAGATCCAATTGGTGGACCCCATTTATCCAAACATTTTTGACCATGTTCACTTTTAAGCCGCACTACTAAATACACACCCAAAACATTACCCAGACATGCCAGTATAATTACTACAGAAAATAAAATAATGAGCATATTAACCCCAGACATGCCAGTGTACTTACAATGGATACTAAGCATGTTAACCACAAATGTGCCATTATAATTACTACAGAAATGGAAAATGAGCATATTAACCCAGACATGCCAGTGTAATCACTACAAAAAAATGAATAATGAACATATTAAAGGAAAACTAAACCCTAAAATGAATGTGGCTAAAAATGTTCTATTTTATATAGTGAACTCATTGCACGAGGCTAAAGTTTGAGCTTGTCAATAGCAGCAATGATCCAGGACTTCAAACTTGTCACAGGGGGTCACCATCTTGGAAAGTGTCTGTGACACTCACATGCTCAGTGGGCTCTGATTGGCTGTTGAGAAGCTAAGCTTAGGGCTCGTCACTAATTATCCAGCAGAAAATGAGCTTCCCTGGCTGTAATATAAGCTGATGCTACAGGTTTGCTGATTATTCAATTCTGATGCTAATTGCACTGGTTTCTGTGCTGCCATGTAGTAATTATGTGTATTAATTACTAATCAGCCTTATATTGTGACATTTCTATTCTATGTGTACTGTATATTGTGAGTGGCTCCCTAAGCTCAGTAAGTGACAGCAGCACAGAGCATGTGAATCAGCAGAAAAGAAGATGGGGAGCTACTGGGGCATCTTTGGAGACACAGATCTTTACTGCTAAAGGGCTGTGGTTGCCTTGGGCTGGCACAGAAGCACAAAACATCATGTACAACATTTCTACCTACTTCTTTAGTTAGGCTTTAGTTCTCCTTTAACCCCACACATGCCATTATAATTACTATGGAAAATGAGCATATTAACTCCAGACATGCCAATACATTTTTATTATTTAAAATAATAGATAACACATATTAATCCTACATGTACCAGTATACTTACTACATAAAATGGATAATCAGATTACTAACCCCAGCTGTGCCAGTATAATCACTACAGAAATGTCCAATAAGTGCTCCATTAACTCACTAAGATCATGGGCAAGCATGGAGCACAGTGGAGAGAATCAGTGGAGACAGGATGAGGGAGTGAAAAGGTTAATAAACCATGGCACAATGGGTCCTGGGTAGATGCCCTATTTGCCCATTTATTAAGGAGGCCTGGAGGTATAACTGTACAGAAGTTGCCCCTTGTTCAATTCAGACTGGATTCCAATTGGAATGTTGGCCCCCGTGTGCCCATCAGTATAACTCAGCCCAAATCACTGTCTGGAGCAGAACAATGTCCTCATCTTTCTATTAAGTTCATTCAGTTATTCAGATTTATTTATATTTACCCATTTGGCCAAAGGCTACAATGCCTGTTGTAGTGGAACTGCTACTTTCTGCATTCTGTGAGCAAGAGATAAGCTACAAAGTATACAGACCAATTCTTCATCATCATCATCATCATTCTGGCCTTGCACTTTCTAAGGCTGCTCCCTATGCAGGGGCAGATTGTGTCACATGGGGTCAGGGAACTGAAATAATCAATCTGATTGGTTCATCATTAAGCTGATGTTCATCTCCTGATTGTTTATTTACCACAAAAAAGTACTCACTGCAAGTGACTGGGGTATTACCTGGTACCAACTGTTACAGTACCAGTATCAATACAAACATCTAACCTTGTATCTCCTCCCCCCACAGTAGGGAATGGGAACAACTCCTAGTGGAGAACTTCACCAGACCGTTAATGGAGAATTTGTCTGTCCACAATTCCTGATCCCCCAATGACTAAATATGGACCCATTATCTTCATCTTGTCCTAATGTCTCCATCCTGTCCTACTGTCTCCACCTTCTCCTACTGTCTTCACCTTCTCCTACTGTCTCCATCCTGTCCTACTGTCTCCATCTTGTCCTACTGCCTCCATCTTGTCCTACTGTCTCCATCTTGTCCTACTGTCTCCATCTTGTCCTACTGTCTCCATCTTGTCCTACTGTCTCCATCTTGTCCTACTGTCTCTATCTTGCTCTACTGTCTCCATCTTGTCCTACTGTCTCCACCTTCTCCTACTGTCTCCATCCTGTCCTACTGTCTCCATCTTGTCTTGCCGTCTCCATCTTGCTCTGCTGTTTCCATCCTGTCCTACTGTCTCCATTTTACCCTACTGTCTCCCATCTTGTCCTAATGTCTCCATCTTGTCCTACTGCCTCCATCTTGTCTTACTGTCTCTATCTTGTCCTACTGTCTACATCTTGTCCTACTGTCTCCATCTTGTCTTGCCGTCTCCATGTTGCTCTGCTGTCTCCATCTTGTCCTACTGGCTCCATCTAATTCTATTGACTCCATCTTGCCCTACTGTCTCTATCTTGTCCTACTGCCTCCATCTTATTCTATTGTCTGTATCTTGTCCTTCTGTCTCCATCTTGTTCTACCGTTTCCATCTTTTTCTACTGTCTCCATCTTGCCCTGCTGTCTCCATCTTGTCCTACTGTTTCCATCTGTTCCTACTGTCTCCATGTTGCCCTACTGTCTCTTAAACCCGATTCAGAAAAGGTGTTACAGTGAGAGCTGGGAAGCTGTGGGATTCTCTCCCTGAATCAGTTGTACTGGCAGATACAGTAGACGGGTACAAGGAAGAGTCGTATGCCTATTTAGCGAAGAATAAAATACAGGGTTACTGGTAACTCTATTAATCCAAGGACTCTGTAAAGATTGGATGCTAAAATCATTCATTTTTTTTCACCTTCCACCCAAGAATCTGAGCATTTTAGTTGGTGATTGGGAACAGTCCAGATGCAGGACAACAATTCCAGCTGGGAAGTTTTGGGGTACACATTGCAGCCATGAGCCATACCCCAGCTGTCTGGTTAGAGGTAGAATTAGTGATGTGATCCATATTGGCTGTATGAAGAGAAGAGGTTAAAGCCCCCTCCCTCCCTCCCTCCCATCCCTGTAACAACTACATTTCGACCCTTAAATTCCACTTTGGACGCCGGAGTTGAGGGCCGACACAGACTAGGCCTGTAATCCGCAGCTAATTTCTGTTAGTGAGTCAATATCAGGCCTGGTATTGACGAGGATGGCTTGTGATTAACCAAAGCAGGACTGGCGCTCAATAGAAAGCTCTTAGGCTGATAAATCCTGCTATTGAGTGGGGCCCCGGGGTCGATATGTGTTTATAAGGATATGATTAGGATGCGGGAGGAGAGCAGGCAGCTGTGTGATTAGCACACTGGGCACTTTACACCTATTGCTCCCTGGGCTCATTCCATAGCGGAACTAATAAGTGAGGAAGAGAAAACAGACAAATGGTAGATTTATAGGGACAGCTGGGACCCCGGGGACCTTCACTTCTACCCATGGCAAATATTAAACCCACACTATTCTTATAATTACAAATAACATTATATATCATTTATACTCAGGGCCGCTTTGTAAATGAGGCGAGCTGAGCGCCCCACTAGGAACCAGGGGCGGCTAAAGTGCCGCTCTTGTTACTTTAAGAGCCGAATTTCCAGTTTTCAAACTGGAAATTGGGTTCTTCTACCGCAGAGAGCGCAGTTAGGCGTACGGGCCCTCTCTGCCGTCCTGGACCCTCTCCGGCACAAAAAGGTAAGCGCACGGGGGAGGGGGGCGTCAGCAACTGCTGCTGCCTCAGGCGGCGGAGGGGCCAGGATCGCCCCTGTTTATATTGTATTTACTAAGTTCCCTATGCCTGGCGCTAATGGGCCAGCAGCTAATTACTTATGCAGGAGCCTCCTCCAATCAGATTCACATCTGCAATGTGTACTGTTCCCAGTTGTGAGGGGTCATTTATGTGTCTGGGGGGGGACTAAGGGGCACCAGAGCTCCCTAGAGAAGGTGATGTAGTCGTTGTGCTACTCCAATTTGCACCTCAGAATGGTAGGGGGGCAGGAGGTGGGTGTCTATTTACTTATTTACCTCCCCTGACACTTTTGGATGCAGCATGGCCTAATGCACAACCCACCAGATTTAGTCTGTGGGTCACTGTACCCCAAAATGGCACAATACCCCCTGTGCGGGGCATTGTAATTCTGCCCTATAGTCTTTCTGCCCCAGCTCTAGAGGCAAGTAACCCCAGCACAGCTTATATATATATATATATATATATATATATATATATATATATATATATATATATATATATACAGCTCTACCACCCATTGCTCTGGCTCTGATTGGGGCAAATCCAATCCAGTATGACAGATGAGGTAAAAAAGAATATAACTGCCCTGGTAGAGACAGAGGGTGGAGACAACGTGAAGGCTTGGCCCTTGAGAGGTGGAAAAAGACCTTCAGCTGAGGAAGAGTCATGGCTGATGGGATTCTGTGGGGGAAATACAACCCCAAAGTAAAGCCACTGGAGGATCCAGACTAGAGTAGCACAGAGTAATCCATTGGCCCTATATACACAGAGGAATAGGCTGTGTGTGGCCCCAGTGAGGAGGTTAAAGTCAGTGCCCCGGGGCTGAGAAATGATCCCCCCATATCACTTTGGCATTGAGAGGGTTAAGGGGAATCAGGACAAACTCTGCTTTTAATAAGGAAACGTTCCATCAATGAGGCTCATTATAGAGGTGGGAGCTCCGGCACCATTAAGGGGCACGAAGGGAAAGCTGAACAAATGACTTAATTAAAAGCCAGAGAGCAGCTTAATTAGTGGGAGAGAAGATTTGTGGGGGAGATAGCGCTGTGTCAGGGTGTGGGGGATTTCATGGGCTCATTTGCACTTAATAGACCAACTGTCAGCACAAACCCAAACACTCCCAGTGGTGCCCAGCTGGCACAGACACAGACATGCCCATACACAGATATATAGAGTGCAGTGCCCGTATAAACACAAGCAGGGAGATGTGCCCATCATGAATTAACCTTAATATGACTGGGAGGAGAAGGTGCAAACATTAAGATTGAAAGCAGTTGCCCTTACCTAATAGCTCACATAATTGAATTGACTGGTGAAGGTGCCCATATTGAGATTGGCAAGGGAATGTTCTCACATGGATTTACTATGTGTTAAAGGGAAAGTGACCAAATCCATTCTTCTTTAGTACGACAAGACAGTAGGGCAACATGGAGAAAATAGAGTAAGTTGGAGACATTAGGACAAGATGGAGACAGTAGGGCAAGATGGAGACCGTAGGGCAAGATGGAGACAGTAGGACAAGATGGAGACAGTAGGACAAGATGGGGACAGTAGGGCAAGATGGAGTCAGTAGGGCAAGATGGAGTCAGTAGGGCAAGATGGAGGCAGTAGGGCAAGATGGAGGCAGTAGGGCAAGATGGAGGCAGTAGGGCAAGATGAAGACAGTAGGACATGATGGAGACAGTAGTAGGGCAAGATGGAGCAGTAGGCCAAGATAGAGGGTAAGTTAGGGACAGTAGAACCAGATGGAGATAGTGGGATAAGATGGAGTCAGTAGGATAATATTGAGACAGTAGGACAGCATGGAGACTGTAGGACAAGATGGAAACAGTGGAGCAAGATGGAGACAGCAGGACAAGACAGAGACAGTAGGACAAGATGGAGACAATAGGGTAAGTTAGGGACAGTAAAACCAGACTGAGACAGTGGGACAAGATGGAGACAGTATGATAAGATGGAGACAGTAGGGCAAGATGGAGACAGTAGAACAAGATGGAAATAGTAGGAGAAGATGGAGACAGTAGGGCAAGATGGGGATAGTAGGACAGCGACAGCCCAGCGTCAAATTGCGTCTTCTTCAGTTGACTACTGTCCCCTAAATGCCTTCCCGCTGGCTAGAATGTAAATCGCATAGGGCTCTTCGAAGTCACCCAAACTTTCCTCATGAAGCAACTTTCAGCGACTTTGGAAAATGAAGCGTTCTGAGCGCCATCCGACTGACAATTTATATTATTAATAAAATTTACAAATATAGACATAGAGGACTCGCCCACTTTTTTTCTTTTGAATAAAAATAAATTGAGTACTCAGTATAAAAAAAAACTGTGGCATTTACTCTTATTAATGCAGCGAAGTCTCTTATACCAAAATACTGGAAATCTCCCAAAGATCAGAGATTGGCTACTTGAAGTACAGGACATCCATCAGTTTGAAAAGCTTAAAAATAATCAGGTGGAACCTACAAATGGCATCATTGGTTCCTTTTTACAGATTCAAGAGAATAAGAAGAATTTATCACTTGTCAGCAGAATAAATAATAACGTAGCCTTTTTGGGCATAATAGCAGGATTAATATGAGTCATGTTAATTTTTTCTTTTTCTTTTAATTTTCTTTCTTTCTTTATTTTATTCTGGTATGTTATGTGTTATTGTTCTTAATATGACTTCATGTAAGTGAACTATTAGCAAGTCACTGAATGTTCTTTAAAATTGGAAACATTTAAATAAAGAATTAAAAAAAAAAAACTATTTAAAAGCCACTTTGAGCTGCTGTGTATGACACAGGATTGGCAACAGGACTGGGCAAGTTACTCAGAGAGGCAGAATATTTTGGTGCTCAGTCAGGTCAATAAGTGGGGGTCACACTGTGCCCATTTAATTACCCCCATTATCTTATCATTACAAGAGCAAACTTGGTCGTTTCTAGACTCCTCCCTGCAGGGGGCAATGATATAGAGACAAGTAACCCTTGCACTGCTGCAGGTGGGCTCTCAGTGACTCTATTATAATCATGTTCATGTATTGATTGAGTGCCCACCTTTGACCCATTGTGTGTTCTTCCCCCTCCCCCCCCAATCGCCTGTCATGGAGGAAGGAAAGTGTTACTATCGCTGATCTCATTAATAATCACATTAACTCCTTTATTGCTGACAGCAGCTGCTTCAGAGGCACAGACACTTCCATTCAGCAATATATACCCAGAATGTCTCTTGCCCAGGGGCCCTCACCCCTCATAACTTTATACAGGGCAGCCATCAGGGGGGGACAGGGGGGAGAGTTGTAGGGGGCCCCAGGGTAAGGGGGGCCCTGCCATGCCACACTTACTTGATTAGCCAGGCCCCCCATCTTTCTGAGAGCTGCTGACTTCGGGAACGCATGAACGTTTAAAGGGCCCTGGCCACCAATTTTCTCATAATGTGGGGGCCCTGGCCACCAATTTTTCTTTTCTCATGTGGGGTCCTAGCCACCAATAGTCTTTAATGGGGGGGCCCTGGCCACAAATGTTTTTTCATGGGGGGCCCTGACCACCAATATCTTTTTATTTTTTATTAACATGTGGGAACCCTAGCCACCGATATTTTTTTTGTTTTTTTTACTGTGTGGTGGGGGGCGGACCTGTGGGGAGGGCGGACCTGTAGGTGGGGCTTGCAGTGGGCGCAGCCCAGAGGGCCCAGGAAATTTTGTCGTATGGGGCCCTGCGATTTATGATGGCGGTCCTGACTTTATATACCTCTGCTGTTCCCATATTTCATGTAATGTACACTTTCCTCTAGTGCTACCAATCCCTATTTCTGTAGGGAAATGAGAGAGAGCAGGTGTAATCTGATGTCTCTGTATGACCAGCATCAGCCCAGGATCTTGTGGTTCTGTGGAGTCTGCTTCAGTACTCCAGGCCCAGGCTTTTGGGCCTAGCCTGGAGGAAAGTTTGCAGCCTGATTCAAGCTCTAACATCTCAGAGTTTGACTCTGTGGAACAACTGTCAGCTGCTGGGGGAGCTTCCCAGGCAGTGAGTATAGAGGAGTCTCCAGCTGGATCCCACAGACATTGTGGTGCAGTAGAAGCCCAGGCAGGTGAGAAGAACATGGAGCCCCAGGCCCTGCAACCTGCCTGGCAGAAGTCAGAGAAGCAAGGGGAGCACAAAGCCTGAAGCTGGAGGTGATGATGCAGAAGTGAGAGGAGTGAGAGGACAGAGACAAAGAGGTGCAGCTGATCTGACCCCTGGGGCAGCTGAGGAGAAGGAGAAAACTCACACTTTAAGATCTGGTGGAAAACTGTAATAAATCTTCTTCTGATAAATGTAAGAAACTCCAGCGTTCTGCCTCTGTGGCTGCTTTACCTGATGTCACTGCAGTGAGGGGAGAAGGGACATTGTGTGGGAAAAAGCAAGTGTCACAGTCACCTGTGAGGAAACTACATTTCCCAGCATCCCCTGTAAGCCTTGCATCTGGCAGCCAAATGACTTCCACTGAGTCTGATGGAAACACTTGGGTTAAAACTGTATCTCACTCACCTGTAAATAAAATGCAAGATGATCCAGGTTTCCCAGCATACCCTGTGAGCCATGCTTCTGGTAGCCAAGTTCCCCCCACTGAATGTGATGGCAATGTAGGGGTTAAAGCTGTGTGTGACTCACCTGTGAATAAAGTGCAAGATGATCCAGGTTTCCCAGCATTCCCTGTAAGCCTTACACCTGACAGTCAGACTATTGCAGCCACTTGTGAAGTTGTGCCAGAAACTCGCCATGATGTCTGTGCAACAAGGGAAAGTGCAGTTGGGAAGGGAAAAGCTGCAGCCGTGAGTCAAACTGGAAAGATCATTGTTGTTGCTGCTGCTGAGCTTTCTCTTACTGGGGAGACTAAACCTCAGGATTCAGCAGGTAACGACACACCTGCACCCAGTCCTGCCATTAACCCTGTAGCTGCCAAATCTGCACCTGATCCTGCCTGTAACACTGACATATCTGATGAGGAATCTCAGTTTTCCTGTGAATCAGCTCCTGCCACAGGTGCATCTGCAGCTCTTGGGGTACATGCAAAACAGCCCCCCAAGTCCCCTACTGCAGAGAGCCCCCCGGTGCCCTGTCCTGAGGATATTCCAACTATCATTAATCAGCTGATACAAGCCTATAATGACAACAAGAAGAAAGAGGCAGAAATTGTGGCACAACAAAAGCTGATCAGAGCTGCAAATAAGAACAAAAGAGGAAGACTTGAGTTGGACATGATCACACTTAAAGGGGAACTATTTGAGGTGAAAGTGACTATTGAGAGGTTACTGACTAAAGTGGGGCCCTGGAGGGAGCGTTTTGAAAACATGGAGAGATTTGAAAAGATGCAAACGTCTCTCAAGGAGCAGGTTCCCTATGGAACTCATAAGCCCAACACTACCAGCTCTTCTGCCTCATCTGATACAGAAGGGGAATTTAAAGAGCCTGAAGCCCCAAGCAGGAGTTTGAAGAGAGCGACACCAAAAGGGCGAGGAAGTGAGACCATCAACTGGCAGCATATGGTGTTTGATGTAAAGGATCAAACAAGAAAAGGAGAAACAAGACCTTAAAAAGTGTCCCCAAGTTACATCAGTGACCCCAAAGAGCTTCAGCCTAACTCAGGAAGAATTTCCTCCATTGTCACCAGGAGTGAGACAACAAGAACCATCAGAGAACCAGAGGCCACAAGAACCATGTTATTCCAGCAATGGAAGTATCGTCCAATCAGTCAGCTGCAAGTGGCGTGTCTGGGGTGGTACATGGAGATGAGTCCGGTGTGAATTCTGGCGTGTCTGTAGCGGTGCTTGGAGAAGCGAGTGCTCACAGTGACCCAGTGGTGATGGGCGCACAAGAGGTGTTGGTGGTGGGTAATAAAGAGTCTGGGAATACTGGGCATAAAAAAAGCACAGCAGGCACATGGTACTGAGGGCCCAAAATCTACTGAGCAAGCTACATCTTCTGGGGACCCTAGAGCTACATTTTCAGGGGACCTTAGAGCTTCATCTTCTGGGGTGGACCCTAGGGCTTCATATTCTGGGGTGGACCCCAAAGCATCAGGAAGGTTTTGGGAGAGAAGGAGATTATTCCCTCCAGGTGAAGGGCCCTCCTTTGGTGGTCAGGCATTCCATAGGAAAAACTGTGTCAACTTAATGTGGGAAGGGAACATAGAAGATGCTCCAAACAGAACCTTCATTATTAGGAAACTGCTAGAAGGCTCAGCTAAATTTAAAGCTAGTAATGACCTGGAGGCCTGTATTGTACAATCTGCTACAGAATGGGATGTGAGTTTCAAAATCCCACAGGGGTTAGATGCTTTTTGGCGGCTTTTTGAGACCCTAAAAACACAGCCAGAATAGCAGAATTTTGATGCCATGCCAATATCTAAGCCAGAGATAAAAAAAATCACTATCATTGTTAAAAATGAAGGGGTCCCTGTGGATGATGTGCTCACGTGGCTGAAGCGTCAATGAACAGTCCTCTCCCCTTTAGCCCATGTACTTGAAGATGATGTGTGGACAGGGGGCTGGAAAACTGAGGTCAAGCTCAGGGTGGTTAACAATGTCCCCCAACATTTGCCCAACACATTTTTCATAGGCAAAGAAAAGTGCATCTGTTTCTATGCTGGCCAGGCCAAAAGGTGCTTTAAATGTGAGTCACTTAATCACCTGGCCAGTTCCTGTGCTGTAGAGAAGTGTATCCTCTGTGGGAAAATCGGCCATACAAAGAGATTCTGTAAGGACATCAAGTGTAACCTGTGTGGTAATATGGGGCATCCTCACCACTTGTGCCCTATGGCCTCTCATAATAAAAATAATCTGGTAGTGGAAAATCAAGTAGAACAGGAAGAAGACCAACTGTTGATAGAGGCTGTTCATGAGATAGAAAACCAGCACAGGGAGGAACAGCAAAGGCACGAGGGCACAAAATCTAACCAACTGCAACAGAGAGAGACGAGAGGATCAGGATGGTATAGGAAGGAAAGTACAACATCAGAGAGGACAGACTCGCACTCACAGGGAGGTAGATCAGAGATCATCACCACAGCCATGCCCATCAAGCACCACAAAAGGCCTCTCACAAACCGTGATAGGCTCCAGAATCTCCCCAGATCCCAACCCACACACACATCATCCAGGTACAGTAAGTCCCAAACCTACCCAATGTATCAGTGAGACTCCTGTATCCATGTCAGAGTAATCCCCCTACAAAAAGAAGAAAAAGAAAGGAAAACTTAAACGTACTCTGCAAGAATCGCAAACCCCAAGTGAAGAAAACTGGCAGTAGTTACAGGCTCTAGCAAAGCAAAAAAGACCCCTGGAGCCATGTGCTTTAGTCCAGAGACATCCAATCACTATTCCCAACTACAAAGCAATGATTCGGATGAGGATGACTGCTGGGGGTCAAAGATGGAGAGGGAAGAATTTCAGAGAATAGATTGGGAGATCTCTCTGGAGCAGATAGAGGTACAGCAGTCAGACACTAGGGACCAGAAGATAACCCCAAAAGGTAGTGGAGGCATCTCTGTGGTTCAGCCCATTTCAGCCTCTTTGGCTGACAAACCAGATAGGGCTGGGCTTATTCCTAGTGTAGACCTGACCATGGATGAAGAGACAGTCCATCTTGGAGATGAGGATCCTATACCTGCAGGGGTCCAGGTTAAAAGATTTGGAGAAGGGATATGTGATGGTGAAAGTGAAGGGAAGAAGGCCAAAAACAAAACAAAATAATGACTACACAAGCAATTAGAATTTACACATCTAATGTGTGCAGCATCCGTTCACCAAGGGCAAGGTTTTTGGCTTTTTCTAGTCTCTCATCTGATAAGAGACATATTTTTCCTTCAGGAGACTCGACTGACTACAAGGGCTGACCTTCAGAGGGCATCTTCAGAGTGGCACCATGGGCCCTCATTCTGGTCAATAGCAGCTGAGCCATGTGGTGGTGTGGGGGTGCGGTTTAGATCTGAATTGAATGTTGTTGTACATCGACTTGTGGAAATCCAGGTAGGCAGGTGTCTCCTTCTTGACATCACAGTCAGAGGCAGAAAGATGTGCCTTATTAAAATCTATGGGCCACAATCTTGCCAAGGAAGAAGTTATAAGGGCCCGAAGGCTCAGTTAGTAGTGTGGACCAAGGAGGAAGCAGTTCGTAACACCAAAGTTCACGGTACAAAAGGGTTCAACCATAGAATGGTCAAAGTCCAGGCAAAGGGGTCAATCCAGGCAGAATAGGGTCAATACGGTTTAACAGGCAGAAGTCGGTACACAAGAATCAATATATCAAGGCTGGAGTCACACCCAGGAATGCACAAAGTGAAACCTATATTTGGGCAATGTTGCAGTCTTCAGGCTCCTTTAAATAGGCCTCTTTTGGCACCAAAATTGGACGTGATGACGTTGACAATGGCATGTTTATGCTGGCGTCCAAACATCTTGGATCGAGGAATGGCGTTGGTGAGTTGTTTCCCTTACAGTACCCCCGTCTCCACGGGGGCCCCAGGACCACCATGACTAGGACTTGAAGGGAACTGCTGATGAAACCTTTAGATGAGAAGAGGAGCATGAATATTAGATTTTCTCACCCAGGAGCATTCCTCAGGGCCAAACCCCTTCCATTCGACCAGATACTGGAGGACGCCTTTGGAAACCCAGGAGTTCAGGATCCTCTTTACTTCAAACTCCTGGTGGCCATCAACAAGAACAGGAGCAGGAGTAGCAGAAGAGGAAGAAGATGTTGAAGAAGTTGCTGGTTTGAGAAGGGATACGTGGAAGACGTTTGGAACCCGCATCTCAGGAGGAAGTTGAAGACGAACCGCCACAGGATTAATGATCTCAATAATTGGAAACAGGCCGATAAACTTGGGACCAAGTTTGGGAGTAGGCACTCTGAGACGAATATTCCTTGTGGATAACAAGACTTTATCGCCAAGATAATATTGAGGGGAAGAAACTCTTCTTATCGGCAAATCTTTTCTGAGATAGAGAACTCTTCTCCAGGTTGGCTTTCGTGGCATGCCAGATAGCAGACATGTGAGCGGCTTGGTGATTGGCAGCAGCAGTAGATCTTGCGGGAACGCCAAAGGATTCAGACCATAAACAGAGAAGAAGGGAGATCTTTCAGAAGAAGCGTGCAGTGCATTGTTGTGGGCAAACTCAGCCCAAGGGAGGAGATCTGCCCAGTCGTCCTGATACAGGGACACATGACAATGAAGAAACTGCTCAAGTGCTTGATTAACCCTCTCTGCTGCACCATTGGATTGGAGATGGTAGGCGGAAGAGAATTGAAGGCAAATGTTGAGGGCCTTGCATAAGGATCTCCAGAATTTAGAGACAAATTGGGAGCCTCTATTGGACACTACTTCAGCCGGAAATCCATGAGATGAATAGTTTAGACAGTTCTATGGCCAAAGGTAGCTTGTGTAATAGTATGAAGTGGGCCATCTTGCTGAATCTGTCGATCACAACCCAAATAACAGTGTGTCCAAGGGAGACAGGTAGATCCACAATGAAATCCATCGCCAAATGAGTCCATGGTCCAGAGGGAATGGGTAATGGTCAGAGTAGCCCCTTGGGAAGAGAATGTCCAGACTTGGAGGTTGCACAAGTGGCACAAGAAGACACAAAGTCTTTAACGTCCTTTCGGAAAAATGGCCACCAAACCAGGCCAGACAAAAGTTTAGTTGTCTTTCTAATTCCAGGATGGCCAGCTTGCTTAGAGTTATGAGAATGGTAAAGGATGGTGTGACAAAGTTCAGGAGGGACAAAGGCTTCTCCCATGGGAGTATCAGAGGGAGCGGAAGTTTGTGCTGTTAACAACTGAGAGGCCATGGAAGGAAACAAGGCAGCCATAATCTTGGCTGGAGGCACAATGGGTTCAGGATCCCCGGCACAAGGGTCTTCAGGAACGAAACTTCTGGAAAGTGCATCTGCTTTCTTATTCTGGGAGCCAGGGGGCGAAAAGTGATGACAAAGTTGAATCGGGAGAAAAAAAACGCCCAACGAGCTTGTCTGGGATTAAGAAGTTTGAGTGTTTGGATGTATTTGAGGTTCTTGTGGTCTGTGAAGATTGATACTGGCAAAGGAGAACCTTCCAACAGATGTCTCCACTCTTGTAGAGCCAATTTGATGGCTAATAACTCATGATTTCCCACATCATAGTTCTGTTCCGGAGATGAGAATTTTTTAGAAAAGAAAGCACATGGATGGAACTTTCCATCACACGGTAGTCTTTGTGACAAGACGGCTCCAGCCCCAACATCTGAAGCATCAACCTCAATGAAGAAAGGCAGAAGAGGATCGGGTGTCTGTGGATCAAAGCAGATGAAAAAGATTCTTTGAGTGTCTTGAACACTTCCAAAGCTTGTGGAGGCCAGCACAGAGGTTTTCCCCCTTTCCGAATAAGGGACAGGATCGGAGAAATCTTAGATGAAAAACCTTTAATAAATTGTCTGTAATAATTGGCAAAGCCAATAAACCTCTGGATAGCTTTGGTACTGGTGGGAAGAGGCCAGTCTTGTATCGCCAAAACTTTTGCTGGGTCCATCTTGAAGCCTTGCTCGGAAATAATATACCCCAGAAAGGGAATTGAGGAAACTTCAAAGGTGTACTTTTCGAGTTTGGCAAACAGAGCATTCTTCCTCAACCTGGAGAGGACCTCACGTACTTGGAGCCGATGTTCTTCCAAGTTTTTAGAGAAAATTAGAATACCATCCAAGTAGACAACAACACTAGCCTAACAAGTTCCGGAAGATATCGTTAACGAATTCTTGAAAAACCGCAGGAGCCTTACAAAGTCCAAAAGGCATCACAAGATACTCGTAGTGCCCATCACGAGTGTTAAATGCGGTTTTTCATTCATCACCCTCTCTGATCCGAATGAGATTATAGGCCCCTCAGAGGTCCAGCTTGGTGAAAAGACAGGAACCCTTGAGTTGATCGAATAACTCGGAGATTAGGGGAAGAGGGTAGCGGTTTTTCACGGTGATCTTGTTTAAGCCCCGGTAGTCGATGCAAGGACGTAGACTGCCGTCTTTTTTTCTCGACAAAGAAGAACCCCGCTCCAGCAGGAGAAGAAGACAGGTGGATGAAACCTCTTTGAAGATTCTCCTGGATGTACTCTTTCATTGCTTTACTTTCAGAAGCGGATAAGTACGACCTCGAGGAGTATAGTGCCAGGAAGAAGTTCGACGGGGCAGTCATACGACCGGTGAGGAGGAAGGGTCTCCTGTAGACTTCTTGTTGAAGACATCAGAAAAGGATTGGTAAACAGAATGAAGAGAGGGGAGGTTCAAGATGACAGAAGACAACTTCAGGAGTAGTTCAGCAGGAAGACAATTCTGTCGGCAGAAGGAACTCCAGCGGGAAATTTGAACAGTTGACCAATCGATGACAGGATTGTGTAACCGGAGCCATGGTAATCCCAACACCACTGGAGTAGAAGGGCAGTCGATGAGGAGGAAAGATAGTCTCTCTATGTGTAAAGCGCCCACTTTGAAGGGTAACTCTACCGAGGATTTAGAAATTACGGCAGAAGTAAGAGGACGAACATTGCCAATACTCAGAGTTGTATGGCTCTGCCGAAATCCGGTTGGGCTTGCTCAGAAGGGTCCATGGCCCAAATATACTGTAAGGACTCGAAGGCTCAGTTAGTAGTGCAGACCAAGGAGGAAGCAGTTCGTAACACCAAAGTTCATGGTACAAAAGGGTTCAACAATAGAATGGTCAAAGTCCAGGCAAAGGGGTCAATCCAGGCAGAATAGGGTCAATACGGTTTAACAGGCAGAAGTCGGTACACAAGAATCAATATATCAAGGCTAGAGTCTCACCCAGGAATGCACAAAGTGAAACCTATATTTGGGCAATGTTGCAGTCTTCAGGCTCCTTTAAATAGGCCTCTTTTGCGCCAAAATTGGATGTGGTTACGCTGGTGTTCAAATGCCGGCGTCCAATCGGCTGGCAAGAAGGAGCTGGCGTCACAGTACTGCAACCAGGAAGAACCATGTGGGAGGACAGGGTGCCGCCATCTTGGATCGAGGAATGGCGTCGGTGAGTTGTTTCCCTTACAGAAGTGCACTGCTGTCTGAGATGAGACAGTATCTCCACATTTCCCTTCCAGTGTTTCTGGCTGGAGATTTCAACCAGGTATTAAGGCCACAAGATAGGACGGGAACTAGAGTAAATAACTCTGAAGGCTTCCTTAACCGTATCATCCAGCAGGCAGACCTAGTGTATGTTGTTATGTGCAATGGTCGTGTTGGCAGGAACACTTACCTTTGTGCAGGGAGGTCCAGTCGCCTTGATATGGCCTATGTAAGAAGGGGGAGTCATTGACTGATGTGCATGAGCAGCCTGTGGAATACTCTGACCACTTTGCAGTTTCTTTCCTGTGGGGGCTTCTTCCATCCCGAGTAGGGGGAGAGGGCTGTGGAGGCTTAGCACCAGTATCCTGGCGGAGGAGTCATCAAAGTGTATCTTTAGGTGAGATTGAGAGGGTTGACTTTTTTTTTTTACTTGTGTCATCGTAGTGGGAGGATGACAAGGTTGAGTTTAATGAGATAAGAAGGTCTGTGGCTAATGGGAAGCAATAGGTGCACCTTCCTCATTCATAAACTTGCCATCTTGTTATACACTGTATGTGTGTCTCACACACTCTCATACTGCTCTCCTTGTATCCTCAGGGTGATGGCAGAGATATTGCACAGCACAGAGTATGAGGAGAGAAATGTCCTGCAAATTATTTCTTTTGTTACTCATTCAATTCTGGAAAAGGGTGGGACAGTTTGGATATTGTTTTTGTGTTGGGTGGTATAAAGGCCATATGGACAAAAACAAGACTTTGCAAGTTTGGCCTTGTGAATTGGTGGGTTGGACTGTTGCCTATGGACAGAGGGATGGACAGGAGGGTGTATGGGTGGGTTTGTTGTTTGTTTTTTTTTTTGATTAGCTGATATTATGTTACGTTTGAATTAATGTAAGTGTATTTTTTATATAATAAAAACTCTATATATTGGGTACCTATCTAGTGTTACCAATCGCTATTTCTGTAGGGAAATGAGAGAGAGCAGACAGTAACCCTTCCAACACTTTCCTCTTGTCTCTATATATTAGGTACCTATCTAGTGTTACCAATCCCTATTTCTGTAGGGAAATGAGAGAGAGCAGACAGTAACCCTTCCAACACTTTCCTCTTGTCTCTATATATTAGGTACCTATCTAGTGCTACCAATCCCTATTTCTGTAGGGAAATGAGAGCAGGCAGTAACGCATGAGAGGCCGTATGACCCTTGGCACAGGTTTCTATCCTTATGAGATGTAGTTGGGGGATATAAGAGTATAGAGTGCAGTGCATTGTTTGAGTTCCGTGTTGCTGGCTCTGGGCGGGGCCCCATTGCACCAATCACAGAAGCAGATCGGAGTCGTTTGTCTTGCGTGTGTGAGAAGTTCCGGATGACTTGTGTGTCTGTCACTGGGGGCCACACGGGCAGCACAAAATGTACAAGTTTTGAATGAAAATAAACAGAAAGTCAACAAACAGTAAATCCCATTTCCTTTAACTGACAGTCAGTCAGGCGGAGCTGCCATTGGGTGTCACTGGAGCAGGTAATCCGCAAGTGCTGCACCTCCTCAATGAATCTATATGGGCCCTAAATATAATATAATATTGGGGTCAATAGTTCTACTTCTCCTGAGACTCTGGTGAGGGGGGCACTTACCCTCACTATCTCCATCTCAGGGGCAATTACTGTAGGATCATTAAATCAGACGGTTCTTAACCCCCATGGACTGTGATGAGTGAAACTTCAGACAATCTGATTGCACCAATCACATCACACACAGCTCTGAGCCCAATCTGCAGTACCAGGTACCAGGGAATCCACTGTATAATCTAGACCAGGGTCCGACACACAAATTGTGAGACTGGTGCGGCTGCTCGGGCCCCTCATTTACACTCACACTCACTCACGCTATTTATTTACCCTGCCCCCCTCACTCCCTGCTGTCAATTTCCCACACTTTGTGTAACTTTATATATGAGTGTCAAGTGCTGTGCCAACAATGAGAAGCTACTGCCCCCTGCTGGTCTATCTCAGTGCTGCACCCAGTATTATTGCACTGAAGAGCTGACACTCAGGGCATTTAACATTTAATAACATTGTACTACTAAATGTCATTTCCTGCTATTTCTCCTATTTACTCTTTATTTCCATTTATATATAGTGATCATATCCCCCTTATATATTTATATATAGTGATCATATCCCCCTTATATATTTATATATAGTGATCATATCCCCTTATATGTTTATATATAGTGATCATATCCCCTTATATGTTTATATATATTGATCATATCCCCTTATATATAGTGATCATATCCCCTTATATATTTATATATAGTGATCATATCCCCTTATATATTTATATATAGTGATCATATCCCCTTATATATTTATATATAGTGATCATATCCCCTTATATATTTATATATAGTGATCATATCCCCTTATATATTTATATATAGTGATCATATCCCCCTTATATATTTATATATAGTGATCATATCCCCTTATATATTTATATATAGTGATCATATCCCCCTTATATATTTATATATAGTGATCATATCCCCTTATATATTTATATATAGTGATCATATCTCTCATATATATATATATATATATGTATATATATATATATATATATATATATATATATATATATATATATATATATGATAAAGGATCAGCACACTCATTTGTAGATCAATCAAATGTGTTTTTATTCAACACAGCATTGTGTCCAACGTTTCGGTCCCACTTGGGGACCTTTATCAAGGATGATAAAGGTCCCCAAGTGGGACCGAAACGTTGGACACAATGCTGTGTTGAATAAAAACACATTTGATTGATCTACAAATGAGTGTGCTGATCCTTTATCATATATATAATACAACATTTGAACGTGCACCTCAGCAAACCAAGAGGAAAGAGTGCGGACACCCATGAGACTTGTATATATATATATATAGTTAGTGATCATATCCCCCTTATATATTTATATATATAGTGATCATATCCCCCTTATATATTTATATATAGTGATCATATCCCCCTTATATATTTATATATAGTGATCATATCCCCCTTATATATTTATATATAGTGATCATATTCCCTTATATATTTATATATAGTGATCATATCCCCTTATATATTTATATATAGTGATCATATCCCTCTCATATATTTATATATAGTGATCATATCCCCTTATATATTTATATATAGTGATCATATCCCCTTATATATTTATGTATAGTGATCATATCCCCCTTATATATTGATATATAGTGATCATATCCCCTTATATATTTATATATAGTGATCATATTCCCTTATATATTTATATATAGTGATCATATCCCCCTTATATATTTATATATAGTGATCATATCCCCCTTATATATTTATATATAGTGATCATATCCCCCTTATATATTTATATATAGTGATCATATCCCCTTGTATATTTATATATAGTGATCATATTCCCTTATATATAGTGATCATATCCCCCTTATATATTTATATATAGTGATCATCATATCCCCTTATATATTTATATATAGTGATCATATCCCCTTATATATTTATATATAGTGATCATATCCCCTTATATATTTATATATAGTGATCATATCTCCCCTTATATATTTATATATAGTGATCATATCCCTTATATATTTATATATAGTGATCATATCCCCCTTATATATTTATATATAGTGATCATATCCCCCTTATATATTTATATATAGTGATCATATCCCCTTATATATTTATATATAGTGATCATATTCCCCTTATATATTTATATATAGTGATCATATCCCCCTTATATATTTATATATAGTGATCATATCCCCCTTATATATTTATATATAGTGATCATATCCCCCTTATATATTTATATATAGTGATCATATCCCCTTATATATTTATATATAGTGATCATATTCCCCTTATATATTTATATATAGTGATCATATCCCTTATATATTTTATATATAGTGATCATATCCCCTCATATATTTATATATAGTGATCATATCCCCCTATATTTCTATATAGTGATCATACCCCTTATTATATTATTATAGTGATCATATCCCCCTTAATATTATATATAGTGATCATATCCCTTATATATTTATATATAGTGATCATATTCCCCTTATATATTATTATGAGATCATATCCCCTTTATATTTATATATAGTGATCATATCCCCCTTATATATTTATATAAGTGATCATATCCCCTTGATATATTTATATATAGTGATCATATCCCTTTATTATATATAGTGATCATATCCCCCTTAATATTATTTATAAATATAGTGATCATATCCCCTTATATATTTATATATAGTGATCATATCCCCTTATATATTTATTATAGTGATCATATCCCCTTATATATTTATATATAGTGATCATATCCCCCTTATATATTTATATATAGTGATCATATCCCTTATATATTTATATATAGTGATCATATCCCCTTATATATTTATATATAGTGATCATATCCCCCTTATATATTTATATATAGTGATCATATCCCCCTTTTATATTTATATATAGTGATCATATCCCCTTATATATTTATATATAGTGATCATATCCCCCTTATATATTTATATATAGTGATCATATCCCCCTTATATATTTATATATAGTGATCATATCCCCTTATATATTTATATATAGTGATCATATCCCCTTATATATTTATATATAGTGATCATATCCCCTTATATATTTATATATAGTGATCATATCCCCTTATATATTTATATATAGTGATCATATCCCCCTTATATATTTATATATAGTGATCATATCCCCTTATATATTTATATATAGTGATCATATCCCCTTATATATTATATATATAGTGATCATATCCCCCTTATATATTTATATATAGTGATCATATCCCTTATATATTTATATATAGTGATCATATCCCCTTATATATTTATATATAGTGATCATATCCCCTTATATATTTATATATAAGTGATCATATCCCCTTATATATTTATATATAGTGATCATATCCCCTTATATATTTATATATAGTGATCATATCCCCTTATATATTTATATATAGTGATCATATCCCCTTATATATTTATATATAGTGATCATATCCCCTTATATATTTATATATAGTGATCATATCCCCTTATATATTTATATATAGTGATCATATCCCCTTATATATTTATATATAGTGATCATATCCCCTTATATATTTATATATAGTGATCATATCCCCTTATATATTATATATATAGTGATCATATCCCCTTATATATTTATATATAGTGATCATATCCCCTTATATATTTATATATAGTGATCATATCCCCTTATATATTTATATATAGTGATCATATCCCTTATATATTTATTATAGTGATCATATCCCCTTATATATTTATATATAGTGATCATATCCCCTTATATATTTATATAGTGATCATATCCCCTTATATATTTATATATAGTGATCATATCCCCCTTATATATTTATATATAGTGATCATATCCCCTTATATATTTATATATAGTGATCATAATCCCCTTATATATTTATATATAGTGATCATATCCCCTTATATATTTATATATAGTGATCATATCCCCTTATATATTTATATATAGTGATCATATCCCCTTATATATTTATATATAGTGATCATATCCCCTTATATATTATATATAGTGATCATATCCCCTTATATATTTATATATAGTGATCATATCCCCTTATATATTTATATATAGTGATCATATCCCCTTATATATTTATATATAGTGATCATATCCCCTTATATATTTATATATAGTGATCATATCCCCTTATATATTTATATATAGTGATCATATCCCCTTATATATTTATATATAGTGATCATATCCCCTTATATATTTATATATAGTGATCATATCCCCTTATATATTTATATATAGTGATCATATCCCCCTTATATATTTTATATATATAGTGATCATATCCCCCTTATATATTTATATATAGTGATCATATCCCCTTATATATTTATATATAGTGATCATATCCCCTTATATATTTATATATAGTGATCATATCCCCTTATATATTTATATATAGTGATCATATCCCCTTATATATTTATATATAGTGATCATATCCCTTATATATTTATATATAGTGATCATATCCCCTTATATATTATATATAGTGATCATATCCCCTTATATATTTATATATAGTGATCATATCCCCCTTATATATTTATATATAGTGATCATATCCCCCTTATATATTTATATATAGTGATCATATCCCCTTAATATATTTATATATAGTGATCATATCCCCTTATATATTATATATAGTGATATATCCCCTTATATATTTATATATAGTGATCATATCCCCCTTATATATTTATATATAGTGATCATATCCCCTTATATATTTATATATAGTGATCATATCCCCTTATATATTTATATATAGTGATCATATCCCCCTTATATATTTATATATAGTGATCATATCCCCTTATATATTTATATATAGTGATCATATCCCCTTATATATTTATATATAGTGATCATATCCCCTTTATATATTTATATATAGTGATCATATCCCCTTATATATTTATATATAGTGATCATATCCCCTTATATATTTATATATAGTGATCATATCCCCTTATATATTTATATATAGTGATCATATCCCCTTATATATTTATATATAGTGATCATATCCCCTTATATATTTATATATAGTGATCATATCCCCTTATATATTTATATATAGTGATCATATCCCCTTATATATTTATATATATTAGTGATCATATCCCCCTTATATATTTATATATAGTGATCATATCCCCTTATATATTTATATATAGTGGATCATATCCCCTTATATATTATATAGTATATATCCCTTATATATTTTATATATAGTGATCATATCCCCCTTATATATTTATATATAGTGATCATATCCCCTTATATATTTATATATAGTGATCATATCCCCTTATATATTTATATATAGTGATCATATCCCCCTTATATATTTATATATAGTGATTCATATCCCCCTTATATATTTATATATAGTGATCATATCCCCTTATATATTTATATATAGTGATCATATCCCCTTTATATATTTATATATAGTGATCATATCCCCTTATATATTTATATATAGTGATCATATCCCCTTATATATTTATATATAGTGATCATATCCCCTTATATATTTATATATAGTGATCATATCCCCTTATATATTTATATATAGTGATCATATCCCCTTATATATTTATATATAGTGATCATATCCCCCTTAACTGTCTCTTCTCCAGTGTAACCAATCACAACTGCCACCCTCAGTGAATGGAACTTTCTATAGAATAATTGTAGAGGGGCACCAGAGCTTTCAACTTCAGTATGAAGATATTTGGGGGGAGGTGGACACAAAGTTTGGTGCCCCAAAAATGTGGCCAGCATTTTTTTCAGAGGAACTGGGAAGCTGGGGAACAGATTAACATAGCGGGGGGCCTAGGGGAAAGCACCTAAAACTTGTAACTGCCTGGGAAGTGGGGGAGGTGACAGTTGTGAGGTTTGTACCTACCTATGATAGTGGGTGATATTGGGATATTGAGTAATTACAGGGGGCAGATTCAGCAGCACTAACTGATACAAATCCAGCAAGAGTTCTGAATGGCTTCACCCAGACCTGAATTGGGTAAATCAGGGTATCGGCATTAGTGACGTGCCCGCACCCGACACAACTGCCTCCTCCCCTCTATTTATAGACCTGCACCCCCTGCTAATGATGTCACAAGGGGAGGGGCACCTATAAAACAGGAAGTCGGAAGTGTAAGGTCATGAACCCGCCCACAACCCACAAATGTTGTGCTGATGTTGGTCTGAACCTGCCTGACCCGCAGTCCCGTGGGTATTGGGCCGCTCCGCACATCACTAATCAGCTTGGCACCCCCTAGTCTCCTCCCTGTGTCTGGGACCCCTGGGCCCTACAACTGACCCATGTGGGCAATGAGTGAGACAGAGAACTGGAAGCAAAGGAGGAAGCCCCCTGGTTATAGGGCAGAGGAGGGTACAGGGGCAGATACAATGGTACCCAACACACAGGCCATACTCTACAGCAGTGATCCCCAACCAGTAGCTTGTGAGTTACATGTTGCTCTCCAACCCCTTGTAAGTTGCTCCCAGTGGGCCAATAAGCAGGTGCTTATTTTTGCATTCCAGGCTTGGAAGCAAGTTTTGACTGCATAAAAACTAAGTATAGTGCCAAGTAGAGCTTTCTGTAGGCTGCCAGTCCACATAGGTGCTACCAAATAACCAATCACAGCCCTTATTTGGCACCCCAAGGGACTTTTTCATGCTTGTGTTGCTCCCCAACTCTTTTTACATTTGAATGTGGCTCACGGGTAAAAAAGGTTGGGGACTCCTGCTCTAAAACTATGATACACAAACAGGAGGACGGCACTCCGGGAAAAAAGCAGGTTTTTTTATTGCTAAGTACTGCAGAAATACATATGCCTTACGTGTTTCGGGAACTCATTCATATCCTATGATTAAGGGAATGTGTTCCCGAAACGCGTAAGGAGTGACGAAGTGTTCGTGTATCATATGTTGGCAGTGGGGACGCTGCGGAATGAGCACCCGGCATTATAGGGGAACAGCCAAGTGGTGGTGAGTTTGGAACGGTCCTAATTGGTTTTGTGGTGAATACTCTAAAGCTAAGCTTGTGACTGTGAGACCCCAGTTTGAATATACAGATATATAAATGCACCCCAAACTGCATCACAGAATCTTTATACCTGCCTCCCAATTGCATCACACTGCCCCCTCCCCCACCTCACATTAGGTAGCTGCCTTTGCTGCGGGTCACTATCTATAGCAATTGCCCTCATGTGTGATGTATAGGAAGCATTGGGGGCAGATTAGAGTAAAGTGATAATAAAGGTGTGTATAGAGGACCACGTGTCAGACTTGCAGGCTCTCAGCTGGGCAGCAGTGGAAGTGGTGCCCAGGGGGTGACAATTACTGGAGGCAGAAGTGATATTTGTCTCCTTCGTCACCATATTCCCCTGTGACTTGAAACAAAACAATTGCCCATCAGAGGGGCTGTGCTGGGTGTGAACATCCCAAGGGGGCAATGCTAGAGACCTGCGGGCACAGATACATGTTCTGATAACAAGAGACACTCTGTGCCCACAGCTGACATGTGACGTGTGTAGGGATGTGTAAAATCGCCACCCCTAGTTAAAATTGGCAGGCAATTTCCCAATATTCTAGACACCTAAATGGGTCCTAATGGGGACTTGTGTTAATGCTCTGCCTTATGCTATGTCCTGGTGTTCACAATAGTGACCAGTAGATGGCACTGTGCTAAAGTATAAAACCCTTTGAAGCCATGCGCTCAGGGTCCATCTTGTGCTGGCTCTAGTCTGAGCAGACAGGCAGAGCTCGAGTGGAACCTAGACAGGTCAGGTCTAGTAAGGATTGGCTACTCACATTAAGAGGTCATTCTAGGAGTGACAGATAGACAGGCTGAGCGGCTCAAGTCTCTGACGAGGAGATTAAGATCCCGGGTACTTATTGCCCAGAAGTAGGGACTAAGTGTGTAGACTTAGGGATGTAGAATTCCCCCGGGCTCCACTTAGGGAAAAGGCTGCTGTGTATGTTCTCTTCCCTGTGGGGACTAATACTGACCGATGGTGCTGTGAGTATATTCCTATCCACTGTTCTGTATGATCCTGTTTTGCTATTATGTACACTCCACCGAGCATTGTAATTGTTCAATAAATATGTTCATTGGTTAAGTTATAAGAACAACTGGAGCCCAATTCTTGTACCCTTCATCTAGTTACAGTTAAACTACACCCTGCCTCCACACCATATGTGAGGGCTTACTCCCTAAAGTTACAGGTCTCATCCGGAGCACAATATTGGTAGTGGAGCTCATAGATAGAGAAAGGTGCACTCAATTTACTATAGCGCTACACTTGTATTTCCAAGTGTCAGGGCAGACATATTGGGGCACTACTACTCTATGCATTGACTAAGGGGAGAGTTCCAGTAACTGACCATAGGGGGAGCCATTAGTGATGAGCTGATTATTTTGCCATGCATGGATTCATGAATGCAATTCTGCATTTCCCATAGTAGTAGTAGTAATAGTAGTAACTAACTTGCAGCAGGAGTGACTGACTTGCAGCAGGGGTGATTGACAGTTTAAGAGATTAACTGGCAGCAGGAGTGATGGATTGCAGTGGGTTGACTGAGTAAGGCAGGGGTGACTCAAAGCAGCAGGAGTGGCTGACTTGCAGCAGGGGTCTCATAATTGCAGCAGGAGTGACTGAATGAAGGGGTGACTCACAGCAGCAGGAAAGACTGACTTGCAGCAGAGGTGACTCACAGCAGCAAGCATGGCTGACTTGCAGCAGAGGTGACTCATAGAAGCAGGAGTGACTGACTTGCAGCAGGGGGTCCATGACTTGTTGCAGGAGTGACACACCGCAGCAGAGGTGACTGACAGCAGCAGGAATGATGGGCTTGCAGCAATGGTGACTGACTTGCAAAAGGGGTGACTGACAGAAGCAGGGGTGACTAACTTGCAGCAGGGGTATTGGACAGCTGCAGGAGTGACAGACTTGCAGCAGAGTTGAATGACAGCAGCAGGGGTGACTTAGTGCAGCAGGAGTAGAATACAGGCGATAGCTCCCTGGCACTATCCGTATCCCCTAATGGCAGTATATAGTATCCCCTTCATGTACAGTTGCTCTTCTACAGGACTCAAGACAAACTGGGGGCAAAGGTGGCTCCCAGCACCCCAAAATGTCTGTCCAAGCGATACAGTAGCAAACATAAGAGGAGATACTGCTGGAATAAAAACTCTACAGGTACAAACTGTGATTGTCTCTCATTTGTCTCTGGTTGACAAGAAATGAATCACTTGGACTTATCCCATTAAACTCACCCCGGGCCCATTCTGCGGTTCTGTCCCTCGAGGGGGGAGATTCTGTGGAGCTTTAAGTGAATTGATAAATCAGAGAAAAAATGAGTTTCCTTCCTCTCAATACGGAGGCGAAATCAATTAGTTCTACGTTAGGCTCCAACGCCTGCCAAGAATTTCCTAAATCACCTTTTGTTTCAGCGTCGCTGGTAATTAAACCTTTGAATGGGATTTATGGGTCAGCAGAATTCTGCTCTAAATGCCTCCCCCCCCACCTCCATTTGTCTGAATGTAACGAAATATTTAGCAAAAAGAACCACAAGACTTATGTGACGTCTCCTTTACAACTGGCGACTCACAAAGACACAATAAGACTCCGTTCCCTCACGCAACAATGGCTGCCCAACGTGCGGAGCTGAGAGACGACTCCAATGACTTCCAATGGGCTCAAGTTTCAGGGACTGAACCCCTCGTTTCCATGGGGCCCAATATACTTGCACACTTGTTGCTTTGTTTCAGGAGTCTTCTATCTACTCATTCACAGACTAAGGAAATATGTATGTGTGTGATTGTATGTGTGTGATTGTATGTGTGTGTGATTGTATGGGTGTGTGTGATTGTATGGGTGTGTGTGATTGTATGTGTGTGATTGTATGTGTGTGATTGTATGTGTGTGATTGTGTGTGTGATTGTATGTATGTGTGTGATTGTATGTGTGTGATTGTATGTATGTGTGTGATTGTATGTGTGTGATTGTATATGTGTGTGTGTGATTGTATGTGTTTGATTGTATTTGTGTGTGTGTGATTGTATTTGTGTGTGTGATTGTATGTGTTTGATTGTATGTGTGATTGTATGTGTTTGTGTGATTGTATGTGTGTGATTGTATGTGTGTGATTGTATGTGCCTATGATTACGTGTTTATGACATGAAATGAGTAAGGCTATGGACAGAATAAACTCTCTTCACTTTGAACTATTTGTTTGGCGGAAGTTTCCCTTTATTGAGTGCCTGCTCCAAAAAGTTATTCTGTGTGTGATTGTATGTGTGATTGTATGTGTGATTGTATGTGTGATTGTATGTGAGTTTATTGTAGGAGACAAGATGGCAGGAGAGTTTCCGAGCTGACAGTGAGACAAAGTGGCGGCTCTCAGTGAGCGGGAGGAGTAGGAGACAAATGGTTTCCTCTCTGGTCGCACATTTATTCTTCACTATTGGATTTAGTCCTTTGTAACCAATTGTTTCCAATCAGAAATACCATCGAGCATTGGCAAGGGGAGTAATTAGTGGGGGGAGTAATTAGTGGGGGGAGTAATTAGTGGGGGGAGTAATTAGTGGGGGGAGTAATTAGTGGTGCCGGTGGGATAAATGATATTGGGCAGAAGGATGGGCCACACAAAGGCACCTCTGATCCTCTCACCTGAGACATAGGGAGAAGGGGGCAAAGCCCTGATATTATTCATGAGTTCATGTACAATGGGGGATCCTCTGATGTGGCACAACTACCTGTCAGAAAAACCCAAATTCTGCACTTGCTAAAGACCAAAACATGTTTGTCCAGAGCAACGAACCCCCAGGAGTCCGAGGGGCAGATAACGGAGGCATCAGTCTCATGTAAATAAGGGCACAGGCACCAGGTAGTCTCCCACATCTGCCAAACGTCTGATTCCCATGGAGTAAGTACATTGGTGCAATTCAGTCGGTACCCCCAGTGTAATATGGGCATTAAATGGGCAGTGGATCGGTGGAATTGGATCGTTGACCATCATGTCCCTTCCATCCGCCCACCCCTCAGAGAACTTCACTTCCTTGTGGGGTAGTGGATTGGGTTACAGGTAATATGTGGGGTTGGGTCCCCCAATTAGACCCATACAATAGTGATGCATTACTTGAACCCCACTGACCCTAACCCACCCTCTGCCAACCCCAACATTTGCCTCGCCCCTCCCTGACATCGCCCAGGGGGTGGGGCCAGGGTAAGCAGAGGTTAAATAATTGCATCAGAGAGGGTAGGGGAGAGCCCTCCAGCCACTTGCCCAAAATCAACCCAAATCCAACTGAGCTGTAGGTTTGAGTCCAGCCCGGGCAGGTCTCTGCAGTTTAGTATTTACTGTATGTACCGATGCAGTTCAGCCTCAGATAATGGGCAAACTGGATCCCAAATTGGACTCAGGAGCATGGAGTGGGCAGAGGTTCTGCCTGTATAATAAGCATTCGGCCCAAACTAACGGTGCCCTTTTCACCCAGGGAAGACATTACAATAAGAGATAACGACACTATCGACCCGACTGCACCAAGTGTCCAACTGCGGAGAAACTTCTGCTGACGACTCGGCCCATTTCCTGCAGGATTAATTAGCGTATTGACTGGCCCGGGACTCATTTGCATAGGGACTGTTAATGATGAGCCATTGAGTCCCTCTTGTAAAGAAAAACCCAAAGAAAGAGAAAGCCGAGTCCAAAAATCAATGGTTATTTGCACTGTAAAGAGAGCGACATCTGAGAGACTGCGCCAGGGCCAATCAATGCCCCCCGCCCGCAGTCCTTGCCCATAAATCAGCCACTTGCCCCCTGCATAATCCGGCCCAATGGGAATCCAGGGTCACTATTGTGCCTGTGAAGTGGGGGAGACAGACAAGGACATCATCTCTGCTTTATCCACAGTCGATACATGATAATAATGTACAGATACCTGCAGAGCCAGCGCTCACCCAACTGCCAACCCCCGCCCGCCGCTGCCACAAAGTTACACAAATTGGCCAAGTAACTGAGAACATCTAATATGGAGGCACCATGGCACGGCTTCATGACCCACTCTAGGTACAGTAGTTGTTACGATTGGTATCCCAGAACAATCCCCAAGGATCCAGTTGCGACTTAGTCTTCTGCCTATAACAGACACCTTTCACTTCGGGGGGAGCCCTCCGCTATTTGGGTGCCGCCAGGTCTTAGCCGTAGAGGATCATGGAGATAGTTCTGGGCAGGCAAGGGAACCGCAGGTGGAGAACAAGAAGCGTAGTCAGAGTCACAGGCCGGGTCAAGAACAACAGGACAGCAGAACAGAATCGAGAGGAGAGTCAAGGTCACAGGCCGAGTTCAAATACACCAAAACGCAGTAGAAAAGCAGGATCTGAAGAATAGTCAATACACAGGCTAAGGTCAGGGCAGGCAGTGAACTAGAGGAGGTCAGGGGACAGGCAGGGTCAAGAACAACTAGGAATACACAGATATATACAGAAATAGCACACAGGAATTAATAAATTAGACCTACGTTGGGCAATGCATGAAAGGCGCCTGTGCCTTTAAATATTTGAATTTCGCTCGCAGGGGCAATGATGTCGCCCACACGGCTCACTCAAACCAGGGAGCGAGCAGTGTAGTAAGCCCTTCATTATGCACATTAGCACACATCAGGAAAGATGTATCAGGTGTCCCCAACGCTCCCCCACTAGACTACCAGGGTGAGTTCTCACATTACCCCCCCCCCCTCTAGAGGGGGCCACTGGACCCCTAGGTCTATCAGGAAACCTAGTATGAAACTGCCGCTTGAGATGGTCAGCTGGAACATCAGAGGCAGGAACCCAAGTCCTCTCCTCAGAACCATAACCCTTCCAATGTACAAGATACTGTACCTTATCTCTGGAGAGGTGAGAATGTACCAACCTCTCACGTCAGGCTGAGCCTCCACAGAAATCGGAGGAGGAGAAACCAGTGTTACCTCTCTAGTAGGATTTAACAAAGACACATGGAAAAGTTCAGGAGGCAAATTCAACCTGACAGTCTCAAGATTGATGATTTCTGACACAGAAAAAGGACCAATGAATTTAGGCTCCTAATTAAGCAGAAGGGACCTTCAATGGAATATTTCTGGATGATAACCAAACCTTATCCCCAATCTAATACTCAGGTACCTTCTTACGAAGTCTTTTAGAGGCTCTTTTTTGAGCAGCCACCGCAGAAGATCATGAAATTTAAATATTGGATAAGAAGAATTCGGCAATGGACTTGGCAGAGAGGAGGGTGGGAATGAGAATAAAGTAAGACATTTTACTAAAACGTTCCACTACCAACCAAAGAACTGTATTCCCTCTAGAGGGAGGTAATTCCACAATGAAATCTATGGATAAGTGAGTCCATGGCTTTTCAGGAATAAGTGACTGTAGAAGCCCTTGAGGGAAAGATCTGGATGGTTTGAAACATTGACAAGCTGGACATGAATCAACATCTACTCACATACAAGTTGGTCACCACAACCAGCGAGACAGAAGAGAAGATTTTGCTGCGACCTGGATGTCCATCTACCTTACACTCATCAGTCTCTAATAAAACTGCATCGTTTTCAGGAACAAACAATTTACCAGGAGGCACATTCGAAGGAGAATTACCCTGAACTTTAAGCTGGACACATATGGAATAAAGCTCATCTGTCTACGACTTAAGAGTTTAGCAGGTTCAATGTATAATAGAGTTTTGTGATCCATCAGTGACCACAGCACAGCCCCTCCAAAAGATGGGGGTAACAGTGTTGCATTAGTGGGGGCTGGAGGGGGGCCCTGGACAGCAACCCCATCCGACCCTGATTGTATTTATCAATGAGAGAATTGTAGAGAATCTGATAAATATGTCTCTAAATATCACCTAGAAATGAATAGAACGTGGGTGAGTTTTTATTTATTCACCTCTGAACTCACATTGTAACGAATCTGCTCCTCAGTGTGTGAAAGTCCCGAGTTCTGGGCCCAGACTGACAATCTGAGGATTCTGGAAAGTTCCACAAGTTCCGGGGGGGTATCATTTTATGTCAGAACTTCAGAACCTCAGTCCAAACTCTGCTTCAGTTTCCTGAGGTTAATCTGAGTCTGTGAGTGACTTTTTTTTTTAATAATCATAATAAATAATAATAACAACAAATAATAATAATAAATAATAAAATAATAATAAACAATTAATAATAATGATTATAATAATAAATACTAATAATAACAAATAATAATGAATAATAATGATTAATAGTAATAAACAATAATAATAATTACTAATAATTAATAATAATTAATAATTATCAGCCTGACAGAACTCCCCATTGGCCCATTATCTCCTTCTTCTCATTAACCCCTTCCCTCCCCACTTGTCAATCATTAACCCTTTCTGTACTGACCAGTCACTAGGGCAGGATAAAAAGATAACAGATAAAAGGGTAACAGATAAAAGGGTAACAGATAAAAGGGTAACAGATAAAAGGGTAACAGATAAAAGGGTAACAGATAAAAGGGTAACAGATAAAAGGGTAACAGATAAAAGGCAGGAGGAGGAGCAGGAGGAGGAGACTGGGAGGATCCGCACAATATTCTTATAGAAAAGGGAAATTTCAAGTCAAATCACAGGAGGAGGAGGTTTCAGGGGCAACAAAAGCTCCAGTAGTGAGACACCAACCCGCTTGTACTTTGAGCTGAGTGAGCCACGCCCCACTTACAGACACGCCCAGTTCTACAGAAGCCACGCCCATTGACCACTCCCCCGGCAGAGTGGAGGCGTGTTTCAAGAAATGAGAATGAGCTGTACTTGCAGGTTGTTACACAGTCACAAATATGTAGCGCTCACCTCCTACAGTAAAACACTGGTGTTGTGTCACGTGCTGAACTGGAAGACTCAGTCCTGTCCCAGGGTCACATGAGCACAGTAAAGAAATCACCAACAGCAGCAACAACAAACTGATGGAGCTGCACAAGTGCTGAAGTGCAGAGTTTATTTAGTTTATTTAGCCCATAGCCGACACAAAGGCAACGATTGGAGCCCACCAGGCCATTTATCAAGCGGATTTGAATCGTTGCCTTTGTGTCAGCTATGGGCTAAATAAACTCTGCATTTCAGCACAAATAAAAGGCACTTGTGAGGGGACATGATTAGACTTTACAAGTACATTAGAGGACATTATAGACAAATAGCAGGGGACCTTTTTACCCATAAAGAGAATCACGTACCAGAGGCCTCCCCTTCAGACTAGAGGAAAAGAAGTTTCATTTAAAGGAACAGAGTAGGGGGTTCATCACAGTGAGGACAGTGAGGTTGTGGAATGCACTGCCGGGTGATGATTCAATTAATGACTATAAGAGGGACTTGGATGATTTCTTGGACAGACATAATACAAAGGCTATTGTGATACTAAACTCTATAGTTAGTATAGATATGGGGATATATCATTTATGTGACAGTAGGGAGGGGTGTGTGTATGGGGCTGGGTTTTCATTTGGAGGGGTTGAACTTGATGGACTTTGTCTTTTTTCAACCCAATTTAACTATAACTAACTTTGTAACTGTGTAACTATATAACTGTGTAACTTGTGCAGGTCCAACCATGTGCTGCTGCTGCTGCTGGATCCTTTCCATGTAATTTCAGGTTCAGTCACCAGGGGGCGCCAGAGATAAACAACGAGGGTCCCATTTATCCTGCGCTACTTTGCTGCCCCTAGCGGCGGCCGTCAGATCTGCCACAGACACCATCACTGATCAACTCGCCAAGAACAAAGAGAAACCGCCAGTGACGCACCTTGTTACCATGAATTATAATAAATAAGTTGAAATAACGCGCACTGCCTGCTCTTTTTAGCGTCAAACCGGCAGTCAGCGAGTCCGAGGTGAAGTAACACGTGACGTAACTATTATTGGCGCGCATTCTATATCCGCTGCGTTCCACGCCTCCTGCTCATTCACGAGATGTATTTCCTGTTGCTGCCGGAAGTGCTAGTGTCTGTCAGGGTGTGAGGATGGCGGAACTGCGGGAGATGCTGAACCGGGTGCAGGAGGTGGAAAGGCGTCTGTACGGGCGGAACGGGGTCGAGGCCAGGAAGGTAACTCCCAGCATTTAGTACCAACAACTCCCAGCATTCCCTCCTGTCCTCTGTATCTACTACTACTCCCGGCATTCCCTCCTGTCCTCTGTATCTACTACTACTCCCAGCATCCCCTCCTGTCCTCTGTATCTACTACTACTCCCAGCATTCCCTCCTGTCCTCTGTATCTACTACTACTACTACTCCCAGCATCCCCTCCTGTCCTCTGTATCTAGTACTACTCCCAGCATTCCCTCCTGTCCTCTGTACCTACTACTACTCCCAGCATTCCCTCCTGTCCTCTATCAACTACTACTACTCCCAGCATTCCCTCCTGTCCTCTGTATCTACTACTACTCCCAGCATCCCCTCCTGTCCTCTGTATCTACTACTACTCCCAGCATTCCCTCCTGTCCTCTGTATCTACTACTACTCCCAGCATTCCCTCCTGTCCTCTGTACCTACTACTACTCCCAGCATTCCCTCCTGTCCTCTATCAACTACTACTACTCCCAGCATTCCCTCCTGTCCTCTGTATCTACTACTACTCCCAGCATCCCCTCCTGCCCTCTGTATCTACTACTACTCCCAGCATCCCCTCCTGTCCTCTGTATCTACTACTACTCCCAGCATTCCCTCCTGTCCTCTGTACCTACTACTACTCCCAGCATTCCCTCCTGTCCTCTATCAACTACTACTACTCCCAGCATTCCCTCCTGTCCTCTGTATCTACTACTACTCCCAGCATCCCCTCCTGTCCTCTGTATCTACTACTACTCCCAGCATTCCCTCCTGTCCTCTGTATCTACTACTACTCCCAGCATCCCCTCCTGTCCTCTGTATCTACTACTACTCCCAGCATTCCCTCCTGTCCTCTGTATCTACTACTACTCCCAGCATCCCCTCCTGTCCTCTGTATCTACTACTACTCCCAGCATCCCCTCCTGTCCTCTGTATCTACTACTACTACTCCCAGCATCCCCTCCTGTCCTCTGTATCTACTACTACTCCCAGCATCCCCTCCTGTCCTCTGTATCTAGTACTACTCCCAGCATCCCCTCCTGTCCTCTGTATCTACTACTACTCCCAGCATTCCCTCCTGTCCTCTGTATCTACTACTACTCCCAGCATTCCCTCCTGTCCTCTGTACCTACTACTACTCCCAGCATTCCCTCCTGTCCTCTATCAACTACTACTACTCCCAGCATCCCCTCCTGTCCTCTGTATCTACTGCTACTCCCAGCATTCTCTCCTGTCCTCTGTATCTACTGCTACTCCCAGCATTCCCTCCTGTCCTCTGTATCTACTACTACTCCCAGCATTCCCTCTGGCCCCTGTGCTACTACTACTCCCAGCATCCCCTCCTGTCCTCTGTATCTACTACTACTCCCAGCATCCCCTCCTGTCCTCTGTATCTAGTACTACTCCCAGCATCCCCTCCTGTCCTCTGTATCTACTACTACTCCCAGCATTCCCTCCTGTCCTCTGTATCTACTACTACTCCCAGCATTCCCTCCTGTCCTCTGTACCTACTACTACTCCCAGCATTCCCTCCTGTCCTCTATCAACTACTACTACTCCCAGCATTCCCTCCTGTCCTCTGTATCTACTACTACTCCCAGCATTCCCTCCTGCCCTCTGTATCTAGTACTACTCCCAGCATTCCCCTCCTGTCCTCTATCTACTACTACTCCCAGCATTCCCTCCTGTCCTCTGTACCTACTACTACTCCCAGCATTCCCTTCTGTCCTCTGTACCTACTACTACTCCCAGCATTCCCTCCTGTCCTCTATCTACTACTACTACTCCCAGCATTCCCTCCTGCCCTCTGTATCTAGTACTACTCCCGGCATTCCCTCCTGTCCTCTGTATCTACTACTACTCCCAGCATTCCCTCCTGTCCTCTGTATCTACTACTACTCCCAGCTTTCCCTCCTGTCCTCTGTATCTACTACTACTCCCAGCATCCCCTCCTGTCCTCTGTATCTACTACTACTCCCAGCATCCCCTCCTGTCCTCTGTACCTACTACTACTCCCAGCATTCCCTCCTGTCCTCTATCTACTACTACTACTTCCAGCATCCCCTCCTGTCCTCTGTACCTACTACTACTCCCAGCATTCCCTCCTGTCCTCTATCTACTACTACTACTCCCAGCATTCCCTCCTGCCCTCTGTATCTACTACTACTCCCAGCATTCCCTCCTGTCCTCTGTATCTACTACTACTCCCAGCATCCCCTCCTGTCCTCTATCTACTACTACTCCCAGCATTCCCTCCTGTCCTCTGTACCTACTACTACTCCCAGCATTCCCTCCTGTCCTCTGTACCTACTACTACTCCCAGCATTCCCTCCTGTCCTCTATCTACTACTACTACTCCCAGCATTCCCTCCTGCCCTCTGTATCTAGTACTACTCCCAGCATTCCCCTCCTGTCCTCTATCTACTACTACTCCCAGCATTCCCTCCTGTCCTCTGTACCTACTACTACTCCCAGCATTCCCTTCTGTCCTCTGTACCTACTACTACTCCCAGCATTCCCTCCTGTCCTCTATCTACTACTACTACTCCCAGCATTCCCTCCTGCCCTCTGTATCTAGTACTACTCCCGGCATTCCCTCCTGTCCTCTGTATCTACTGCTACTCCCAGCATTCCCTCTGGCCCCTGTGCTACTACTACTCCCAGCATTCTCTCCTGTCCTCTGTATCTACTGCTACTCCCAGCATTCCCTCTGGCCCCTGTGCTACTACTACTCCCAGCATCCCCTCCTGTCCTCTGTATCTACTACTACTCCCAGCATCCCCTCCTGTCCTCTGTATCTAGTACTACTCCCAGCATTCCCTCCTGCCCTCTGTATCTACTACTACTCCCAGCATTCCCTCCTGTCCTCTGTATCTACTACTACTACTCCCATCATTCTCAGCCTCTAGTGGAACTCCCAGCACCCCCTTTTCCCCTTTAAATTAACTGTCAGTAGGATGTAGAGAGAGATATTCTGAGACAATTTGCAATTGGTTTTCATTTTTTTATTATTTGTGTTTTTTTTCCTAATTTAGCTTTTTATTCAGCAGCTCTCCAGTTTGTAATTTCAGCCATCTGGTTGCTAGGATCCTAATTCCCCTAGCAACCATGCACTGATTTAAACAAGAGACTGGAATATGAGAGGTCTGAATAGAAAGATGAGTAATAAAAAGTACCAATAACAATATATTTGTAGCCTTTGTTTAGCATTTGTTTTTTAGATAGGGTCAGTGAAGAAGAAAAAGGCAAATAATTAAAACTATAATAATAAAAAATAAAAAAATGATGGCCAACTGAAAAGTTGCTTAGAATTAGCCATTGGAGTCAGGAGCAATTTTGGGGAGCGGGAGTTGGAGTCACCAAATATGTACAGACTGCATGGGGGGAATTTACAAAAGTGTCGGTATAATAAGTAACCCCAGAAGTGACGGTTGACAAATTTGTAAAATGTTGTACGAACGGCAAATTCACAAAGGCAGATGTTACCGTCTCTGAATGTCTCGTAAGTCCAACAATTTTCTAAAATCTCGTATAACTTTGCATTGTACAAACGACATTTACCAAGACTTTTCAAAAGACAATTTGACCGACATTTTCATTTTGGAGAGTCTAATGTGTCTGAAAAATTGTCGGTAAAAAAATTAGTAACTTCTAATATCCTTATATTTTACAACTGGGGGTACTTTATTTATTATAATACACGTTTCAGTGAGTCATGTGACAGAAATGACATCAGAACTCACCGTTTATAACTGATGACATCAGAACTCACCGTTTATAAGGATATCATTTACAAGATATTCATGGCTTTTGTGTATTATATAGTGAATAAAGTACCCCCTCTTGTAAAATATGAGGATATTATAAGTTACCGAGGAGTTTCATGACAATATAAAAACACGAGGCCGAAGGCCGAGTGTTTTTATACAGGTCATGGAACTCCGAGGTAACTTCTAATATCCTCATATTTTACAAATGGGGGTACTTTATTTATTATAATACACAAATTTTAGTGAGTCATGTGACAGAAATGACATCACTACTCACCGTTTATAAATGATGACATCACTACTCACCGTTTATAAGGATATAATTTACAAGATATTCATGGCTTTTGTGTATTATATATGTATATGTATATGTATATATATATATATATATATATATATATATATCTATATATATATCTGTCTGTGTGTGTGTGTATTTGATGTGCAGGTGACAGATGGGCTGCTGAAGGCTCAGATGACACTTGGGAATATCGCAGGCAAGCGTGAGCGAGTCAAGACTCTGTATAAGAAAAGTAAGTGCTGCTCCTATTGGCTGATTTTCCCTCTGGATTTCATTGGTTCCCTTGTTATAGAGAAGATACAATTGTGTAACTCAGACCCTTTCCAGTTGTGCGGATTTCCAGGGTTTTGGGGGTCCCGTCTCAGTGCTGATTGGGCGGGTGCCAGGCTCATGTGACTCTTCTCTCTATTAGTTGAAGACCTGATGAAGTACCTGGAGCCCCAGTACATTGACAGAATCGCCCTCCCCGATGCCATGAAGCTGGAGTTCATCTTGGCAGGTACCTCATTGCTAAACACAATTTTGGGGTTCCCATAAGGGGTAACATGTAGTGCGGCTCAGTCTGTGACCCTTCGGCTCCGGCTAGTTACAACTCCCGACACCTGCCGGCAGCCACTGCCAATTGGTGGCAGAATAAAAGCAGTGTGGGGGCAGGAGGTGCCAGGGAAGTGAGTGGCAATACATTCATTGGGGGATCCAGGCCTATAAAGCCCCCACTTTGGCATCCAATGGGAAGTGCACTGTGTGTGGCTTATTACATAGTGGGCACGGAGCTGTGCTGCCATACTGTCTAATGCCCATGTAGTTCCCGTGTAATGCCAATTTGATGTCCGTGTAATGACCTATGTAATGGCTGTGTAGTTCCCGCGTAATGCCAATGTGATGACATATGTAGTGCCCATGTAATGACCTATGTAATGCTGGGAATGCTAATGGAATGCCCAATGTAATGACCTATGTAATGCCAATGTCGTTCCCGTGTAATGCCTAATGTAATGCCTAATGTAATGCCTAATGTAATGCCTAATGTAATGCCTAATGTAATGGCTGTGTAATGCCAATATAGTTCCTGTGTAATGCCCGTGTAATGCCCATGTAGTGCCTGTGTAATGCCCAATGTAATGCTCCATGTAACGCCAGTGTTTCCCTTGTGCAGAGGAGCAGTACATCATGACACAGGCGGAGCTGCTGGAGCAACTGCACAGTCTCACCTCTTATCTGGACAGTGACCACATCACAGGTAATGTCCCCACAGGTCTCGTATTTCTTCTCCTATACAATTACTCACTTCCACACTCACCTCCTGTTATTTACTGGCACTTTACCAGTCACACCTCATACAACTACCAGAGACACCCCCGGGCAGCAGTGCTGTAATCACCCCACTCTCAAATAGGAACTGCCTCTGCCCAAGGGTCTCTGCTATAAGGACACGGGCACACAGCATGGCAGTAGCACCTTGGGCACTCACCTCTGCCCTTCTCCACTCATGTGCAGCAAAGACTCACTGGGGGAATTCACAAAAGTCCTTATATTGAGACAAAATAAAAGTGCAGATAAAAATGTGGGATTTCCTACCAAATTCACAAACCTCTATCTCCACTTTTCAGATTTTGTCTTTTGCACAACATTTTATAGAATTTTTTTCTGAATTTTTCTTCAGCTCTTACTACACCTGTCAGTCATACATCAAATTGTAATTTCAGGGAAGGGGTTTTACTTAGGAAAATTATACATCAATTGTTTCAGGATAACCCGGACTTTCTAAATCCGCTACATGTTTGTGTAATTCCACTTGTGTAACGAGATATAAGGGTCTAAATACAAGAAATGCTATTTTGTATAATATTGGGATTTGTATCAGAAATATGTTTTATTATCTCAGGGCAAGTGTCTAATTGCTGCTAAAACTAAAAAATGGCTGCGAGGCTTTACTTTTCCTTTAGATAATATATTAACTCAAATTGCTAATATTGTCTCATTCATTAAGATTAAACTAGTAAAATAACACAAGTGTGAGTTAAAAACCTTTTACATATAAAATTGTATAAAATACACTTATTTTGTTTAATCAGTTTTTTACTTGTTTTGTTAATGAGGATTTTACACCTAAAGGGTTAGACACAAACTTGTGCCCTGACTATAAAATGCTGATCTCTATTAATCCTGTTATTAATCCCTATTAATATGATAATAATTCCCCAATGGGGCACCTACACCAGGTGTGAAATGAAGATTTGCTGAACCAAAGAAGATTATTTTACAATTGATCTGACACATGAACTTTACTCTATTTTTAAAATGTTGGGAGAAAATGTTTTTGCACCATTTTTATGTCGTTTGAAAGACAAATACATAAAAGTGTCAGTAAAACTTTCTTTCCTTTACTAAAATAAGAAAAGTGGCGATTGAGTCAGAATTAGGTGGATTTCTGTTTGTGAATATGGAGAAAGTATTTTACACCAGTTTACCACCACTTTTACTCCAACAATAGTCTCTCTCCACTTTTATGAATTCCCCCCTATTGAGCGCTCGGGGGTGAGGGGGGATATTATTTATAGGGGAACCATAAAGCTGAACATGGGTCCTTTGCAGCCTGTATGGTAAGTGCAGCCCTACAGGCCCATGATCTATATATCTATACACTGCAGGTATTGATTCTGATACAATGTACTGATCCAGTAACACTGATCCAATGACAGAGGGTGCGGGGAGTAGAAGGCGACGGGGAGTAGAAGGCGACGGGGAGTAGAAGGCGACGGGGAGTAGAAGGCGACGGGGTATGAGTGGTGAATATAAACGTTTGCTCTTGTCTCTGCAGCAGTTCCAGGCCAGGCCTCTCGGCTCCAGACTCTCTCCCAGATCCACATCAAGCAGCAGGTCAGTGGTTTTCCCATCATAAACTCACTCACACTCCCACTCACCCACACTCCCACTCACCCACTGGCTTTTGCCCTCCCATTAACCCCCTGTTACCCCTCCTGTCTTCCTGTCTCTCCCCAGGATCAGAGCGAGGAGATCACAAGTGAAACAAAACGGCTGCTAGAGGATTATAACAAGATGGTATCCTTTCCATATACACCCACCTGTCTACTTACCTACCTACCTGCACATTACACCCTCTGGCTTAGGGGCGGCCAAAACAGAAATAATGGGGTAGTTAATTATAATACATAAGTATCTGTGAGTCATGTGACAGAAATGATATCACTAAACTCAGATTACAACTGATGACATCATTAAGCAGCGTTTATATAGTGAATAAAGTAACCCTTATTGTAAAATATAAGGACATTAGAAGTTACCGAGGAGTTCCATAACCATATAAATGTACAAGGCTGAAGGCTGGGTGCTTTTATACAGGTCATAAAACTCTGAGGTGACTTCTAATATCCTCATTTTCCAACAAGGGGGACTTTATTTATTATAATACACAAGTTTAAGTGCGTCTTGTGACAGAAATGACATCACTACTCACCGTTTATAACTGATGACATCACTAGTCACTGTTTATAAGAATATAACTGACAAAATATTCCTGACTTTTGTGTATTATAAGTTAATAATTCCTAAGCCTGTATGTTGTCATTCTATTAACATCAAACAATGAAACTCAATCTTATAAACGTGTGATGCCTCCAACTTATCCTCACACACCTGCCCACCCTACCTGCCCGTGCGCCCACCTTTTGGCTGAGGGAGAAAGACATGTGGGAGTAGGGTGCTGGTTCCTGTGATATTTGCCTCTATATAGTGAGTGGAGGTCCCCAGCTGTGATCAAACTATAACTCCCAGTATTCTTGCTGGGGTACCTGCTGGCAGATAGTGGCCCAGCACTGAGCCCAGACATGGGGCAAGGGTTAATCAGAGTTTGAGTCGGTGAGAATAGAGGGGTTCTAACATTTCTGTGCTGGACCTTAACCTTCTGACCCAGACTGTTCTCCTCTCCAAGCAGTTTGTACTGTGGGATGAGACTCTGTCCCAGCTGGAAGCTGCCAAGCAACCCAACAACCTTCCTGAATGAGCGCCGCCCTGCTGGTTATATCTGCTACTGCTGCACTATAACCTATAGACTGTCCTGTGGCACCTCCCCCTGCACATGGCCCCGCCCCCGGGGATACAGAGAGTCCACATCCGACAGTGGTCTCTCTGATTACAAGGGGCCCCCAGTTTTACAGGGTGGGATCAGTAGATGGGGTGCTGTATGTAAAGCTTGGGGGTCACATTACTAGTACTGACCCAGTCTGCATAGAATTCCAGTGCTGTGTGCCAGGGCCCCTAGCCTCCTTTTAGTCCAGCAGGGAAGTCTGGGAAATGAATATCATATCAGAGGCCACACCCTGAACCCCCCTGCTTTATTTATTGATATTATAAACCCCCTGTAAGTCATTCATATGGATATGCTCAATAAACTCCATGTAACTACAGTGCCCCGACTCAATCCTTTGGGGCTCACTACAAGCTCACTCTTGCACATTATTTACATATTGGGGATTGTTACAGTGTTATATAGATTGCAAGCTCACTGGGCCATTCTCCTGCACGCCGAACGCAGGTTGAGACTCAACATGCTGCATTTATCCTGCGTATGCACCTACATGCGCCTGTGTGAGTACAGCCCCATTGACAAAAACTGAATGTGTCTACTCCTGTGCTCCCCTGCGGCTGAACGCAGAAAAACGGAACGCGGTGGAGCGCAGCTTGAAACACTCGTCTGTAAGAGCCTCACATTTTTATGCATCTTTTTGTTCAATCCCCTGAATTAAAGCTGAAAGTCTGCAGTTCAACTGCATCTGACTTGTTTCATTTAACATTCATTGTGGTCATGTACAGCACCAGTTAGGGGGAGATTTGGGGTGAGTGTTTATTTGTACCCTGGGTACCCCTGGAACTATAGCAGGGTGACTGTTACCCCAATGTTTCTATATATCTGTAACCTTGTTATGAGCTAAGGGGGCCCAGTCTGAAGGTCAGTTAGGGGGAGATTTGGGGTGAGTGCTTATTTGTACCCTGGGTACCCCTGGAACTATAGCAGGGTGACACCCCAATGTTTCTATATATCTGTAACCTTGTTATGAGCTAAGGGGGCCCAGTCTGAAGGTCAGTTAGGGGGAGATTTGGGGTGAGTGTTTATTTGTACCCTGGGTACCCCTGGAACTATAGCAGGGTGACACCCCAATGTTTCTATATATCTGTAACCTTGTTATGAGCTAAGGGGGCCCAGTCTGAAGGTCAGTTAGGGGGAGATTTGGGGTGAGTGTTTATTTGTACCCTGGGTACCCCTGGAACTATAGCAGGGTGACACCCCAATGTTTCTATATATCTGTAACCTTGTTATGAGCTAAGGGGGCCCAGTCTGAAGGTCAGTTAGGGGGAGATTTGGGGTGAGTGCTTATTTGTACCCTGGGTACCCCTGGAACTATAGCAGGGTGACACCCCAATGTTTCTATATATCTGTAACCTTGTTATGAGCTAAGGGGGCCCAGTCTGAAGGTCAGTTAGGGGGAGATTTGGGGTGAGTGTTTATTTGTACCCTGGGTACCCCTGGAACTATAGCAGGGTGACACCCCAATGTTTCTATATATCTGTAACCTTGTTATGAGCTAAGGGGGCCCAGTCTGAAGGTCAGTTAGGGGGAGATTTGGGGTGAGTGTTTATTTGTACCCTGGGTACCCCTGGAACTATAGCAGGGTGACACCCCAATGTTTCTATATATCTGTAACCTTGTTATGATTAAGGGTCCCACGAGGAAGCGTTGGGGTTCAGAAGGGGTTGAAGTGAATGAAACAATAGGGGTTATTTCAGTATAAATATATATATATATATATATATATATATATATATATATATATATATATAATCTACAGTCTGGTCCTTTCCCTATGGGACCAGACTGTAAATTATATCCTTATAAACGGCGCGTTCTGACGTCAGAACGTGCCGTTTCTTTGAGTCAGCACTTCCGTCTCCCTGCAGCTCTCCCTCTGCTCTTTCCCCCCTCCCATGTGACTGCCAGGATTAAATGTTACTTACGCAGCACACGCAGCACGGAGCGCTCCTCCTTTCACGAGAGCCAAACCTCTAAGCCCAGCCAGGGGAGCAGCACTGTCAAGGTGGCCATACACGGGCCGATAAAAGCTGCCGACAGACCGTGTCGGCAGCTTATTGGCCCGTGTATGGGGGCCCCCGACGGGCTTCCCCGATCGAGATCTGGCCGAAAGTCGGCCAGATCTCGATCGGATGGGATTAAAAATCCCGTCGGATCGCGGCCGCATCTGTTCGTTGATGCGGTCCCGCGATCCGACCGCCCGTTTGGCGAACGCTAGGATCCGATCGTTGGGCCCTAGGGCCCACGATCGGATTAGCCCTATATTGCCCACCTCAAGGTGGGCATATCGGAGGGAGATCCGCTCGTTTGGCGACATCGCCAAACGAGCGGATCTATCCGTGTATGGCCACCTTCAGTCGGAGACATCTAAGGAGGTGCGGTTTTGACCTAATATGGCGTTAATCACCCTCCCCCTCCTGTTAGGAGCAGCGCTGCTTGTTTAGTGCCGAGTGACTGCTGCAGCCTAACACAGTGCTCGGGCTGCCAAGTAGCCCTGCTGCTGTTGTTGCTGTTTCTAATGCATGGAGGGGGATGTACTGTATATATATATCAGCAGCCAATGGACTTTGCATTCAGCCAAATAAATCTAATAAGAAACAAATGGCAACGCAGGCAGGGAAGGGAAACAGCAGCAGAAAGGCTTGTGTTCTAAAAGACAAGTAAGCGTGGGAATGATCAGCGCTGAGGTTATTCCTGGGCACAGGAGGGATAGGCTGGGATTGAGGGGGTCTCACAGAAGCGAACAAAACTCAGCCCTCTATCCCCTAAGAATGGAAACTTTCTCACTCCTCGGATACTGCCTCTTATTGCTTTGGTCTCATTTCTCGCTCCCCCCTGCACATCCACGTCTGTTCCCTCATCCTATGATGCCTTACTGCTCTCCCTTTCCTCTTCATATTATCTCTCTCACACCCCCCTGTCTCAAGTTTCACTACCCACCTCTCCATTTTTCACTCTGGAACCCTCTCCAATCTCCCTCCCCTCACATGGTCTCTCTCTGTTCTTGCCCCCCCTTCTTTCCACCGACCCTCCCAGTTTTTGCATAACCTCTCTCTCTCCCACCTTCAATCTCCCTCCTTCCCTGGCCTTTCTCCTAAGATGTTACCCATGGCAGGCAAGAAGGCAAGGGGAGAAAAAACTAGGAATTCAACTACATGTGCTGTCGAACAGAAGCAAAACAGACTCATTTTGTAGTACATAAAGCAAAGCCAGACATCTTTAGGAATCAAGACACTGCACCTAGAAAATGTAGATTATAATACATATTGTACCCCCTGCTATAATTTATAAAGATATTAGAAGTCACCTCGGAGTTATGTGACCTGTATAAAAGCACTCGGCCTTCGGCCTCGTCCATTTATATGGTCACATAACTCCTCGGTAACATAATATCTTTATAAATTACAGTAGGGGGTACATTATCCACTATATATATGTATATATGTATGTGTGTGTAATGGCAAAAGTCATCAGTAGAGGGGGCACATCAGTCACAGATAATTTTAGCGCATGTAAAGTTGAAGGCAAATCTCGCTGTTTGAAGTCTCTTCAATTTGCCTCAGAGGGGGAAAAATTCCTTCCTGACTCCAAAATGGGACCAGTCCCTGGATCAACTTGTACTATGAGCTCTCTCCCATATCCCTGTATTCCCTCACTTGCTAAACACCATCCAACCCCTTCTTATACCTATCTAATGTATCAGCCTGTACCCCTGATTCACTTCCCAGCTCTCCCTGTAACACCCCTTTCCCTCCTCTAATCTCATTGGCTCCCTCCTGTCTGCTGGGAGGAGCTACTGGTGAATAAAGCATCCGACTCTTCCTTGTACCTATCTAATGTATCAGCCTGTACCCCTGATTCACTTCCCAGCTCTCCCTGTAACACCCCTTTCCTTCCTCTAATCTCATTGGCTCCCTCCTGTCTGCTGGGAGGAGCTACTGGTGAATAAAGCATCCGACTCTTCCTTGTACCTATCTAATGTATCAGCCTGTACCCCTGATTCACTTCCCAGCTCTCCCTGTAACACCCCTTTCCCTCCTCTAATCTCATTGGCTCCCTCCTGTCTGCTGGGAGGAGCTACTGGTGAATAAAGCATCCGACCCTTCCTTGTACCTATCTAATGTATCAGCCTGTACCACTGATTCACTTCCCAGCTCTCCCTGTAACACCCCTTTCCCTCCTCTAATCTCATTGGTTCCCTCCTGTCTGCTGGGAGGAGCTACTCGTGAATAAAGCATCCATCCCTTCCTTGTACCTATCTAATGTATCAGCCTGTACCCCTGATTCACTTCCCAGCTCTCCCTGTAACACCCCTTTCCCTCCTCTAATCTCATTGGCTCCCTCCTGTCTGCTGGGAGGAGCTACTGGTGAATAAAGCATCCGACCCTTCCTTGTACCTATCTAATGTATCAGCCTGTACCCCTGATTCACTTCCCAGCTCTCCCTGTAACACCCCTTTCCCTCCTCTAATCTCATTGGCTCCCTCCTGTCTGCTGGGAGGAGCTACTGGTGAATAAAGCATCCGACCCTTCCTTGTACCTATCTAATGTATCAGCCTGTACAACTGATTCAGGGAGACAATTCCACATCTTCACAGCTCTCACTGTAACAAACCCCTTCCCAATATTTAGCTGGAACCTCTTTTCTTCTAATCGGAATGGTAAGGCGTATGACTATATATTTCTTTATATCACATAAGTGAAAGTTTTCAATGTTAACAGAGGATGGTGCAGCTTTAGTAAGTGCCAGTGAGTGATTTGGTTACCCGCCCCTGTGCTATAGTTACCAGCTTGATGGAACAGATGAGCTGTTTTACCTGCGCTGCCCCTATAGGGAATTAGCACACGGGCAGATTCGGGGAGATTTAGTCGCCTGGCAATCGGCTCTTCTGAGGGGCGACAATCTCCCCAAATTGTCTTCCCCCGTACCTGCCGCCAGGTATAATGACAAAACACTAGCGGCCAATGCACTCGCAGCAATTCAATTTCCAAGTTGCCTCTCAAGGAAACTTCGGGCGACATCGGAAATTGAACCCCCCCCGAAACTGCCCGTCCCTTAAGGCAAAGGCTCCTAATGCAAAGAGAGAATGATTTACACTAATTGCCTCCGGCATGGAAATGTTACTACAGGTGTATGAGCAACAAGTAGCAAATTGTCCAGAGATACTAGTGAGGGATCTTACATACAACGAGAATTGTTTCATCCAATGGCGCTAATGTTTATTAAACAAAATCCCAGGGACACACCCAGTAACATTGCTTCCTAAACACTATGTTTCACCTTACTAAGGATCTATTGAAGTCATTAGCTGGAGATGGGTAGTATCAAGCTGTGGGTAAATGATCACAAGAAACTCCTTATTATTACTATATGTCTTATTATTACTATATGTCTAATTATTACTATATGTCTTATTATTACTATATGTCTTACTATTACTCTATGTCTTACTATTACACTATGTCTTACTATTACTCTGTCTTACTATTACTCTATGTCTTACTATTACACTATGTCTTACTATTACACTATGTCTTATTATTACTATGTCTTACTATGTCTTATTATTACTATGTCTTACTATTACACTATGTCTTACTATTACTCTATGTCTTACTATGTCTTATTATTACTATGTCTTACTATTACACTATGTCTTAATATTACACTATGTCTTACTATTACTCTATGTCTTACTATTACACTGTCTTACTATTACACTATGTCTTACTATTACACTATGTCTTACTATGTCTTATTATTACTATGTCTTACTATTACACTATGTCTTACTATTACACTATGTCTTACTATTACACTGTCTTACTATTACTCTGTCTTACTATTACTCTGTCTTACTATTACACTATGGGGCCCATTCACCTAGCTCGGGTGAATGAATAGAGGGGAAAAAAGCTCGAATTTCGAGTAGTTTTTTTTTGTGCTCCTCGACTCTCATATTGGCGTAAATTTGCCTGAGTAGAATGATTCGAATAGATTGAGCGCAAAAACTATGCGACTATTCGCCCATTCGATAGTCGAAGTACTGGATCGAGCGCAAAAACGCTGCGACTATTCGTCCATTCGATAGTCGAAGTACTGTCTCTTTTAAAAATACTTCGACTGCCTACTTCACCACCTAAAACCTACCGAATTGCTTAAAAAGCCTATGGGAAAGTCCCATAGGCTTGTTTTCCAAGTTTTTGATCGGATAAAGAGGCATTCGATTGAATGAAAATCCTTCGAGCGCATATTTGATCGAGCGCCTATTCGCCTGACGAATATTCGCCAATTTGACTATTCGCCAGTGCGTAAATTCGCCCGAATTGCCTATTCGATTCTATTCCCCAGTTGAATTTCGAGGGATTTAACCCCTCGAAATTCAACCCTTGATGAATTTGCCCCTATGTCTTACTATTACACTATGTCTTACTATTACTATATGTCTTACTATTACTATATGTCTTACTATTACTATATGTCTTACTATTACTATATGTCTTACTATTACACTATGTCGTACTATAACTATATGTCTTACTATTACTATATGTCTTACTATTACTATATGTCTTACTATTACTATATGTCTTACTATTACTATATGTCTTACTATTACTATATGTCTTACTATTACACTATGTCGTACTATAACTATATGTCTGCAGATCCTGTGTGTTGTTCTAATCACACCGTTGCACTTACCAGGCCACAATAGTGCAATTCCTGCATTAAACCGTTCTCTCCTGAGCCATTATATACTCTACTTATATATATATATATATATTCTACTAAGTACATGTCTGCACATCTTATTTACTACCTCACCAGCGCTACCATAAAGTAGACATACGTATATATTAAGTGCAATTCTGCAGGTGATTATTTCTTTATTGCTATCAAAGCTATAACTATATAGTTTATCTATATCGACACTCAGTTCACCTGCAGTTTTATACTACTATATTGCAATGTGTGCATTTAGCCAGTACTAGTGGGAATGTCCATTCAGCAAATTGATTCTTATTGCACTTTGGCAAGTTCACTATTCCTATATGTCTGACAATGCTGATATACTGTAACATGTGCAGAATTTACCAAGCAGAACTTAAGTGCATCTCCCCAGTTCATTATTACTATAGGTCTGCAGACTTCAGTACTATCATGGCCATTCAGCGTGTTGTACTAATCACTACCTTGTAGTCCACCAGGCTATTGTACTGCAACATGTTCATTAAACAGTTCTGCCATGATACTAGCCATGATACTAGCCATGATACTAGCCATGATACTAGCCATGATACTAGCCATTGAGCAGAAGTAATGCTTAAATGCACCTCTGCAGTTCATAATTACTATGCAACTTTATTAATGATTAAAGCTATCTGTGTGTAACAACTCAGTGTGTTGTACTAAGTGCTCACCTATAGCCCTCTATACTATGGCTTCCAACCAGTACTAGCAGCTTATTATACTAAGGGCACCCTCAGTGACATGGCTACATGTGTCTGGACCCCATGGCGGGTTGTTTTTTCGGGCCTCCGGGGTGTTTAGGGGTCGACCTGTTTTGCCTATATGTATTGGGATTGTACGTGGGTTGGGCCCCTGTGCCCACTGGGCCCCCCTGCAGCTATGGGGTCTGCTTCTTCTGTAGTTGCACCCCTGGGCACCCCTCCACTTCACCTTTGTTACCCCACTACAACATCTGCATTTATCCAGCCCCATCATGATATAGCCATTCAGTATATGGATATTAAATGCAGTTCTTTTTACTCTATTACTACTTGTGTAACTACTAAAGCTATCAGTGTATAGCCATTCAGTATATGGATATTAAATGCAGTTCTTTTTACTCTATTACTACTTGTGTAACTACTAAAGCTATCAGTGTATAGCCATTCAGTATATGGATATTAAATGCAGTTCTTTTTACTCTATTACTACTTGTGTAACTACTAAAGCTATCAGTGTATAGCCATTCAGTATATGGATATTAAATGCAGTTCTTTTTACTCTATTACTACTTGTGTAACTACTAAAGCTATCAGTGTATAGCCATTCAGTATATGGATATTAAATGCAGTTCTTTTTACTCTATTACTACTTGTGTAACTACTAAAGCTATCAGTGTATAGCCATTCAGTATATGGATATTAAATGCAGTTCTTTTTACTCTATTACTACTTGTGTAACTACTAAAGCTATCAGTGTATAGCCATTCAGTATATGGATATTAAATGCAGTTCTTTTTATTATATTACTACTTGTGTAACTACTAAAGCTATCAGTGTATAGCCATTCAGTATATGGATATTAAATGCAGTTCTTTTTACTCTATTACTACTTGTGTAACTACTAAAGCTATCAGTGTATAGCCATTCAGTATATGGATATTAAATGCAGTTCTTTTTATTATATTACTACTTGTGTAACTACTAAAGCTATCAGTGTATAGCCATTCAGTATATGGATATTAAATGCAGTTCTTTTTATTATATTACTACTTGTGTAACTACTAAAGCTTTCATTGTATAGCCATTCAGTATATGGATATTAAATGCAGTTCTTTTTATTATATTACTACTTGTGTAACTACTAAAGCTTTCATTGTATAGCCATTCAGTATATGGATATTAAATGCAGTTCTTTTTACTCTATTACTACTTGTGTAACTACTAAAGCTATCCGTGTATGGCCATTCAGGGTGTCTGTGTTCTCTTACAATTGACTATACTACCATATTGTAATCATTAGTCACTAGCACTATCTGTATTTAGCTTCCAGCTCATGGACACAAAGGAGACCCTGATAGTTTAACACGTTACTATATAACAACTCCGGTAACTATACTATTTCCATATAGTCATGTTGAAAATCTAAACGAATTACCTCCCGGCAGTCGATGATTATTCAGCTTCTCAATTACTTTCATGATAATATTCTCCATGTTATGGTTCATGCACCATATTAACACGGCTCTTCATTGTATTCCCTTCTACATCTTAGTTTGTCCTCCGTGTAACTTCAGCTACTAGTTTACTCCAGTAATTATCATGACATGCAATTGATTACTGAAGCTCATCAAGCCTCTATATTGTAACATATGGGACACATCCCTGTTGTTGGGGCCTCACCATTCCTCTATCCCAGTGATCCCCAACCAGTAGCTCGTGAGTAACATGTTGCTATGTCCTATAGCTTAACTCTGTAGGTCATGCTAAGTAGGTTCAATAGCTCAGCATGTCAACAATTACTGTTTCACCTACTGGTGCGACTCTATGATGGTATCTGGTAATTCCTAAATATATTGATACTGGCTGGATATTGTGGTGTCTTATTCCCATGATACAGTTTCCCAATTGTACGTTAACTTTAGGCTTATTATAGTTACAACTATTGCTTCAAAGTAAATTCAATAGAGTGCTCATCACTGCACTTTTACATATGTTTTAGGTAAGAGCATATTAATAATGGAGTGTAGTTTATAGCTCCTGTTTTATGGCTTCTCAGCATCTTACGTGTTCATAGTCGCTACTATTGTTACCTTGTCCACCACACAGTATTATTTTATACAGCATCACAGTTCATCATCATTATATGAGGACCTGGCCGAGTACTAATTCTGATATGTGCAGGAAACCATTGGAATTCTGAGTGTATAGGTGTTGCAATTATCCTATTAATCCTACAGTCATTAATTACTCACATGATGCAGCTTCTTGTTTCATTATAATAGTAGTAGTAGTAGTAATAGTAGTAGTAATAGTAGTATAGTAGTAGTAGTATAGTAGCAGTAATAGTGTAGTAGCAGTAGTACAGTAGTAGCAGTAGTATAGTAGTAGTAGTAGTATAGTAGAAGAAGTAGTAGTAGTATAGTAGTAGTAGTATAGTAGTAGTAGTATAGTTGTAGTAGTATAGTAGTAGTAGTATAGTAGTAGTAGTATAGTTGTAGTAGTATAGTAGTAGTAGTATAGTAGTATAGTTATAGTATAGTTATAGTAGTAGTTGTAGTGTAGTAGTAGTGTAGTAGAGTAGTAGAGTAGTAGTAGTGTAGTAGAGTAGTAGTAGTGTAGTAGTATAGTAGTAGTAGTGTAGTATAGTAGTAGTGTAGTAGTAGTAGTGTAGTATAGTAGTAGTGTAGTAGCAGTAGTATAGTAGTAGTAGTAGTAGTGTAGTAGTAGTATAGTAGTAGTATAGTAGTAGTATAGTAGTAGTATAGTAGTAGTAGTAGTAGTATAGTAGTGTAGTAGTAGTAGTGTAGTAGTAGTAGTAGTAGTAGTAGTAGTAGTAGTAGTAGTAGTGTAGTAGTAGTATAGTAGTAGTAGTAGTATAGTAGTAGTAGAAGTGTAGTAGTAGTAGTAGTGTAGTAGTAGTAGTAGTAGTAGTAGTAGTAGTAGTAGTAGTAGTGTAGTAGTAGTAGTGTAGTAGTAGTAGTAGTAGTTTAGTTTAGTTTAGTTTAGTTTATAGTTTAGTTTATAGTTTAGTTTATAGTTTAGTTTATAGTTTAGTTTATAGTTTATAGTTTATAGTTTATAGTTTATAGTTTATAGTTTATAGTTTATAGTTTATAGTTTAGTTTATAGTTGTCTGAAGGATTGTAACCCATCAATTCCTATACTATCCTGCATTATATTGTATTTACCAGAAACTGGTAGTAGCGGGTTAGTGTCATCAATTCCACGTATTTGCAATTAAGCAGCTATAACGTCGGCACACATAAGTGTGAGTATGGGGAGTTTACTAGAGATCACTAGACGACACTGCTCAGAGCGTCTATTGGATTATTATACAGTATAGACATCCGTGTAGCAGATCTGTTTCATTGCAGTAACGTGAATAAAACTACACAATTACATACGGTACAATGGTATGAGGAGATATTGGGGTAAATTTAAATTGAGGGCGTTGATACTCACTGATATAATAGAAACAGCTGAACAACATTCATTTCAGACGTCCATTTTCCTGCGGTAACTGAAAGTCGTCCGTAAGATACTACTGCGGTACTTAGAGGCAATAGAGACCATTGAGAAGTTGCTATATCGGTACATTTTATACATTATAGGGATAAATATAGGGATAAATATAGGGATAAATATAGGGATAAATATAGGGATAAATATAGGGATAAATATAGGGAATTACTGTTAGAAGACGTGATCTGTCTCACCTCCCAAAACTGTAAGTAAATAAATGTCCTTGAGGCAGAGCCTGTGTAGCTACAAGTGTCAGTTGTGAGTCAGTCCTACGGGGTCTTTGTATTGTACAACTGCCACGTTGTGTTTGTGTCTTTATTTAGTCAATACAAAAAGCTTCTATTAATGATTCTGCAGCTACACGGGGTCTCTGATTGGTTGGGGAGTGTTTGTTAATGAGGTAACATAATGGGGTGTAACATAATGGGGACGTAACTCACTGGTGCCACTGACATGTGACACTCCAGGAAAGGAAAATGTCAATAAATAAGGTGGGACTTTCAGCTGGAAATTGTCACTGAGCTGCTGCCCAATCCGGTGTCACTATAAGTGTCTGGCGCATGGGGGGGGTCAGTTGATGTGGGGGGGGTCACTACATGGGGGGGGTCAGTAGATTGGGGGGGTCAGTAGATGTGGGGGGGATCAGTACATGGGGGGGGTCATTACATGTGGGGGGGTCAGTACTTACAGCCTGTGTTGCAGGTGGGACAGCGGATGCAGAACTACAAGAAGGTGCGAGGGGAGGAGTTGCCGTTGGCTGAGCCAATCCCGGGGCTCCCTCAGGACATACAGTAACTGAGATGCTCCAGCTGTTGGGCTTTACCATTGGGAAGATGGGGGGGGCGTGAGGCAGATGTTGTTCAGTGGGTGGGGCAAAGCTCTGGGCAAGACCATCTTGTGTGAAGCTCCAGGTCACCAGGAGATGTGGGGGCCCAATGTGTCTGATGTTGGACTCGACCCCCTGACTGTGAAGTGAAGTGTCCCACTACCTGTGTCCTGCTCAGCTCACACCCCACCCACTAGCAGCCCCCCCCCCCAGCACCTACGACTCCCCCCGGCACAAGCGCTGGCCCCCGGGCACCACCAGGACTAGGGGGGGAGGGGAGGAAACAGTCCAGGGGGCACAGAAAGACATAACTGGTCTCATTGTGTGTGTGGCCCCCTCTGTGTTGTGGGGGGCTCTGCATTGTATCAGTGTCTCCCCCCAGTTTTGTACCAGAACATGAGACACTGGTTCGTGACCCGCCAGCACCGGGGGCTCAGTGTGTGTAGGGGGGGGATATTTGTATGTTGTGGGGGGGCACTGCTTGTGTTTCTGGGGGTGTCCAAAGGGGATTAAACCCGATTCCTCTGCAGAACCCCTTTAATTGTTCTCCCCATCCTGATGTCCCGTGTTCCCATTAGTTTGGGGGGTACAAGCCTATTGTGTGTTTGAATCATCCCCCCCCCCACACCCCTTTAATTGAGACTTGGGGGGAGCTCCAATTCCTGAGAGTGGAACCCCCACATGACAACCCATCATTATCCTGTAACTCAGCCAATACAATCGCTTTATCATTATTACAAGCCCCGCCCCCGAGGAGATGTTCTCTGTGCTCCTCCTCCTCCTGACTGGGCCCCTCACTGATTGATCAGACACAGACTGGCCCCGTGTGTAATTAGAATGTGCTGCCCCCGAGGGTGAATAGAAATAGGTACAAATCTCTGGCCCCCAATCCTACTCCTGCGGGGGCTACAGGGGCCACATAGGCACTTCCATTGAGTTTGGCTCTGGTTCCTACTGACGAGTCCCAGGGTAACGGATCCACTTGTTCAGGTTTACTTGCCCTTTAATGTTTTCCCTACGTCTGTGAAAGAGTGGGGGGGGGGGCTGGCACGTCTCTCTGCCATTTGGGCCCCACAAGAAGCTGGATATGAGCCCCCCCCCCTCCAGCTGCAGCTTTGGGTCAGACACAGGGGGATTGTGGGGGGGGGGACAATGCAGCTTTTGTTCTTTCCTCTCTCCCTCCTTCTACTTAGGGCCACGGGGCCACGGGATTATGTGCAGCTCCTCATTCATTCCATGGGCCTTTCCTTCTATCCCATTAACCCATTCACAGCCAGCACCCTTAGACTCCCAGCACCCTATAGACACCCAGTCACACCCTATAGACTCCCGGCACCCTTTAGACATCCAGTCGCACCCTAGAGACTCCCGGCACCCTAGAGACTCCCAGGCACACCCAACAGCCACCCAGTCGCACCCTATAGACTCCTAGCACCCTTCAGACTCCCAGCACCCTATAGACACCCAGTCGCACCCTAGAGACTCCCAGTTCTAGTTCTACATCATGGAACAGGCAGGGGCCCTGGAAAAGTGCAAGAAAAGAGGGGCCCCAATTCTAGAAGCAGCCCCCATAGAGTCCCATCTTCAGAGAAACTAGTCAGGGTGTCTCTCACATTTGGCCCCCACACACTGAACCCACAAATCCCCTGTATCGACAGCCCCTTGTACCAACGTGACCCACAAACTCCAGAGGAACCACTTTCTACCCACGTACCCCAAAGTCTTTCATCAGGAGCACCCCCAGTCTTCTATATTGGAAACCACTTTGCCAGTCAATTAGTTCAGGATTATTAATAATAATAATAACTAATAATAACTAATATGGGCCCCAGTGTTATGGGTCGGGAATCAGTTTGGCCCCAGATTCTGCCCCTGTAACAGTGAGTTTATTTTCTCCCCATGGGGGATCATTCTGTACCCCACTACCCGACTGCTCCTCAGTTCTGTGTGTTTATTGCTCTCTGTTCATTATTAGCATTGCCCCCCCCTTTTCTTATTATTAATGTCTAATTAAATGGGAAATTCTCCGTTGCTGATGGAAATTTGTTGCACCCACATTTCTGCCAGTCGCCCATTAGCAGCTTCTGCCAAAGTCACAGCATTAGTTTCAATGGGGGGGGGCTCAAACTTGAAGAAATTCACATGTTACAGGGAGAGCTGGGAAGTGAATCAGTGGTACAGGCTGATACATTAGATAGGTACAAGGAAGGGTCGGATGCTTTATTCACCAGTAGCTCCTCCCAGCAGACAGGAGGGAGCCAATGAGATTAGAGGAGGGAAAGGGGTGTTACAGGGAGAGCTGGGAAGTGAATCAGGGGTACAGACTGATACATTAGATAGGTACAAGGAAGGGTCGGATGCTTTATTCACCAGTAGCTCCTCCCAGCAGACAGGAGGGAGCCAATGAGATTAGAGGAGGGAAAGGGGTGTTACAGGGAGAGCTGGGAAGTGAATCAGTGGTACAGGCTGATACATTAGATAGGTACAAGGAAGGGTCGGATGCTTTATTCACCAGTAGCTCCTCCCAGCAGACAGGAGGGAGCCAATGAGATTAGAGGAGGGAAAGGGGTGTTACAGGGAGAGCTGGGAAGTGAATCAGTGGTACAGGCTGATACATTAGATAGGTACAAGGAAGGGTCGGATGCTTTATTCACCAGTAGCTCCTCCCAGCAGACAGGATGGAGCCAATGAGATTAGAGGAGGGAAAGTAGTGTTACAGGGAGAGCTGGGAAGTGAATCAGTGGTACAGGCTGATACATTAGATAGGTACAAGGAAGGGTCGGATGCTTTATTCACCAGTAGCTCCTCCCAGCAGACAGGAGGGAGCCAATGAGATTAGAGGAGGGAAAGGGGTGTTACAGGGAGAGCTGGGAAGTGAATCAGGGGTACAGGCTGATACATTAGATAGGTACAAGGAAGGGTCGGATGCTTTATTCACCAGTAGCTCCTCCCAGCAGACAGGAGGGAGCCAATGAGATTAGAGGAGGGAAAGGGGTGTTACAGGGAGAGCTGGGAAGTACCAGAGGTGCAGGTGTTGGATCAGGTACTGAGGGGGGATCAGTGGGGGGGGTATCAGTGAGTCTCTCCAGTCTGTTCCCACGTTGGGCTTCTCACCCCCAGCCTGAGTTATACAGGATTCTGGCACAGCAGATACGGGGGGGGGAGTGGAACTAATAGGGAACAGCCGGGGCCCCACCAGCGTCACATGAACAGATGGATGTGTCAGACAAGAGCAGTGGGAAACACAAGACAACACCCCCTCCCCATGTCCAACTTTTTGGGGTTCCATATTCCCCCCTTTCCCTCTAAGCAACCCCCCCATACCCTATAAACACTACTGGGGTTATATATCAACACTGGGCAGATTTGGCTGTGGGTAGTAACGCACAGCAACCAATCAGTTTGTTGCATTTATTGTTGTACCTGCAGCTGCCTGAATAAAGCTGATCACTGATTGGTCGCTATGGGTTATTGCCCAGCAGCAAATTTGCTGGTTTGTTAGTAAATCAGCCCAATGTTGTCCACTAGTCTCTGCTTCTCTCCTTTATATCCCGTCCTCTGCTCCTGCTATTTCTCTCCTTTACTGTTCCCCTTCTATATCTGTCTATCATCCCCTTTCCTTTTCTCCCCCAACTGTTTGGCCTTACTCTCCCCCATTGTCCCATGAGGAGGTGCAGCTGTTAGTGGCCCAGTGGCTAGTATCTGTGCTCCTGGTGCCTGTGGCCCATTGTGACCCCGTATTCTTACAGTTTAAGTAGGAAATGTCCAGCCTGAATCAGTCCTGTGGAGGTTGAACTACAACACTCAGTACACAACTGATCGTTCCCAGTGAGATGCAGCATCAGTCGGGAGTTTATAGAGAGAATGAGCCGGGGGTTTGTGCTCCAATAAACAACATCTCATGTCACTGCACATTTACTTCAGCTGCACCAGAGCTCGGCCCCCCGGCGACACCCACAGTCCAATTCCTGCTCATTCCCCGAGTCTCTCGGCTCTTTCTAAAGTCTCCCCCACTCACATATACACTGAGGGGCCCCCCATATACACTGAGACACTGAGGGGCCCCCCATATACACAGGGACACAGAGGGGCAAAAACAATTCCCCCCCCCCATCGCACTGTTGAGAGAAATCCAGTAAAAAATCAATAGTCAGAGCATTTGGGGGCAAATTCGTTGGCTCAGCGTTTCCTCCCCCCTAAATAATTAATATTAGAAGCTCCCGGCTCTTTCCCAGAATTCTCTGCTCAGTGGGGAGGGGGTTTAACCCTTGTGCTGCTGGAGCCCCCAGTTGTGTCAGTCACAGACAAGAGATTTAGTGACTTTATTTCATATGGGGGGGCCCTTTATTTGTATTATTTGGGCCCCAGTGACCTTGGGAAAGAGAAAACACAGGATTGTGGGTCGGGACTGAGAAGTAAAATAGACATTTCAGTTACACAGAGGCCCAATCACCCCCCCCCGCCCACTAAATAGTGACTTTCTATGGGACCTTATAGGAGCCCCTCCAGCATTTGTCACAACCCACAGATTGCCAGTCCGGGACACAAAGGGTTAAAAAGTCTCTGGCTCATTATTTCCCCAATGTAATTAGGAGTTGGGGCCCTTTAGTCTCGGGGGGTCGCTCAGCTTCTCTCACCTGCCCCCCCCCCCGGCTGTGCAGAATCCTTAGTATAATGGGGGGGGGATTATTTGGCTCATGAGGGAATTTCATGCCCCCCCCCCCTGTATAATAAGATCAGTGAGACTCAGACATGGGGATTATTTGTTCTATTTATTGTCTCACTCATAATCCTGAGTATACGGGGGAGGGGGGCTCCATGGAACTCACTGACACATTTGTCTCTACTTTGCCCCCCCCCAGAGTAAAGTCCTCGTCTCGTTCTCATTGACTCAATGGACTTTGTGTCATTCCCAGAAGTGACCACTGGGGGGGGCAGTCGTCTCTATTGTGAGTCAGACGCAGACGGACCAATCACACGTGGGGGGGGCACACAAGGTTAATGAGGGGGTGCGGCTCAGACTCAGGGACATTGGGAGTCACATCAGCCCGTGGCACCCGGACACTCTCAGCTCAGAGACACCCCCAGCGGCCCCCACAGGAGACTCACTGACAGCAGCACAGAGACCAACTGCATCAGGGGCCCCACCACTGACAAACTTACTCACAGCTCAGCCCCCCCCATTATATCAGCCTGGCACCCCCTGTACTTACCCCCCCCACTTGTGTTCTTCATCCCCTTTGTGTCTGTAACTGGGACTGACCCCCAATACTCACTCACTTGGGACTCACAGACCCTCACAGGAGTAGTTGATACTGGCGCCGCCTCCTGACACTTTCAAATCCTAATTCTGCCTGGACTTCGGCTACTGCTGCTGGGAGTTGTATTCTGCTGGGAGTTGTATTCTGCTGGGAGTTGTATTCTGCTGGGAGTTGCACGCTGCTGGGAGTTGAATTCTGCTGGGAGTTGTATTCTGCTGGGAGTTGTATTCTGCTGGGAGTTGTACGCTGCTGCTACTTATAAAGGTAAGTCAAGTTTAAGGTAATGTCAAGAATCTGGCAGGGGGGCTGAGTCACCCTGTATAAAGACTCATAGGGGCAGGTTTGGGGTCTTGCTGAACCAGGTTTCCCATTGGTCTCCTTACTCCGACACACTCACCCCAATGTCCCCACAAGTTCTTCCAGAATGTTCCTGTCTGTGAAAAAGTGTACAATTTAGTATGAAAGGAGCTCACCACATACTTAGATCAGACCCGTCCACGGGTATCCTGTGTCCGATTACCCAAATCAATATGTAGAACTGTAGTGTAGATGTGGAACAGATCCAAGGCGGCAGTCAAACTGCAAAAAATCCATTTATTGGGAAGTGTACAACATGTTTCGGGACAAGCCCTTTATCAAGTGTGAAAAAGTGTAAGAAGAGTCAGTAATAGTGAGTAATGTGCTGTAGAGCCACTAATACTGTGAGAAAGTGAGTAGAGATAGTAATAGTCTGAGTAATGAAACTAATAGTGTAAATAACTGAATTCTACTGTACATAGAGGGACTGATAGTGTAAATAACTGAATTCTACTGTACATAGAGGGACTGATAGTGTAAATAACTGAATTCTACTGTACATAGAGGGACTGATAGTGTAAATAACTGAATTCTACTGTACATAGAGGGACTGATAGTGTAAATAACTGAATTATACTGTACATAGAGGGACTGATAGTGTAAATAACTGAATTCTACTCTACATAGAGGGACTGATAGTGTAAATAACTGAATTCTACTCTACATAGAGGGACTGGGACTGATTCTACTGTACATAGAGGGACTGATAGTGTAAATAACTGAATTCTACTGTACATAGAGGGACTGATAGTGTAAATAACTGAATTCTACTGTACATAGAGGGACTGATAGTGTAAATAACTGAATTCTACTGTACATAGAGGGACTGATAGTGTAAATAACTGAATTCTACTGTACATAGAGGGACTGATAGTGTAAATAACTGAATTCTACTGTACATAGAGGGACTGATAGTGTAAATAACTGAATTCTACTGTACATAGAGGGACTCATAGTGTAAATAACTGAATTCTACTCTACATAGAGGGACTGATAGTGTAAATAACTGAATTCTACTCTACATAGAGGGACTGATAGTGTAAATAACTGAATTCTACTGTACATAGAGAGACTGATAGTGTAAATAACTGAATTATACTGTACATAGAGGGACTGATAGTGTAAATAACTGAATTCTACTGTACATAGAGGGACTGATAGTGTAAATAACTGAATTCTACTGTACATAGAGAGACTGATAGTGTAAATAACTGAATTATACTGTACATAGAGGGACTGATAGTGTAAATAACTGAATTCTACTCTACATAGAGGGACTGATAGTGTAAATAACTGAATTCTACTGTACATAGAGGGACTGATAGTGTAAATAACTGAATTCTACTCTACATAGAGGGACTGATAGTGTAAATAACTGAATTCTACTCTACATAGAGGGACTCATAGTGTAAATAACTGAATTCTACTCTACATAGAGGGACTCATAGTGTAAATAACTGAATTCTACTGTACATAGAGGGACTGATAGTGTAAATAACTGAATTCAACTGTACATAGAGGGACTGATAGTGTAAATAACTGAATTCTACTGTACATAGAGGGACTGATAGTGTAAATAACTGAATTCTACTGTACATAGAGGGACTGATAGTGTAAATAACTGAATTATACTCTACATAGAGGGACTGATAGTGTAAATAACTGAATTATACTCTACATAGAGGGACTGATAGTGTAAATAACTGAATTCTACTGTACATAGAGGGACTGATAGTGTAAATAACTGAATTATACTCTACATAGAGGGACTGATAGTGTAAATAACTGAATTATACTGTACATAGAGGGACTGATAGTGTAAATAACTGAATTATACTCTACATAGAGGGACTGATAGTGTAAATAACTGAATTCTACTGTACATAGAGAGACTGATAGTGTAAATAACTGAATTCTACTGTACATAGAGGGACTGATAGTGTAAATAACTGAATTCTACTGTACATAGAGGGACTGATAGTGTAAATAACTGAATTCTACTGTACATAGAGGGACTGATAGTGTAAATAACTGAATTATACTGTACATAGAGGGACTGATAGTGTAAATAACTGAATTCTACTCTACATAGAGGGACTCATAGTGTAAATAACTGAATTCTACTCTACATAGAGGGACTGATAGTGTAAATAACTGAATTCTACTCTACATAGAGGGACTGATAGTGTAAATAACTGAATTCTACTGTACATAGAGAGACTGATAGTGTAAATAACTGAATTATACTGTACATAGAGGGACTGATAGTGTAAATAACTGAATTCTACTCTACATAGAGGGACTGATAGTGTAAATAACTGAATTCTACTGTACATAGAGAGACTGATAGTGTAAATAACTGAATTCTACTCTACATAGAGGGACTCATAGTGTAAATAACTGAATTCTACTCTACATAGAGGGACTGATAGTGTAAATAACTGAATTCTACTCTACATAGAGGGACTGATAGTGTAAATAACTGAATTCTACTGTACATAGAGAGACTGATAGTGTAAATAACTGAATTCTACTGTACATAGAGGGACTGATAGTGTAAATAACTGAATTCTACTCTACATAGAGGGACTGATAGTGTAAATAACTGAATTCTACTGTACATAGAGGGACTGATAGTGTAAGTAACTGAATTCTACTGTACATAGAGGGACTGATAGTGTAAATAACTGAATTCTACTGTACATAGAGGGACTGATAGTGTAAATAACTGAATTCTACTGTACATAGAGGGACTCATAGTGTAAATAACTGAATTCTACTCTACATAGAGGGACTGATAGTGTAAATAACTGAATTCAACTGTACATAGAGGGACTGATAGTGTAAATAACTGAATTCTACTGTACATAGAGGGACTGATAGTGTAAATAACTGAATTCTACTGTACATAGAGGGACTGATAGTGTAAATAACTGAATTCTACTGTACATAGAGGGACTGATAGTGTAAATAACTGAATTCTACTGTACATAGAGGGACTGATAGTGTAAATAACTGAATTCTACTGTACATAGAGGGACTGATAGTGTAAATAACTGAATTATACTGTACATAGAGGGACTGATAGTGTAAATAACTGAATTCTACTCTACATAGAGGGACTGATAGTGTAAATAACTGAATTCTACTGTACATAGAGAGACTGATAGTGTAAATAACTGAATTATACTGTACATAGAGGGACTGATAGTGTAAATAACTGAATTCTACTCTACATAGAGGGACTGATAGTGTAAATAACTGAATTCTACTGTACATAGAGGGACTGATAGTGTAAATAACTGAATTCTACTGTACATAGAGGGACTGATAGTGTAAATAACTGAATTCTACTCTACATAGAGGGACTCATAGTGTAAATAACTGAATTCTACTCTACATAGAGGGACTGATAGTGTAAATAACTGAATTCTACTCTACATAGAGGGACTGATAGTGTAAATAACTGAATTCTACTCTACATAGAGGGACTGATAGTGTAAGTAACCGAATTCTACTGGACATAGAGGGACTGATAGTGTAAATAACTGAATTCTACTGTACATAGAGGGACTGATAGTGTAAATAACTGAATTCTACTGTACATAGAGGGACTGATAGTGTAAATAACTGAATTCTACTGTACATAGAGGGACTGATAGTGTAAATAACTGAATTCTACTGTACATAGAGGGACTGATAGTGTAAATAACTGAATTCTACTCTACATAGAGGGACTGATAGTGTAAGTAACCGAATTCTATTGGACATAGAGGGACTGATAGTGTAAATAACTGAATTATACTGTACATAGAGGGACTGATAGTGTAAATAACTGAATTCTACTGTACATAGAGGGACTGATAGTGTAAATAACTGAATTCTACTCTACATAGAGGGACTGATAGTGTAAGTAACCGAATTCTACTGGACATAGAGGGACTGATAGTGTAAATAACTGAATTCTACTGTACATAGAGGGACTGATAGTGTAAATAACTGAATTATACTGTACATAGAGGGACTGATAGTGTAAATAACTGAATTCTACTGTACATAGAGGGACTGATAGTGTAAATAACTGAATTCTACTGTACATAGAGGGACTGATAGTGTAAATAACTGAATTCTACTGTACATAGAGGGACTGATAGTGTAAATAACTGAATTCTACTGTACATAGAGGGACTGATAGTGTAAATAACTGAATTCTACTGTACATAGAGGGACTGATAGTGTAAATAACTGAATTCTACTGTACATAGAGGGACTGATAGTGTAAATAACTGAATTCTACTGTACATAGAGGGACTGATAGTGTAAGTAACCGAATTCTATTGGACATAGAGGGACTGATAGTGTAAATAACTGAATTATACTGTACATAGAGGGACTGATAGTGTAAATAACTGAATTCTACTGTACATAGAGGGACTGATAGTGTAAATAGCTGAATTCTACTGTAAAAATTCAAGAAAGCAGACGGCACTTCTGAAACTGGGGTTTATTGGAGTACCTGCTGGTAACGCGTCAGGTGTTACCAGCAGGTACTCCAATAAACCCCAGTTTCAGAAGTGCCGTCTGCTTTCTTGAATTTTTGCTGTATTCACAGTGGGGACACTGTGGGACTGAGCACCTGAACCGGAGGAAAAACGGTGAGCGTGTGCGGTCCCTATTCTTCTCATTTACTGAATTCTACTGTACATAGAGGGATTGATAGTGTAAATAGCTGAATTCTACTGTACATAGAGGGACTGATAGTGTAAATAAATCAATTCTACTGTACATAGAGGGACTGATAGTGTAAATAACTGAATTCTACTGTACATAGAGGGACTGATAGTGTAAATAACTGAATTCTACTGTACATAGAGGGACTGATAGTGTAAATAACTGAATTCTACTGTACATAGAGGGATTGATAGTGTAAATAGCTGAATTCTACTGTACATAGAGGGACTGATAGTGTAAATAAATGAATTCTACTGTACATAGAGGGACTGATAGTGTAAATAACTGAATTATACTGTACATAGAGGGACTGATAGTGTAAATAAATGAATTCTACTGTTTGTAGAGGGACTGATAGTGTAACACTGGGAGTTGTATGCTGCTGAGTAATAGTGACATTAGTGAGTAATAGTAACCGTTAGTGACTAATAGTGCCCAACAATGAGTAGTAGTGCCAAAAGTGACTAATAGTGCCCAACAGTGAGTAAAAGTAACCATCAGTTAGTAATAGTGACCGTCAGTGAGTAGTAGTGACCGTCTATAAGTAGTAGTGACCATCAGTAAGTAGTTGTGACCGCCAATAAGTAATAGTGACCATCAGTGAGTAGTAGTGACCGTCAGTGAGTAAAAGTGACTGTCGGTGAGTAGTAGTGACAGTCAGTGAGTAATAGTGACCATCAGTGAGTAGTAGTGACTGTCAGTGAGTAAAAGTAACCATCAGTGAGTAATAGTGACCGTCAGTGAGTAGTAGTGACCATCAGTGAGTAGTAGTGACCATCAGTGAGTAATAGTGACCGTCTGTGAGTAGTAGTGACTGTCAGTGGGTAAAAGCTACCGTTAGTGAGTAATAGTGACCATCAGTGAGTAGTAGTGACCATCAGTAATAGTGACCGTCAGTGAGTAATAGTCACCATCAGTGAGTAATAGTGAGCGTCAGTGAGTAGTTGTGACCATCAGTGAGTAATAGTGACCATCAGTGAGTAATAGTGACCATCAGTGAGCGTCAGTGAGTAGTAGTCCTCCTAGGCCCAAAGTATACTAATGGCAGTGACATGTTTGTGGGTCACTATAGTGGGTCAGGGAATGTTCATTTCTGTGTGTTAGAATTGGCCCATTAGTCCTGGTTCTGTTCTGGCAGGTAACAATGTCACTATTTCCTGCAGGTATCGGAGGTTCTGGTGTCACACGGGTCAGTAACAGAGTCGGGTCTCACTATGGCTCCTTTTGGGCTGTGGCTGCTCTGTCCCATCTGGAGGGAAATAACAGAGAGGTTCTACTGACTGACCCAAAGGTACCTGCTCCCCCACGTGCACTTACCTTCTACTCTCAGCACAAGGATACTGATACCCCATCTGCCCGAGGATACGGACACCCCATGTGCTGAGACTACTGACACCCCATGTGCTGAGACTATGGGCCCAGTTGTAGTGGCCGAGCATCAGGAGTGACCTATGACACCCATGGGTGGGTAACTCAGTGCCGTGTTCTGTTGGATCCTTGAGGGGCAATGGGTTCTGGGCTGTCGACTGGGGCGGTTGTGGCCATTTCATTTAACTGTGTAATTGCTGTACTGATAGTGATTCTGTTCCTGATCCTGTGCAAGGCCTGTCAGACCCCCTCGTGCCCCCCCTCCATGCCCTGCTCAGAGTCGGATCACAGGAATGAGGAGCGATACCTCCTACAGCCATAGGGGCAGGAACCCCCATATTTGCACTGAATCTTTTCACTGCGCCCCAGTCACCCCAACACCAGATTCACTTACTAGCCACGCCCACTATCATGGCTCCACCCTCCCCACATCCCGGGGGTGATCAGTTGATGTTACATCGGCCAATGAGAGCAGAGGAAGAGCCCGGGGGGTAAAGGCATTGGTGTGAGCTTTACCAACCCCCCCCCCCCAGCATTGATGAGAATGAGATGGTTCTGGTACCAGTAAAGGCCACTGAGTATGAAGTTTGGGCCCTTGGATACAGGGAGGGGTGAGCCCCGGCTCATACACTAAAGAACACTACAAGGGGTAAATGTGTCAGGTTTTCCCTTTGGGGGGGGTGCAGCAGCAGGAGGGCCAGGCCAGTAGGGGCCCCATTCTTCACTTAATAGAAGGGCCCAGGCCAGAGTGAGGTGGAGGTGTCACAGAATCACATTTATTTAGTGTTGGATTAGTGCTAATGTGCACCGGAGCAGTTGCTAGTAGTAACCAATCACTGACACTCAGTACTGGCACTTGTGCCACGCGGCCATGAATACAGTGCGGCAGTTGCACAGGAGTGGGGTATTCACCCAGGAGTGCTCATTACACATACATACATGTCTGCACCCCAATATCAAGGCCTCATGCACCTTACACCCTGCAGAGACAATGGGATCCCAGTCAGTCAAACCAACCTGCAAGTACAGGACCCGCTGCAGAGATCCGGGGCCCGGGGCCCTCACTGTTGCACTGCCTCCCGCTGCTCTTCTTCTTGTATTCGATTGAGTAGAAGCCTCAGCTGAAAACTGTGCAGAACAGTGAGGCCGAGAGCACTTTCATTTTACACTTAATTCTCTTCTCGGCACAATTAGGGAAGGTATTTAGGCAGATTCTTCCTCCCAGTTATGTCCCCGTATAATCATCACCCCCTTATCTGTAAGCCAGAGACACAGTAGCACTGAGGGGGTGGGGTAAAAACAATAGTGTAGTTACGACAAACACATGTGGATGTGGCTTATTTTTTGTGTGGCCCTGGGGCCCATGTAGGGATCCAATGCTGTACAATGAGTGAGAGCTGTAGTTGTAGCAGTGCCGGGGGTAAGTAGGGAAATGCCCCAGTACAGTAAAGCAATAAACTTTTAGTTCAGCTGCGTGTGCCCAGTATGTGCCCAGGTGGGGCTCTCACTCATAGTTCTGTATCCAATAGACACAACTCACTCACTTTATTCACTAATCTCACCAGCAGACCCCACACATGCACCAAACCCTCCACTTCTGCACAACACTGACTCCACCCCCTCATTTGCATATTCAGATTTCAGCCGTGAATATAAATTTGTCATTATCACTTATCCAAAGCCTTAAAGTCACGTGACCTTGCGGGTTGAATCCACATCCTATAAGGGCTGAGATTTGTGCAAAGTGGGGGCACAACCTGGACCCCAATAACCTGCTCACGTTGCACCATGTGATCACTCTGCAATAAAGTGTTAATTGTACCCCATGTCTGTGAGTCTGTCTGAACCCCGAGAAACATCTGTCACATGCAGTTGCCCCACAGGACTGGGAATTTACCCCTCATTCATCTACAGGAGACTCCTGGGTGTAACATGGGCCATCGAGCTGTCCGACCCACCCGTGTACCCCATGTACCCACCTATGTACCCAGAAGTGACCAGTATGTGGGACACCCACAAGTACCCCATGAGTCTGTATGGCGCCCCCTCTGTCCATCACCAGATCACCAGCCAATCACTAGTGCAGGGGGCATTTTTGGACACAATTTGCAATATTTTCCTCACAATATCAGGATCATTGGTGTTATGCCTATCACCATTGGGTACAATGCACCAAAACATCAGCCAATCATCTTGTGCCGTGCATCACTGACTCATTACTGTGCGCCAAGTGTGTGACACCCAATGGGATTTACCCCATGCCACTAATTCCTGGCACCAACCGGCACTATTACACACTACTCAGGGCACAACTCCATTTCTGCTTGTCTTAATAAATAAGCCCAGAAGGGTCACAACAGCCCAACATGCAAGAACTCCCTGCACCTTAGCACCAAGAGACAGTAGGACAAGATGGGGTCAGTAGGACAAGATGGAGACAATAGAACAAGATGGAGAAAGTAGGACAAGAGGGAGACAGTAGGGCAAGAGGGAGACAGTAGGACAAGAGGGAGACAGTAGGACAAGATGGAGACAGTAGGACAAGATGGAGACAGTAAGACAAGAGGGAGACAGTAGGACAAGAGGGAGACAGTAGGACAAGAGGGAGACAGTAGGACAAGATGGAACAGTAGGACAAGAGGGAGACAGTAGGACAAGATGGAGACAGTATAGCAAGAGGGAGACAGTAGGACAAGATGGAACAGTAGGACAAGATGGAGACAGTAGAACAAAAGAGAGCAAGAACTCCCTACACCTTAGCACCAAGAAGCAGTAGGACAAGATGGGGACAGTAGGACAAGATGGAGACAATAGAACAAGATGGAGACAGAAGGGCAAGATGGAGACAGTAGGACAAGATGGAGACAGTAGGACAATATGGAGACAGTAGGGCAAGATGGAGACAGTAGGACAAGATGGAGACAGTAGGACAAGAGGGAGACAGTAGGACAAGATGGAACAGTAGGACAAGAGGGAGACAGTAGGACAAGATGGAACAGTAGGACAAGATGGAGACAGTAGAACAAAAGAGAGCAAGAACTCCCTACACCTTAGCACCAAGAGGCAGTAGGACAAGATGGGGACAGTAGGACAAGATGGAGACAGTAGAACAAGATGGAGACAGAAAAGCAAGATGGAGACAGTAGGACAAGATTGAGACAGTAGGACAAGATGGAGACATTAGGACAAGATGGAGACAGTAGGACAAGATTGAGACAATTACGACAAGATGAAGACACAAGGATGAGATGAACACATTAGGACAAGAGGGAGACAGTTGGACAAGATGGAGACAGTAGGATGAGATGGAGAAAGTAGGAAAAGATGGAGACAGTAAGGTAAGATGGAGACAGTAGGACAAGATGGAGACGGAAGCACAAGATGGAGACAGTAGGGCAAGATGGAACAGTAGGACTGTGCACCAAGTGTGTGACACCCAATGGGATTTACCCCGTGCCACTAATTCCTGGCACCAACCGGCACTATTACACACTACTCAGGGCACAACTCCATTTCTGCTTGTCTTAATAAATAAGCCCAGAAGGGTCACAACAGCCCAACATGCAAGAACTCCCTGCACCTTAGCACCAAGAGACAGTAGGACAAGATGGGGTCAGTAGGACAAGATGGAGACAATAGAACAAGATGGAGAAAGTAGGACAAGAGGGAGAGAGTAGGGCAAGAGGGAGACAGTAGGACAAGAGGGAGACAGTAGGACAAGATGGAGACAGTAAGACAAGATGGAGACAGTAGGACAAGAGGGAGACAGTAGGACAAGAGGGAGACAGTAGGACAAGATGGAACAGTAGGACAAGAGGGAGACAGTAGGACAAGATGGAGACAGTATAGCAAGAGGGAGACAGTAGGACAAGATGGAACAGTAGGACAAGATGGAGACAGTAGAACAAAAGAGAGCAAGAACTCCCTACACCTTAGCACCAAGAGGCAGTAGGACAAGATGGGGACAGTAGGACAAGATGGAGACAATAGAACAAGATGGAGACAGAAGGGCAAGATGGAGACAGTAGGACAAGATGGAGACAGTAGGACAATATGGAGACAGTAGGGCAAGATGGAGACAGTAGGGCAAGATGGGGACAGTAGGACAAGATGGAGACAGTAGGACAAGAGGGAGACAGTAGGACAAGATGGAACAGTAGGACAAGAGGGAGACAGTAGGACAAGATGGAACAGTAGGACAAGATGGAGACAGTAGAACAAAAGAGAGCAAGAACTCCCTACACCTTAGCACCAAGAGGCAGTAGGACAAGATGGGGACAGTAGGACAAGATGGAGACAGTAGAACAAGATGGAGACAGAAAAGCAAGATGGAGACAGTAGGACAAGATTGAGACAGTAGGACAAGATAGAGACATTAGGACAAGATGGAGACAGTAGGACAAGATGGAGACAATTACGACAAGATGAAGACACAAGGATGAGATGAACACATTAGGAAAAGAGGGAGACAGTTGGACAAGATGGAGACAGTAGGATGAGATGGAGAAAGTAGGAAAAGATGGAGACAGTAAGGTAAGATGGAGACAGTAGGACAAGATGGAGACGGAAGCACAAGATGGAGACAGTAGGGCAAGATGGAACAGTAGGACAAGATGGAGACAGTATAGCAAGAGGGAGACAGTAGGACAAGAGAGAGACAGTAGGACAAGATGGAGACAGTATAGCCATAGGCAATCCTGGCCCCTCTGCCGCCTGAGGCAGCAGCAGTTGCTGCTGCCCCCCCCCTCCCCTGGAAATTTCCCTGGAAGCATTTTTGCCCCTGGTAACTAGTGGGGCGATGCAGCCTGAGGCGACAGCCTCATCTTGCCTCATTGGCGAAGCACCCCTGAGTATAGCAAGAGGGAGACAATAGGACTAGATGGAGACAGTAGGACAAAAGAGTGAAAATAGGGTAAGAGCGAGAGAGTAGGACAAGATGGTGACAATATGCCAAGGTGTCCTAGTGATACATCAGTCACAGTACAGATATTTCAGGGGTAATAGATGGGGGTTACAGGTTACTGGGCTCACTACAGGAGCAGGATCCAGGGCCTGACATAAATATGGGTGGAGTCAGGCAGGAATGTGGCCAGTATCCATAGGGAATGTCTAGTTTCCTTCGTTGTTCCCCAGAGGCACTTCCCATGGGACGGGCACAACAAAGCTCAGATAATTTTATCCTATTACTGCTAATTGTATTCACAACTTGTAATTATTCAAGGGCAACTAAACCAAACATATTTATATGAAAGAAAGGAATGTATGACACAGAAATATAACATTATACAACGGTTGCCCATAAGCAGGGCTAGAGTTGGAAAAGAAAAGCTTCTGGCTAATGTGGTGCAAATCAATGACAGGTGTCCATCCTGAGGATTTATCCACATCGGAGCTGGAGTCCTAAAATTCTGCTCTGTGTGTCTGTGACTCGGGTTTCCCTTGTTTGGTATCTGGTTCTCTTACAAGGGAAAGCAATTTGTCCAGTTTGGCCACCTCCACCTCTGGTCCCTTCTGGGTCTCCTGGCCTTTCTTTTCCTTGAAGAGAAAGCAAAGTAACAAGTTCAATAAAGGGGTGGTGAGGGCAATAATTTATGGGTCTTTTTCCACCTCTCATCTGTTTGGCCCAATATCTCCTTGATCATGACTGAACAACCTGTCCCTGAGGAACCTCCAGCATGCATCTCTGAAGAACCTCTAGCATGTATCTCTGAGGAAACTCTAGCATGTATCTCTAAGGAACCTCCAGCATTTATCTCTAAGGTACTTGCAGCATGTATCTCGAAGGTTCTTGCAGCATGTATCTCTAAGGTACCTCCATCATGTATCTCTGAGGAACCTCCAGTATGTATCCCTGAGAAACCTCTCTCCGAGGAACCTCCAGCATGTATCTCTGAGCAACCTCCAGCATGTAGCTCTAAGGAACCTCCAGCATGTATCCCTGAGGAACCTCCAGCATGTATCCCTGAGGAACCTCCAGCATGTATCCCTGTGATGACCCCAACTTGAGGTACCTCCAACATATATTCCTGAGGTGACTCCAACCTGACGAACCACTGTGTACCCTGAGGAACCTCCATGTGTCCCTGAGGAACCTCCAACATGTGTCCCTGAGGAGACCCATATGTGACGAACTACCAACATATGCCCCTGAGGAACCCCTAACATGTATCCCTAAGTGACCCTTCATTGAAGAACCTTACACAACTCCCAGGAACCTCCTATACAAACAGTTTTATCAGTGTAACTCGCAGGAACCTCCTATACAGACAATTTTATCAGTGTAACTCCCAGGAACCTGCTATACAGGCAGTTTTGTCTTATAGTTTTATATAGTCACAGAACAACCCCTCAGTGACTTCTAATATCCTTATCATTTTACAGTAGGGGGTACATTATCCCTTATAATACATGAGTGATACTCAGAGTTCCCTGTATAACTCAGCCTGTAGCCTTGTGTCTTTATATGGTCACAGAACAACCCCTCAGTGACTTCTAATATCCTTATCATTTACAGTAGGGGGTACATTATCCCTTATAATACATGAGTGATACTCAGAGTTCCCTGTATAACTCAGCCTGCAGCCTTGTGCCTTTATATGGTCACAGAACAACCCCTCAGTGACTTCTAATATCCTTATCATTTACAGTAGGGGGTACATTATCCCTTATAATACATGAGTGATACTCAGAGTTCCCTGTATAACTCAGCCTGCAGCCTTGTGCCTTTATATGGTCACAGAACAACCCCTCAGTGACTTCTAATATCCTTATCATTTACAGTAGGGGGTACATTATCCCTTATAATACATGAGTGATACTCAGAGTTCCCTGTATAACTCAGCCTGCAGCCTTGTGTCTTTATATGGTCACAGAACAACCCCTCAGTGACTTCTAATATCCTTATCATTTACAGTAGGGGGTACATTATCCCTTATAATACATGAGTGATACTCAGAGTTCCCTGTATAACTCAGCCTGCAGCCTTGTGCCTTTATATGGTCACAGAACAACCCCTCAGTGACTTCTAATATCCTTATCATTTACAGTAGGGGGTACATGATTCAGTGTATAATTGCATTATGGGTAATTACCCGGGGGTTGGTATGGGGCTGCTGGTGGGTAGGGGAAATACAATGACTGGTGCAGTGTGAATGTGCTGAGCTGGTGCAAGGGTGATGGGAGTAATTAGGGTGATGGGAGTAATTAGGGAGAGGCGGAGCTGACGTTGCTGGAAATGGAGCAGGTAAGGTATTTGTGCCCCCAGTCTATATAAATGCTGTCACTAATGAGAGGGAGGCAATGAATTGCTCTGATGATGAGGAACAAAAGTTCTTCCCATATAACGATCTCGAGTCCAATAAAGTGGGGGGGGGGGCACAGTCCTGCAGTTGCTCTTATTTTCTGAGAGAATGATTTAACCCTGCGTGTAACAGGGGCCAATAAGGAGAGACTGATGCCAAAATAATATTAAAAATACTTTTATTTTCCAAAAATAAGTGTTAAAGAGCCAGAGCTGTTATTTCCATGTAAAGATGTGAGTGCAGGGAGGTGTCTGACGGGGCCACTATATATATATATATCTCCCAGTTACACAGGCCATGGTCCCACAGTGAGAGGCTATGACAGGAGGTGGCTATGAGAAAAGACACAATTCTTGCCCATATCCGTGAGTGTGAGCCCCCCATACGTGTGAGTGCAGAGACAGAGCGGGGGGGGCACAGGAGACGCAGAGAGAAGCTGAGGTGCAGCACATGTGACACACGCCTTACATACAATGATGTGTAACACGGAGACTGAACATGGAACATCTCACCCCCAAGCCTAATGTGTAACTGGGACATAATCATGCCGTACCCTATATATATATATACTGTATATACCAGGCATGTCCAAGGTGCGGCCCGGGGGCCAATTGCAGCCTGTTTTCAAATTGACAACGGCCCTCAGCCTCCATCATGAAATGAATAATAATGAGGCCCCCCAGCACAGTGAGATCAGGAATCCCATAGCAGTAATATTTGGGCACATTAGTGATCTGCCACTTGGTCTATACTGTGTCTGTGTGTCTGTATTGTGTCTGTGTGCTGAAGTGTTAGTAATAGACACTTACTGACACATAGTGACGTCATACTTCTTTACTTTACTGTACTGACACATAGTGACGTCATCCTTCTTTACTTTACTGTACTGACACATAGTGACGTCTCACTTACTTCTTTACTTTACTGTACTGACACATAGTGACGTCTCACTTACTTCTTTACTTTACTGTACTGACACATAGTGACATCTCACATACTTCTTTACTTTACTGTACTGACACATAGTGACGTCTCACACACTTCTTTACTTTACTGTACTGACACATAGTGACACTCTCACATACATCTTTACTTTACTGTACTGACACATAGTGACGTCTCACTTACTTCTTTACTTTACTGTACTGACACATAGTGACACTCACTTACTTCTTTACTTTACTGTACTGACACATAGTGACGTCTCACATACTTCTTTACTTTACTGTACTGACACATAGTGACGTCTCACATACTTCTTTACTTTACTGTACTGACACATAGTGACACTCACATACTTCTTTACTTTACTGTACTGACACATAGTGACGTCATCCTTCTTTACTTTACTGTACTGACACATAGTGACGTCATCCTTCTTTACTTTACTGTACTGACACATAGTGACGTCATCCTTCTTTACTTTACTGTACTGACACATAGTGACGTCATACTTCTTTACTTTACTGTACTGACACATAGTGACACTATCACATACTTGAGAGTGTCACTATGTGTCAGTACAGTAAAGTAAAGAAGTATGTGAGAGTGTCACTATGTGTCAGTACAGTAAAGTAAAGAAGTATGTGAGACGTCACTATGTGTCAGTACAGTAAAGTAAAGAAGTATGTGAGACGTCACTATGTGTCAGTACAGTAAAGTAATGAAGGATGACGTCACTATGTGTCAGTACAGTAAAGTAAAGAAGGATGACGTCACTATGTGTCAGTACAGTAAAGTAAAGAAGTATGTGAGTGTCACTATGTGTCAGTACAGTAAAGTAAAGAAGTATGTGAGACGTCACTATGTGTCAGTACAGTAAAGTAAAGAAGTATGTGAGACATCACTATGTGTCAGTACAGTAAAGTAAAGAAGTATGTGAGTGTCACTATGTGTCAGTACAGTAAAGTAAAGAAGTATGTGAGACGTCACTATGTGTCAGTACAGTAAAGTAAAGAAGTATGTGAGACGTCACTATGTGTCAGTACAGTAAAGTAATGAAGGATGACGTCACTATGTGTCAGTACAGTAAAGTAAAGAAGTATGTGAGACGTCACTATGTGTCAGTACAGTAAAGTAAAGAAGTAAGTGAGTGTCACTATGTGTCAGTACAGTAAAGTAAAGAAGTATGTGAGACGTCACTATGTGTCAGTACAGTAAAGTAAAGAAGTATGTGAGACGTCACTATGTGTCAGTACAGTAAAGTAAAGAAGTATGACGTCACTATGTGTCAGTACAGTAAAGTAATGAAGGATGACGTCACTATGTGTCAGTACAGTAAAGTAAAGAAGTATGTGAGACGTCACTATGTGTCAGTACAGTAAAGTAAAGAAGTATGACGTCACTATGTGTCAGTACAGTAAAGTAATGAAGGATGACGTCACTATGTGTCAGTACAGTAAAGTAAAGAAGTATGTGAGACGTCACTATGTGTCAGTACAGTAAAGTAAAGAAGTATGACGTCACTATGTGTCAGTAAGTGTCTATTACTAACACTTCAGCACACAGACACAATACAGACACACAGACACAGTATAGACCAAGTGGCAGATCACTAATGTGCCCAAATATTACTGCTACGATTACTTGATTCTTGTAATTTAATGTTAATGGATGAAAGAATGTCGGGCTGAATGGTCGGCCCCCACACATTTTCACCTCACCATATCTGGCCCTCGTTGCAAAATGTTTGGGCAGCCCTGGTGTATAGCATCAGATAATGGCAGTGTAGTTGCCCTTTAATTGTCAGGGGATGTGGCCAGACAAGTTGCACAGATGCAGAACGAGGGATGTGACTGCGGCGCTGCTAAATGCTGATAAGATGCAGGGAATCCGGCGCAGTGCGAACAGCTGCAAGTGCGTATCAAGCTTCCCGTCTGAGGGTCCCTGGAGACCCCTAATGAGGAGCGTCATCTACAGAAATAAATCCACTGATCTGCAGAGGAAAATTCCCCCCCACACTGACTGGAGGCACATCTCTCCCCCCACTCCCCCATTAAAGGCATGCATCCCCCCGATTAGAGGCATGTATCCCCCGATTAGAGGCACATATCCCCCCAATTAGAGGCATGTATCCCCCAAATAGAGACATGTATCCCAGCAATTAAAGGCACGTATCCCCCTGAATAGAGGCACGTATCCCCTTATTAGAGGCATGTATCCCCTGATTAGAGGCACATATCCCCCCAATTAGAGGCATGTATCCCCCAAATAGAGACATGTATCCCAGCAATTAAAGGCACGTATCCCCCTGATTAGATGCATGTATCCCCCGATTAGAGACATGTATCCCCTGATTAGAGGCACGTATCCCCCAATTAAAGACATGTATCCCAGCAATTAAAGGCACGTATCCCCCTGATTAGAGACATGTATCCCCCGAATAGAGGCATGTATCCCCCCGATTAGAGACATGTATCCCAGCAATTAAAGGCACGTATCCCCCTGATTAGAGACATGTATCCCCCGAATAGAGGCATGTATCCCCCCAATTAGAGACATGTATCCCAGCAATAAAAGGCACATATCCCCCGATTAGAGGCAGGAATCCCCCCGATTAAAGGCATGTATCCCAGATTAGAGACATGTATCCCCCGATTAGAGACATGTATCCCCTGATTAGAGGCAGGAACCCCCCGATTAGAGACGTGTACCCCCCGATTACAGACATGTATCCCCCGATTAGAGGCAGGAATCCCCCCCAATTAGAGGCACGTATCCCCCAATTAGAGACATGTATCCCAGCAATAAAAGACACATATCCCCCCGATAAGAGGCATGTATCCCAATGATTAGAGGCACAAATCCACCGATTAGAGGCACGTGTCCCCGAATAAGAGGCATGTATCCCCCAATTAGAGACATGTATCCCCCGATTAGAGACAGGAATCCCCCCCAATTAGAGACATGTATCCCAGCAATAAAAGACACATATCCCCCTAGATTAGAGGCACATATACCAATGATTAGAGGCACGTATCCCCCGATAAGAGGCACGTACCCCCGAATTAGAGGCATGTATCCCCCGATTAGAGGAATGTATCCCCTGATTAGAGGCAGGAATCCCAACGATTAGAGACATGTATCCCCGAATTAGAAGCATGTATCCCCCCTATAGCAGGAACGTATTCCCCAGCTAATTAGAGGCACATATCGCCCATTAGAGGAATGTATCCCCCAATTACAGGAACATATTCCCCCAATTAGAGGAATGTTATTATTAGTGAAATGAAGAGGCAGGTGTATCACATATTGTGGTGAAGATATGAATTAGCCCCCAATTACATTTACAGAGGAGCAATTGCACAAATGAAAGTATAATGTAGTTCACCATTCACAGATGTAGGTGGAATCTGCTGTAGGGGTGTCCTGTGTCCACACCCCAAAAATACATGGTCATAAATGGCCCAGCCCGAAACATGTTGTGGTGCAGTTTTCCCCAATAAAATCACTTTGCAGTCACTGGATTTGTCCTGCTTTCTGCGATTAGACATTATACTTGATCATTTACACATGAGCTCAATATAAATCACTTGCTGGGGGGGTTACAGGGACAGAACAAGGAGTGTGTGCCAGTCTCGTGCCCGTGGGCCTGTCTGGGCCAGCTCAGGGGTGGAGTGACTAGTGATATAGGAGTAGGTACGTTGTGGCTAGTGATATAGGAGTGGGTAAGTTGTGGCTAGTGACATAGGAGTGGTTATGTTGTGGCTAGTGGTATAGGAGTGGGTAAGTTGTGGCTAGTGATATAGGAGTGGGTAAGTTGTGGCTAGTGATATAGGAGTGGGTAAGTTGTGGCTAGTGATATAGGAGTGGGTACGTTGTGGCTAGTGGTATAGGAGTGGGTAAGTTGTGGCTAGTGATATAGGAGTAGGTACGTTGTGGCTAGTGATATAGGAGTGGGTAAGTTGTGGCTAGTGATATAGGAGTGGGTAAGTTGTGGCTAGTGATATAGGAGTGGGTAAGTTGTGGCTAGTGGTATAGGAGTGGGTAAGTTGTGGCTAGTGATATAGGAGTGGGTAAGTTGTGGCTAGTGGTATAGGAGTGGGTAAGTTGTGGCTAGTGATATAGGAGTAGGTACGTTGTGGCTAGTGATATAGGAGTGGGTAAGTTGTGGCTAGTGGTATAGGAGTGGGTAAGTTGTGGCTAGTGATATAGGAGTAGGTACGTTGTGGCTAGTGATATAGGAGTGGGTAAGTTGTGGCTAGTGATATAGGAGTGGGTAAGTTGTGGCTAGTGATATAGGAGTGGGTAAGTTGTGGCTAGTGATATAGGAGTGGGTAAGTTGTGGCTAGTGACATAGGAGTGGTTATGTTGTGGCTAGTGGTATAGGAGTGGGTAAGTTGTGGCTAGTGATATAGGAGTGGGTAAGTTGTGGCTAGTGATATAGGAGTGGGTAAGTTGTGGCTAGTGATATAGGAGTGGGTAAGTTGTGGCTAGTGATATAGGAGTGGGTAAGTTGTGGCTAGTGATATAGGAGTGGGTAAGTTGTGGCTAGTGATATAGGAGTGGGTAAGTTGTGGCTAGTGATATAGGAGTGGGTAAGTTGTGGCTAGTGATATAGGAGTGGGTAAGTTGTGGCTAGTGATATAGGAGTGGGTAAGTTGTGGCTAGTGATATAGGAGTGGGTAAGTTGTGGCTAGTGATATAGGAGTGGGTAAGTTGTGGCTAGTGACATAGGAGTGGTTATGTTGTGGCTAGTGGTATAGGAGTGGGTAAGTTGTGGCTAGTGATATAGGAGTGGGTAAGTTGTGGCTAGTGATATAGGAGTGGGTAAGTTGTGGCTAGTGATATAGGAGTGGGTAAGTTGTGGCTAGTGATATAGGAGTGGGTAAGTTGTGGCTAGTGATATAGGAGTGGGTAAGTTGTGGCTAGTGATATAGGAGTGGGTAAGTTGTGGCTAGTGATATAGGAGTGGGTAAGTTGTGGCTAGTGATATAGGAGTGGGTAAGTTGTGGCTAGTGGTATAGGAGTGGGTAAGTTGTGGCTAGTGATATAGGAGTGGGTAAGTTGTGGCTAGTGATATAGGAGTGGGTAAGTTGGGGGGGTCACAGAGAGTGGATTAGCCTCGAGGCTTCAGTAATGAGCAGAAAGCGCTGAGATGAGACTCAATACAAAAGATCAGCAGATAAAAGTAGCTGAATTGCTGCTGCGCAACACAATGGAGAGTTCAATGCGTTTGTTTCCTCCAGCGCCTGCAGCACAACGATAACTGCGGCCGCATTCCCTGCGCTGGAGCTTTTATTATACAACAGACGTATCAGCTATATACTGTATATCTAATGAATATATATCTATATATATATACTGTATATCTAATGAATATATATATATATCTATCTATATACTGTATATCTAATGAATATATATATATCTATATACTGTATATCTAATGAATATATATATATATCTATATACTGTATATCTAATGAATATATATCTATATATATACTGTATATCTAATGAATATATATATATCTATATACTGTATATCTAATGAATATATATATATCTATATACTGTATATCTAATGAATATATATATATCTATATACTGTATATCTAATGAATATATATCTATATACTGTATATCTAATGAATATAAATATATATCTATATACTGTATATCTAATGAATATATACACATATATATATATATATATACTGTATATCTAATAACAAAGGTATGCGTGTAAGGGACACCATTCCCAATACAATAGAGCACAATGATAGAAGTAGGAGTTGCCATGCTACTTGTGGTTATTATATGTGCCAGCTGTAGGGATGGAGCACATCTTACACCCCTGAAGGGGCCACACTTCAGGAGAGATTGAGGCAGCAGGACATGTGGCCGTTACTATAGAGCTCACTGACTGCTGGTGAAGCAGAGGGGACACAGAGTGTCGGCTGTTTATATACACACACATATATATATATATTTATACAAGGGATGGGCACTGCTACAACTGTGCCAGGCTTGGGGCTTATTATAAAACACCAGTAACAAGTGGAAGAATCAGGGAAATCCCTATTATTTATGGGTCAGGCTCTGGGGGCCAGATTGTTAACCCTTGAGAGAAGCTCTAGCTCCCAATACAGGGGTGACTGCAGGAAACTGGGGCAGGGCTTGTGCTTCAGGTTCAGACTGGCAATTAAAATGAATGAATGAAGGAGCCAAACTGTATGAATAGTGAGTGTGTTATGGTATGGGCTACAATGTAACATTACAGTGTGGGACTGGGCAAGTTGGCATGGGCCTGCCAGGGCCTCCCTATTATTCCCACACAACAAAGGCCTGTTTTACTTCTCCTTTTATTCCTGTTGGAGGGGAGGGGTGGGAATGAAACATCCTTTATATTCCCCCATTCACCCCTCTTGTTGCTCTGAGATCTTTTATACTGATGTCTGTGACCCCCCGGGGGAACATTCACATGAATCATTGTAGAGCAATGACAAGAGAATGCCCCCGTTGTACCAATGGGCTCTCAGTGACAGCTCCATGGCAGCACCTACTGTTTTCTGTCTCTACAAGATTTCCTTAAAGGGGCAGCTGAGTGCAAGTACTTGAGATTAACCCTATCAATGCTGATATCTACTGCACACTAATAGAAACAAACCCTCAGGTGGGGGTGTGTGTGTGTATGTGTGTGTTTGTGTGTGTTTGTGTGTGTGTGTGTCTGTGTGTCTGTGTGTGTGTGTCTGTGTGTGTCTGTGTCAGCTTAACCCTCTAAGTGCCATATTGTCCAGCAGAGGCACCCATATGTACTGAGCCCCCACACACAGTTCTTGCACACTGGGGGGCTACGAGGAGCCATTCCATTGCTTGTGTAGGGAACATATTGAGTCCTTATACAGAGGAAGGAGAGCAAAGAGGAGATATCTGAGTGGGATAAAGGGGCAGGCTCCAGGCTGATTTATATGATGATTCTGCCTGACATGATACAGAGATAAAGGTACAGAGTGAATAAAGCCATATATATATATATATATATATATATATATATATATATATATATAGTGAATAAAGTACCCCCTCTTTTGAAAATATGAGGATATTATAAGTTACCGAGGAGTTTCATGACCATATAAAAGTACGAGGCCGAAGGCTGAGTTATACAGGTCATGGAACTCCGAGGTAACTTCTAATATCCTCATATTTTGCAACTGGGGGTACTTTATTTATTATAATACACAAGTTTCAGTGCGTCATGTGACAGAAATGACATCAGAACTCACCGTTTATAACTGATGACATCAGAACTCACCGCTTATAAGGATATAATTTACAAGATATTCATGGCTTTTTGTATTTTATATATATATATATATATATATATATATATATATATATATATATATATATATATATATATATATATATATATATATATATATATATATATATATATATATATACAGTAGCGCCCCTGCAGGACAGGAGGACAAGATGTAAAGTGATAATCACTACTAAATCCAACAATCAGTATCCCACAATTTCCTCGGATCAACACAACCATGGATTTGTCATCCATTCTATTCAGCCCTGGTACCATGAGCACCTGTTCTAAAGAGCTGACAGTCTAGCAAATCCCTGTGCAGGAGACACTAAGTGTTAAAGGGCCAAATACAGAAGTCTGCAGTGATCATGTGATGTTGTACCCATGAGCCCCTCCTTGTATGTAAGTGTGAGTATCTGAGCATTGTGGGAGTTGTAGTGCAGCAGGGAGAGATTGAAGTACAAGAGACATGTACCTTGGGTATTTTGCGTAGATTAGGCGACAGTTTGAGGCTGGTGACGTATCCCCGATCGTCCCCCACGATGAGTACAGGATAGACAGGGTTAAACTCCACGTGAGTTAACTTGGTCTTCTTCTTGGCCACCACTGCTTGTTGGCACAGAGCCTCGTATTTGTTTACAGACAGATCAAACACATGCACCTGAGAAGAAAATGAACAGATTCGTTGATATACGGCTGTTTTATGGGAGAGTTAATGAACTTCAATTTTACATTTGGACACAGCGCTGCCATACTGGTCACACGACTCACCATGGTGCTTCACCAGAGGGTTAATATCACCACTAAACTCATTTTAACCCTATTTTTTATTAGGGTCATCTCATCTCAGGGGTCCATCCCAGCAGCCAATAGCTGATCCATTCTCTTGCAATACTTAAAGGAACAGTAACATCAAAAAATTACAGTGTTTTAAAGGAAAGAGAATATAATGTACTAGAGCCCTGCACTGGTAAAACTGCTGTGTTTGCTTCAGAAACACTAATATAGTTTATATAAACAAGCTGCTATGTAGCCATGGGGGCAGCCATTCAAGCACAGGATACACAGTAGATAACAGATAAGTACTACTATAGTTTATATAAACAAGCTGCTGTGTAGCCATGGGGCAGCCATTCAAGCACAGGATACACAGTAGATAACAGATAAGTACTACTATAGTTTATATAAACAAGCTGCTGTGTAGCCATGGGGGCAGCCATTCAAGCACAGGATACACAGTAGATAACAGATAAGTACTACTATAGTTTATATAAACAAGCTGCTGTGTAGCCATGGGGGCAGCCATTCAAGCACAGGATACACAGTAGATAACAGATAAGTACTACTATAGTTTATATAAACAAGCTGCTGTGTAGCCATGGGGCAGCCATTCAAGCACAGGATACACAGTAGATAACAGATAAGTACTACTATAGTTTATATAAACAAGCTGCTGTGTAGCCATGGGGCAGCCATTCAAGCACAGGATACACAGTAGATAACAGATAAGTACTACTATAGTTTATATAAACAAGCTGCTGGGTAGCCATGGGGGCAGCCATTCAAGCACAGGATACACAGTAGATAACAGATAAGTACTACTATAGTTTATATAAACAAGCTGCTGGGTAGCCATGGGGGCAGCCATTCAAGCACAGGATACACAGTAGATAACAGATAAGTACTACTATAGTTTATATAAACAAGCTGCTGGGTAGCCATGGGGGCAGCCATTCAAGCGCATGATACACAGTATTTCTGGAGCAAACACACCAGTTTTACCAGTGCAGTACAACAGTACATTATAAATACATTACTTAACGATACTTTTGATTTTTGGTGTTACAGTTCCTTTAATGGGTGCTGCCCAAACAATTATTCCTGAAACCCTTGTGTGGCCCTAGGGGGCCACTGTCTGTACATCACTAAGGAATAAACTGGGCACAAACAATTAACTGACTCCCCTTATTGTCGTCACCCAGTGAAGCCCAACACATAAGAGGCAGGGGCCCTCCAGCTCCAGTAAGACAAACAGCAGCAATGAGAAGTGATCAGTTAGTAGTCCCCTCACGGCTGCACTAAGTCTCCGCTCACCCACTAGCCACATGCGCCCGTCATACTCACCCACTGACCCACAGTCTCAGTCTCAGGCCACATGGGACATAACTGTTGCTGTTGAATCTGAGCTGAATGCTGAGGATCAATTACAAACTCACTGAACAGAAATGTCCCATGTGGCCCCCCTTATAGTCACTGACTAACTCAGAGTTAGAGAGCTGAAAAGCAGGAAGTAGTGTTCTGGCTATTATGTTACACATCCACTCACTCCAGCCTTTATACATTCTATATTAGATACATTATTTATTTTGCACAGACTATCTATTTACCCAGTTTTTATTTTCACACTGAACTGTTCCTTTAAGTCTATATATAACCTGCCTAACTGTCAGTTGATCCAGAGGAAGGCAAAAAAAACATTTGAAGTCTCTCCAATTTGCCTCAGAGGGGAAAAACTTCATTCCAGACTCCAAGATGCAATGGGACCAGTCCCTGGATCAACTTGTACTATGAGCTATCTCCCATATCCCTGTATTCCCTTACTTGCTAAACACCATCCAACCCCTTCTTATACCTATCTAATGTATCAGCCTGTACCCCTGATTCACTTCCCAGCTCTCCCTGTAACACCCCTTTCCCTCCTCTAATCTCATTGGCTCCCTCCTGTCTGCTGGGAGGAGCTACTGGTCAATAAAGCATCCGACCCTTCCTTGTACCTGTCTAATGTATCAGCCTGTACCCCTGATTCACTTCCCAGCTCTCCCTGTAACACCCCTTTCCCTCCTCTAATCTCATTGGCTCCCTCCTGTCTGCTGGGAGGAGCTACTGGTGAATAAAGCATCCGACCCTTCCTTGTACCTATCTAATGTATCAGTCTGTACCACTGATTCACTTCCCAGTTCTCCCTGTAACACCCCTTTCCCTCCTCTAATCTCATTGGCTCCCTCCTGTCTGCTGGGAGGAGCTACTGGTGAATAAAGCATCCGACCCTTCCTTGTACCTATCTAATTTATCAGCCTGTACCCCTGATTCACTTCCCAGCTCTCCCTGTAACACCCCTTTCTCTCCTCTAATCTCATTGGCTCCCTCCTGTCTGCTGGGAGGAGCTACTAGTGAATAAAGCATCCGACCCTTCCTTGTACCTATCTAATGTATCAGCCTGTACCCCTGATTTACTGCCCAGCTCTCCCTGTAACACCCCTTTCCTTCCTCTAATCTTATTGGCTCCCTCCTGTCTGCTGGGAGGAGCTACTGGTGAATAAATCATCCGACCCTTCCTTGTACCTATCTAATGTATCAGCCTGTACCCCTGATTCACTTCCCAGCTCTCCCTGTAACACCCCTTTCCCTCCTCTAATCTCATTGGCTCCCTCCTGTCTGCTGGGAGGAGCTACTGGTGAATAAAGCATCCGACTCTTCCTTGTACCTATCTAATGTATCAGCCTGTACCCCTGATTCACTTCCCAGCTCTCCCTGTAACACCCCTTTCCCTCCTCTAATCTCATTGGCTCCCTCCTGTCTGCTGGGAGGAGCTACTGGTGAATAAAGCATCCGACCCTTCCTTGTACCTATCTACTTCCCTTCCCAGCTCTCCCTGTAACACCCCTTTCCCTCCTCTAATCTCATTGGCTCCCTCCTGTCTGCTGGGAGGAGCTACTGGTGAATAAAGCATCCGACCCTTCCTTGTACCTATCTAATGTATCAGCCTGTACCCCTGATTCACTTCCCAGCTCTCCCTGTAACACCCCTTTCCCTCCTCTAATCTCATTGGCTCCCTCCTGTCTGCTGGGAGGAGCTACTGGTGAATAAAGCATCCGACCCTTCCTTGTACCTATCTAATGTATCAGCCTGTACCACTGATTCACTTCCCAGCTCTCCCTGTAACACCCCTTTCCCTCCTCTAATCTCATTGGCTCCCTCCTGTCTGCTGGGAGGAGCTACTGGTGAATAAAGCATCCGACCCTTCCTTGTACCTATCTAATGTATCAGCCTGTACCCCTGATTCACTTCCCAGCTCTCCCTGTAACACCCCTTTCCCTCCTCTAATCTCATTGGCTCCCTCCTGTCTGCTGGGAGGAGCTACTGGTGAATAAAGCATCCGACCCTTCCTTGTACCTATCTACTTCCCTTCCCAGCTCTCCCTGTAACACCCCTTTCCCTCCTCTAATCTCATTGGCTCCCTCCTGTCTGCTGGGAGGAGCTACTGGTGAATAAAGCATCCGACCCTTCCTTGTACCTATCTAATGTATCAGCCTGTACCCCTGATTCACTTCCCAGCTCTCCCTGTAACACCCCTTTCCCTCCTCTAATCTCATTGGCTCCCTCCTGTCTGCTGGGAGGAGCTACTGGTGAATAAAGCATCCGACCCTTCCTTGTACCTATCTAATGTATCAGCCTGTACCACTGATTCACTTCCCAGCTCTCCCTGTAACACCCCTTTCCCTCCTCTAATCTCATTGGCTCCCTCCTGTCTGCTGGGAGGAGCTACTGGTGAATAAAGCATCCGACCCTTCCTTGTACCTATCTAATGTATCAGCCTGTACCCCTGATTCACTTCCCAGCTCTCCCTGTAACACCCCTTTCCCTCCTCTAATCTCATTGGCTCCCTCCTGTCTGCTGGGAGGAGCTACTGGTGAATAAAGCATCCGACCCTTCCTTGTACCTATCTAATGTATCAGCCTGTACCACTGATTCACTTCCCAGCTCTTCCCAGTGACCCAATACCGAGCCCTGAGGGACCCCACTAAGAACCTTACTCCAAGTAGAGAATGTCCCATTAACAACCACCCTCTGTACCCGATCCTGTAGCCAGTTTCCTATCCATGTGCAATGGCAGCAGAACAGTAAAAATAAATCACTTTTATTTTAAGTAAATACAGCAGGAAACACCAAAATACACAAGAATTACAGATCTCGTCAGGTAACAATGTGTGAACAGGTAAATAGAATTCTATGCTCTAAGTTCACTTTGTCTTTCTCTCAACCAGGTCTTTTCTCTATGTCTCTCTCTCATCCAGGTCTGATCTAAGAATAAAGCAATATTCCCAGTACATGGATATTACTTGGGATCAGTGGGTCCCATACACACACCCAGATGATCGTATCATTGGAAAGGATGAAGGAAAGGCTCTTGCAGATCTACTGGGTGATTCACTCACCTCCTAAACCAACCCTCCTGCCCTCTGATCCCTTTCTCTATATAATATATATATATATATATATACACAGCCAGACAAGCTCCATACACAGGCCAATAAGCTGCCAACTGGGCCCCCAGCCAATAAAAGGCCTGGCATGGGCAAGTTTAAAGGGAAACGATCACAAAAATTAAAATTGAATATACGTTTCCTCATACTGAAGTACATAGAATCAATTAAACATTCTGTACTGTTTCTGAAATAATCAAGTTTCTCTTCACTATCCCTCTCTCAGCATCTGTTTCTCTTCATTCTGTCTTCATGCAGCAGTTGGGTGTCAGATATTCACGGACAGATATTCACGGTCAGATATTCACGGACATATATCTTATAGGGGGGCTCCTTTCCTAGCAGATGTATTAGAGCTCACTCAAATAACTGATTCCAGTAAAAACAAAATCTAACAAAATAACTGCCTTTTGCACAAATCCTGCATGTAGAGAGACATGATGTCTGGTGAGTTTAATAGAGTGACCTCTAATACATCTAGGCAAAAGGAGCCCCCGCTATCTAAGAAATAATGCAGAATATTTAATTGATTGTATTTTGAAAGCTTCTTATTTCGGTATGATGAAGCTTGCATTAAAATTTCATTTTTGCGATAGTTCCCCTTTAACTGTGTCAGCAGTGAGTTACCTGCACTGATATACTAACAACTCCCTGCACCTCCCTGCTGAATAAGAAGGTCGTTTGCAGTCTATTTGTGCCATTTAGCTGCAGGGGAATTAGAAGGAACATAAGGTGCAGAGAGCTCTGTCCAATTGGCTGAACAATCTCATGATCCTTATGAGGAGTGACAGGGCCCGAGGCCCAGGGAATAACACACAGAACATACACAGACTCCCCGCACCTCCCGTGCAGTCTGCTGCGTCCTCATCTCTTTCTTGCAGCACAAACCATATTTTGGACTTATCACAGTAACAAGTGCACCCCCTCCTTAAAGCCATGTTAAAATAATGGAGAATAAATACTCCCCACACCAGCACAGAATGCCCCCTATAAGCAGCAATACTAGGTGTCACTTTGTATGCACAGATTTCAATGGCAGAATTCCTCCCTGAATTTACCTGCTTGACCTGAAATGAACAGGAGAGTCATGTGATCATTTCCAGCCACGTCCCACCCCCACCTGAGTTTGGAGTCCTTACCTTCCCATCAATGGTGACCGCAGCAAACACTGTGGAGGAGAATGGGGCCCAGGCTACATCTGCCACTGGGGCGTTCAAATCAAAAACAAACATTGGGGTCCTAGGAAGGAACAAACATCCATGGATTACTCCTATACACCACGATAGAATAAAACTCAGCAAGAATATATAATATGGAGATAATAGTGAATATCAGACAGGTACATTTCCATGGAAACACGCTTACTTTACATCATGTTGCCAGATCTTGACGGTCCAATCAGAACTGCAGGAGATGAAGACCTTAGGATGGAACGGATTCCAACGCACGGTATCCACTGCCATGTTGTGTGCATCATACGTGTCCAGAAACTTGCTGGAGTAAGCCTTAGAGCACTGCACATTAACAAGTAACAATCAGTGTGAGCAACACATCCTAAATATTCACCAAATCTATTTAACAGGTAGCTAGAATCTCAGCTGCCATAAAGCAGGGCAGGACTGTTGCTTACAATGGGGATCTAATGGCTCTAATACACAGTTGTAATACTCAGTGTGAGCAACACATTCTAAATATCTAATGGCTCTAATACACAGTTGGGCCTAATACACAGGTATAATATTTTAGTAAGAATAACAATAATGATGTATAAAAGAGTGCATGGATTTCAGGCACAGAGGAGGGAATGGCAGGCTGTTAGGGAACATGCTCAAGCACATGGGGGCAGTTAGCTGGCTGACATATAATTATACTACTGGAAATAAACGTGTGTGAGTATTTATTATTATTATTAACATGTATTTATATAGCGCCAACATATTGCGTAGCACTGTAAAGTAAATGTGATTATACAACTACATCACATGAATTACATACATAGAATATATGGAGTAACAAGCATCACAATCAATACAGGTACAAAAAGGTGAGGAAGGCCCTATGCATAGGCATACAGTCTAAAGGGAAGGGAGTAATACACAAGGTGTGGGAGTGGGCAAGATCGAATTAAGTGGGTGAGAAGTGTGGTATTGCGTTTGGTAGTTAAGCAGAGTGAGGGTAGGCTTCTCGAAAGAAGTGCGTTTTCAGAGATTTCTTGAAAGTAGAAAGGTTGGGAGAAAGTCGGACAGACCGTGGGAGAGCGTTCCAGAGGAGGGGTGCAGCCCTTGCAAAGTCTTGAATGCGAGCATGTGAGGAGGTAATGAGAGAAGAGTTGAGTAGCAGGTCAGTAGAGGAGCGTAGTAAGCGAGTGGGTGAGTATATAGAGATGAGTTTAGAGATGTAGGGTGGGGCAGAGTTATGAAGTGCTTTGAAAGTCAGTGTCATTAATTTGAATTTGATTCTGAAAGGTAACGGAAGCCAGTGCAGGGATTGACAGAATGGCGAGGCAGAGGAGGAGCGGTTGCTGAGGTGTATGAGCCTCGCAGCAGTGTTCATTATGGACTGGAGAGGTGACAGTCTCTGGAGGGGGAGGCCAATTAAAAGAGAGTTACAGTAGTCTAGACGCGATATGATGAGAGAGTGAATAAGAATTTTGGCAGCGTCTTGGGTGATAAATGATCGTATTTTGGATATGTTCCTTAGGTGGAAGTGACAAGATTTAATAAGTGACTGGATATGAGGAGTGAATGACAGGGCAGAATCTAGGATAACCCCAAGGCACCGGGCCTGGGGAGAGGGGTGATAGTGGAATTGTTAACTATGATGGATACTTGGGGGATGCTACTGGTGTTAGTTGGAGGAAAGAGAACCATTTCAGTTTTAGAGAGGTTTAATTTAAGGTAGCGTTGTGACATCCAGGTAGAGATAGCGGACAGGCAGGAGGAGACGCGAGTTAGGAGTTCTGGGTTGAGATCAGGAGATGAGAGATAGATCTGAGTATCGTCAGCATAGAGGTGGTAGTGGAAACCATAAGAATTTATTAATTTGCCAAGGGAGGAAGTATAGAGGGAGAATAGTAATGGTCCCAGGACAGAGCCTTGGGGAACTCCAACAGAAAGAGGTAGGGGAGAAGATGCTACTCCATTGTAGGAGACACTGAAGGAACGATTGGTGATGTAAGAAGAGAACCAAGACAGGGCTGTGTCACGAAGGCCAAGTGACTGGAGGGACTGGAGGAGGAGAGGGTGATCTACAGTGTCAAATGCGGCTGAGAGGTCAAGCAGTATTAGTAGTGAGAAGTGATTGTTGGCTTTAGCGGTTAAAAGGTCATTAGTCAGTCGAGTCAGGGCAGTTTCCGTGGAGTGTTGTGGCTTAAAACCAGATTGTAGGGGGTCCAGCAGGTTATTGTCAGAGAGGAATGAGGTAAGTCGGTTGTAGACTAGGCGCTCAAGTAGTTTAGAGATGAAAGGTAGCAGAGAGATAGGTCGGAGGTTGTCAAGATTGGAGGGATCAAGAGAGGGTTTTTTCAGAATGGGGGTGACAAGAGCATGTTTTAGTTGAGAAGGAAACAGTCCAGTTGAGAGGGAAAGATTAAATAGGTGAGTTAAGGCTTTGATTAGACAAGGATTGGTATTGCGGAGAAGTTTTGAGGGAATTGGATCATACAATGATGTATAAAAGAGTGCATGGATTTCAGGCACAGAGGAGGGAATGGCAGGCTGTTAGGGAACATGCTCAAGCACATGGGGGCAGTTAGCTGGCTGACATATAATTATACTACTGGAAATAAACGTGTGTGAGTACAAGCATACGGCTCAATCAGCAGAGTGGGTGCTTGTGGGCAGCCCAGGGCATAAGGGAAGAGCCCAAGACGTAGATGAGACCTAGAGCAGCTCTGAGCTTGGCATGGAAACCCTTGAGCATCTGGGCAGTTCCACTGTACAAATACCAGCGGCTCAGTGACATGATCTGGGTCCATTCCAGCTCTTTTATACTGACGGGGGGGGGGCAGTCTTGCTCTCTCAGCACCTAATGTTCTCTGCTGGCCCCTTCTGTACGACCCGTGTCCCTGGCACAATGTATATTTGCAGAAAGAAAGACTTACACTCGCACACCCTGGCCGTCCAGACTTCAGCGACTCCCAGGTGCTCGATGCTAGAGGGAATGGGCAACCTCAGAAACAACGTAGGAACAGGACACACCGGCACAACATGGGTAATTTCAGCAGGTAAAACCTTGCTCGTTTATTGCGGATGCAATGTTTCGGGGCGTGACCCCTTTCTCAAGCATGCTTGAGAAAGGGGTCACGCCCCGAAACGTTGCATCCGCAATAAACGAGCAAGGTTTTACCTGCTGAAATTACCCATGTTGTGCCGGTGTGTCCTGTTCCTACAATGTATATTTGCCCTGAGTGCCATCCATACAGAAGCAGTTCCATGAGCTGCACATAATGTGTGTGACTAGTTACTCTCCTGTGTGACACATTACAGTGGGTACAGTGGGCTACACAAGGGCAGAATAATCACAGGATTAGCCAAGCTGAGTCCTAGGGGGTGTATATAAAGGGAAGATCCATAGACAGGTCTGTACCATTCTCAGAGATCTGAGGGGCAGCAGTCAGACACAATGCAAGGAACTCACTGCAACCCTAATCTAACTGGTAAGGGAACTGACTTCCCCTGCTGGAGGGCACCACGGCCTGTGCATTATTCCCTATAGAACAGATGCCCCCCATCCTGAGCCCATATTACCTTATGGATCTTCCCCTCTTCAGTTCCAACAAGGTACAGGTAATCAATCTGCCAATGGAAATCAAAGGCTGTTCCGCTACCTGGAGGCAACAGGAGGTTAAAGAGGGTAAAGCTTATGTGCAACACAATTACTTCCTGCAGGGTCACTGACCCCATGTTCCTCTCACCCCAAAGTCCTTTACTTATTATCTCTAATTATTCTTTGCAACCACCATCTCAATTATGCTTTATATTGCTTGCAAGAAATACTTCCTGTATATCTAGTACCATGTTTATATATACAGAGTGCAGGGGGAGCGCCCCTACTATGTAGCACTATGTGTGTGTAATGGAGGGTAGCACCAGTACTGTGTATATGTAGCCTGTGTATATGTAGCACTATGAGTATGTAATGGAGGGTAGCGCCAGTACTGTGTATATGTAGCACTATGTGTATGTAATGGAGGGCAGGGGGAGCGCCAGTACTGTGTATATATAGCACTATGTATATGTAATGGAGGGCAGGGGGAGTTCCAGTACTGTGTATATGTAGCACCATGTATAAGGGGCAGGAGGAGCGCCAGTACTGTGTATATGTAGCACTAAGTGTATGTAATGGAGGGCAGGAGGAGCGCCAGTACTGTGTATATGTAGCACTATGTATATGTATAAGGGGCAGGGGGAGCGCCAGTACTGTGTATATGTAGCACTATGTGTATGTAATGGAGGGCAGGGGGAGTTCCAGTACTGTGTATATGTAGCACCATGTATAAGGGGCAGGAGGAGCGCCAGTACTGTGTATATGTAGCACTAAGTGTATGTAATGGAGGGCAGGAGGAGCGCCAGTACTGTGTATATGTAGCACTATGTATATGTATAAGGGGCAGGAGGAGAGCCAGTACTGTGTATATCTAGCACTATGTATATGTATAAGGGACAGGAGGAGCGCCAGTACTGTGTATTTGTAGCACTATGTATACGTATAAGGGGCAGGGGGAGCGCCAGTACTGTGTATATGTAGCACTATGTATACGTATAAGGGGCAGGGGGAGCACCAGTACTGTGTATATGTAGCACTATGTATATGTATAAGGGGCAGGAGGAGCGCCAGTACTGTGTATATGTAGCACTATGTATACGTATAAGGGGCAGGGGGAGCACCAGTACTGTGTATATGTAGCACTATGTATATGTATAAGGGCAGGAGGAGCGCCAGTACTGTGTATATGTAGCACTATGTATATGTATAAGGGGCAGGAGGAGCGCCAGTACTGTGTATATGTAGCACTATGTATACGTATAAGGGGCAGGGGGAGCACCAGTACTGTGTATATGTAGCACTATGTATATGTATAAGGGGCAGGAGGAGCACCAGTACTGTGTATTTGTAGCACTATGTATACGTATAAGGGGCAGGGGGAGCGCCAGTACTGTGTATATGTAGCACTATGTATACGTATAAGGGGCAGGGGGAGCGCCAGTACTGTGTATATGTAGCACTATGTATATGTATAAGGGGCAGGAGGAGCGCCAGTACTGTGTATATGTAGCACTATGTATACGTATAAGGGGCAGGGGGAGCACCAGTACTGTGTATATGTAGCACTATGTATATGTATAAGGGGCAGGAGGAGCGCCAGTACTGTGTATTTGTAGCACTATGTATACGTATAAGGGGCAGGGGGAGCGCCAGTACTGTGTATATGTAGCACTATGTATATGTATAAGGGGCAGGAGGAGCGCCAGTACTGTGTATTTGTAGCACTATGTATACGTATAAGGGGCAGGGGGAGCGCCAGTACTGTGTATATGTAGCACTATGTATATGTATAAGGGGCAGGAGGAGCGCCAGTACTGTGTATTTGTAGCACTATGTATACGTATAAGGGGCAGGGGGAGCGCCAGTACTGTGTATATGTAGCACTATGTATACGTATAAGGGGCAGGAGGAGCGCCAGTACTGTGTATATGTAGCACTATGTATACGTATAAGGGGCAGGAGGAGCGCCAGTACTGTGTATTTGTAGCACTATGTATACGTACAAGGGACAGGAGGAGCGCCAGTACTGTGTATATGTAGCACTATGTATACGTATAAGGGGCAGGAGGAGCGCCAGTACTGTGTATATGTAGCACTATGTATATGTATAAGGGGCAGGAGGAGCGCCAGTACTGTGTATATGTAGCACTATGTATACGTATAAGGGGCAGGGGGAGCACCAGTACTGTGTATATGTAGCACTATGTATATGTATAAGGGGCAGGAGGAGCGCCAGTACCGTGTATTTGTAGTTTGAGTCCCTCAGGTCCACTTGCTGTTGTTCCATTGAGTGACAACTTGATGACGTCTGAGTGAAGCAACTCGTCCTGGCGTGAGGGGGGGGGAGAAGAAGAAGAATTAGTGGCACATGTCTCATGTACACAACAATCAGTGTCACACAATGACATGGGTACAGTGAGTGGCATATGAATGCTGGGGGCACATACTATACTGGCACTAAAGGGTAACTAAAACCAGTTTCATTTGCTTTGTATGAGAGGACAGAGCTGCTATACAGCTTCTCAGGGACAGATATTTCAGCTTCAAGTTGACTTGCCTTCCCTTGTGCTACTTCACCCTCATCCTCCTCATCCTCACCCACAGCAAATCACTTGCACAGTATGAAAGGGCAGTCCCAGTGATAAAGTACCTTTACTAATGTCCAGGACACCACCCTCCCGTCAGACGAGATAGAGAAAAAGTTTGGATTATTGTCCATGTCGTCTTTCTGCCATTTCACCTAAACATGACAAAAAAACAACAAAAATAAATAGTGGATATAATGTGAGTGTGAGTATAATGTGAGTGTGAGAATAATGTGAGTGTGAGTATAATGTGAGTGTGAGTATAATGTGAGTATAATGTGAGTGTGAGAATAATGTGAGTGTGAGTATAATGTGAGTGTGAGTATAATGTGAGTGTGAGTATAATGTGAGTGTGAGTATAATGTGAGTTTAAGTATAATGTGAGTATAATGTGAGTGTGAGAATAATGTGAGTGTGAGTATAATGTGAGTGTGAGTATAATGTGAGTTTAAGTATAATGTGAGTATAATGTGAGTGTAAGTATCATGTGAGTGTGAGTGTGAGTATAATGTGAGTGTGAGTATAATGTGAGTATAATGTGAGTGTGAGTATAATGTGAGTTTGAGTATAATGTGTGTGTGAGTATAATGTGAGTGTAAGTATAATGTGAGTGTGAGTATAATGTGAGTTTAAGTATAATGTGAGTATAATGTGAGTGTAAGTATCATGTGAGTGTGAGTATAATGTGAGTGTGAGTATAATGTGAGTATAATGTGAGTGTGAGTATAATGTGAGTGTAAGTATAATGTGAGATTGAGTATAATGTGAGTATAATGTGAGTGTGAGTATAATGTGAGTATAATGTGAGTTTGAGTATAATGTGAGTATAATATGAGTGTGAGTATAATGTGAGTGTGAGTATAATGTGAGTGTAAGTATAATGTGAGTGTAAGAATAATGTGAATATAATGTGAGTGTGAGTATAATGTGAGTATAATGTGATTTTGAGTATAATGTGAGTATAATATGAGTGTGAGTATAATGTGAGTAAGTATATGTGAAATGTGAATATAATGTGAGTGTGAGTATAATGTGAGTATAATGTGATTTTGAGTATAATGTGAGTATAATATGAGTGTGAGTATAATGTGAGTGTAAGTATAATGTGAGTGTAAGAATAATGTGAATATAATATGAGTGTGAGTATAATGTGAGTATAATGTGAGTGTGAGTATAATGTGAGTGTGAGTATAATGTGAGTGTGAGTATAATGTGAGTGTGAGTATAATGGAGTGAGAGTATAATGTGAGTGTGAGTATTATGTAAGTATAATGTGAGTGTGAGTATAATGTGAGTGTGAGTGCAGGTTAATGAGAGGGGATTTAGTGCCCCCCTGTGTCTCCTCTGCTGAACAGACTGAAGTACAAATTCTCTGCCCCCAGTAAGTCATTGTTACGTACTGACCTGCCACACAGGGTCGGTGTGTTTGCCAGATTTTGCGGAACTGATGAAGGCTGGCAGTTGTGTGTTGGCTTTGAGATTATAAACGGCCACATTTCCATCATACAGCCCCACGGCCAGCAGATAGGGGTGCTCCCTGTGTATGTCCAGGCACATGACTCCTGTATCTGTGCTGAATACATATTCTGGGAATGAGGGGTTCTTCAGCGAGTAGAACTGCACCATCCCTCGGTTCTGTTTCACAAAGTCATCTGTGGGGTACAAGTAGTCACATTAAATGGCAATACTATAAATATACATGAGCCCCCCAAAAACTCTGTAACCCCCAGGGGTATATTTATCAAAGAGTGAAGTTAATAGTGAAGTTCCGCCACTAGAGTGAAATTACGCAACTATCCATTCATTTCTATGGGATTTTTATATGTGTATTTATCAAAGGGTGAACTTTCACTTCACCCATTGATAAATATGCCTTTCAAAATCCCATAGAAATGAATTGAGAGCTGCGGAATTTCACTCTAGTGGTGGAACTTCACTCTTTATAAATAATACCCCCCAGCGATCCAGCAGCTCAACGGTTAAATATGTATATCAACGGTTAAATACGTATATCTATTCCCAATTCTGTCAGTTCCCAGTGTTGAACCCTGGAGAGTAGCAGCCCCCCCCCAGTGCTATGTTTTATCACATGATGGGGTGCAATTCCCTATACTAAAGGGGGGCATGTAATTGACACAAATCAGCATGGCAGCCCATACGTTGTGCCTGACTCATAGGAATCCTTAATAAAAGCACATGCTCCTCACATACAATTCTATCACATATTTCACTTCACATGCAAAAATCTCATTTAGTTACTCCTCCAGCTCTCTCCAACAGCGCCCTCATGTGTCAGCTCCCAGTCATTACACACACACAGTTATACACACAGTTATACACACAGTTATACACAGAGATCATTATATGGTACACAATGTGTTTATGTGCCTGACATAGTGACATATAGAACAGAACACACACTTACCATCACAAAGATTAGCCCAAAGGAGAAGGCACTAGCCCTGCCCTTTCAGAACACAGGGCCACACACAGACACAAAGTGGTACAGCCCATAGGCAAGGGATGGATTAACCAAAGGTACAGACCCCTCCCCTGCAGAACACAGTCACACCCCTAGAGCACAGAGTGGTACAGCCCATAGGGAAGGGGTGGATTAACCAAAGGTACAGACCCCTCCCCTGCAGAACACAGAGCCACTATTGTCACTGGATGTATGAGGATTAATTGAACTGCCATATACCCGAGTTCTTCCTAAGCTGGTAGCCAGTGTGAAGCAGCAGCAGAAGCCACAGGATTGGGCCCTGTACCAAACATTGGGTGCTGGAAGGAGGTGGTGAACAGGTGCAAGGGGCCAGTCATTTATTGTGCCACTGACTTTCCTCTGATAGCCTTGCCCTGCCTCAAACCCACTTTCCACCTGCCCAATAACCACTTCTTAAGCCAACATGGTAAGTTATTATGGGATAGGAGTATGTATTTATTCACATTACATGGCAATAGTAACCCACACTGTATTCATATGGAGAAGGAGTCAGGTACTTACAAGAGCCTTGGCCGACTGCAAAGAAATCCTTGTAATTTGGGTTCCTATAACAAAACAGAGACATGAGGAGTACTGACATGTGGGGAGGAGATACAGCTACTCCCTTAATAACTATTGATTTCTGATTGTCAGCTTCATGGGTACAGAATCCCCCCTAATCTGCAGACTATGTATATGTAGTGTCCTTCCAGCATGTTGTATGTGCACATTTACACCATGCTGTGCCTTTTATTAGCATCACATGACAGAGATAAATACTCAAGCATCATATACGAGACCCCGTGTATGTCAGACTTACTGTCATGCTTGTACCTACCAGCAGAGGGCAGTCACTGACAACCCCTTGGCTTTGTCATTCTGGAACTTCCACAGAGGCATTAATGTTCCCTCTTGGCCTCTGAATTCATCCGCAGGATCCTCAAAATATTTGAAGTCTTCAACAGAAGAAAAACAATGAATAGACTCTAATAATGCCCTTGTTTGTGATTAGGGTGGCACTGCCACGTGCCCAATATTTGTGATTGCCAGCACCAGAGCTGGTCACAAACTCACTGGCAATCACAACCACGATTGAATGTGAATTTGGTTAAATTGTTTGCATCATTTGTCTGTACTGTTCCTTTAAATCCTATATCCAGTAGTAGTAGATACTGTAGTTGCTTTAATTACTCCCTCATATCAGTTCTTTTGTCACTGAGCACTGACAGAACTACAACTCTCAGAATCCCCTTCAGCCGTGTAAGAGACAGCCTCTAGGAGACATGTATTTTGCCACAGGAGTATGGGGAGAGAGATGCAGGGAGTGGCTTTAGGAGCAGTGGTAAGGGCTGCAGGAAGCATCTGCCGATCCCAAACCCAGAGGCAGTTCTTTGGGTCAAAAATGGAGATACCTCCAAGTACAAGTAGACACTCAATGGTAGGAGCTTCCATTATTCTCCTGTAGGAAGGTGGAGCATAGTAGCAGGAAGGTGGAGCATAGCAGCAGGAAGGTGGAGCATAGCAGCAGGAAGGTGGAGCATAGCAGCAGGAAGGTGGAGCTTAGCAGCAGGAAGGTGGAGCTTACAGGCAGTTATTTAGCAACAAGAACAAGATGCCCCTGCACTAGTGCACTCAGTACATAACATTGTATTCTGAGCCTCTACCTAACTGTGCCATAGAAATATATTCATGCAGTGCCAAATAAGAGCAGAATAGCAAATACCAAACCATTCACGTACCCTGAGTGACATCATCAAAAGAGTTCTGATTCACCATTCTCTCCATTATCTTGCACGATTTCACCAGTTTGCTGAGGTCATCACTCTGTGTAAAATAAATCCAAAAGAGAACACAAACATAGAGCAAATAGTGGAAGAGTAGGGAATATAACAGGGATACACCTCACATTGCTTGTGCCACCCACACATTCCTGGTGCAGTCATTTGTGTAACTCACCTGAGATTCAGTAGCACCCAGTCTGCGCCGGGAACATGCCTCTTCCTCCTTCTTAGAGGCCGGAGCCTTCTGCTTCTCTTTCAGCTTCTGCTGCTTCTTCAGCTCCTCTACGTAAGCATCATAGATCTCCCACTGCACCCAGAAAAGCCTCCAGTCAGTCTCATTCTACTCCTGTAACATCAGGGTCAGGCCCCAGGGGAAGGGGGGGGGCAGAGGTGCACAAGATAGGGCCCTCAAGCAGAACAGAACCCAAACCCCTCAACACTATTAATTACATTCATTTAGTGACAATCTGTGCCCTGGGTACCCCTGGAACTATAGCAGGGTGACACCCCAATGTTTCTATATATCTGTAACCTTGTTATGAGCTAAGGGGGCCCAGTCTGAAGGTCAGTTAGGGGGAGATTTGGGGTGAGTGTTTATTTGTACCCTGGGTACCCCTGGAACTATAGCAGGGTGACACCCCAATGTTTCTATATATCTGTAACCTTGTTATGAGCTAAGGGGGCCCAGTCTGAAGGTCAGTTAGGGGGAGATTTGGGATGAGTGATTATTTGTACCCTGGGTACCCCTGGAACTATAGCAGGTAACCCCAATGTTTCTATATATCTGTAACCTTGTTATGAGCTAAGGGGCCCAGTCTGAAGGTCAGTTAGGGGGAGATTTGGGATGAGTGATTATTTGTACCCTGGGTACCCCTGGAACTATAGCAGGGTGACTGTTACCCCAATGTTTCTATATATCTGTAACCTTGTTATGAGCTAAGGGGGCCCAGTCTGAAGGCCAGTTAGGGGGAGATTTGGGGTGAGTGTTTATTTGTACCCTGGGTACCCCTGGAACTATAGCAGGGTGACACCCCGATGTTTCTATATATCTGTAACCTTGTTATGAGCTAAGGGGGCCCAGTCTGAAGGCCAGTTAGGGGGAGATTTGGGGTGAGTGCTTATTTGTACCCTGGGTACCCCTGGAACTATAGCAGAGTGACACCCCAATGTTTCTATATATCTTTAACCTTGTTATGAGCTAATGGGGCCCAGTCTGAAGGCCAGTTAGGAGGAGATTTGGGGTGAGTGTTTCTACCAAGCAGGGGTGAAAAGGAATGCAGGGGTAAAGCAGTATGTAGGTTGATTACTCCTGGTTGCTTAGAATGACAGTGGACCTCACCTTGAACTTCTGGTACAGGTATGGGATTTATTATCCAGAAAGCTGTGAATTATGGGAAGGATGTTTCGCATAGACTCCATTTTATCCAAATAATACAATTTTTTAAAAATGATTTCCTTTTTCTCTCCTTATTGGAAGCAAAACCAGACTATTGGGCTTATTTAATGTTTACTTGATTTCCTGGTAACAGACAAGGAAGGCAGGTGAATCATTCTGTCAGCAACCATTTCTAACCAAAGCTCAGTTACCATGCATCAATCTGACATTATGGACTCCTCATAGATCTGCTGTGTAATTCCAATTCTTCTTTGTGTCTCACAAACACTCATGTCTGTTGGCCAGGGCACCAGAGATAGGGACTGACACGTCTTGCAAAGGCATAATATTATTGCCAGTGCAATGCTAATGTCTCCCCCAAATTCTGTATATTTGTGACATGTTCTACTATTTAGTTGTGTTGTTCATTAATGTTATTGCCTAAATAAAATGTGTGTGCTCTTGTGTACCTCACTCAAATGCCAGTAGTAACCAGCTCTCCCCAAACATAAAGAAAAAAAACTTTCTAAGCCTCAATTTACAGTTAGCCCTGAGTCTGGGTGGCTTGTGGGCAAATTGTTCTTGATTCCTGGTCTCTATAAATAAATGATGCTGATTAAGGAACATCCTAATTGTGTCATTGGCTTTTTGCTGCTTACCTGATTTGCAGTGGCAGAAAAGACTTCCCTCGGAGGTGGTTCTGTCTGACACGCTCGTTCCTGCAACACATGATAACATATTTATTCCCTAAGTACCCCTGGAACTGTAGCAGGATGACACCCCAATGTTTCTATATATCTGTAACCTTGTTATGAGCTAAGGGGGCCCAGTCTGAAGGTCAGTTAGGGGGAGATTTGGGGTGAGTGCTTATTTGTACCCTGGGTACCCCTGGAACTATAGCAGGATGACACCCCAATGTTTCTATATATCTGTAACCTTGTTATGAGCTAAGGGGGCCCAGTCTGGAGGTCAGTTAGGGGGAGATTTGGGGTGAGTGCTTATTTGTACCCTGGGTACCCCTGGAACTATAGCAGGGTGACACCCAATGTTTCTATATATCTGTAACCTTGTTATGAGCTAAGGGGGCCCAGTCTGAAGGTCAGTTAGGGGGAGATTTGGGGTGAGTGCTTATTTGTACCCTGGGTACCCCTGGAACTATAGCAGGGTGACACCCCAATGTTTCTATATATCTGTAACCTTGTTATGAGCTAAGGGGGCCCAGTCTGGAGGTCAGTTAGGGGGAGATTTGGGGTGAGTGCTTATTTGTACCCTGGGTACCCCTGGAACTATAGCAGGGTGACACCCCAATGTTTCTATATATCTGTAACCTTGTTATGAGCTAAGGGGGCCCAGTATGAAGGTCAGTTAGGGGGAGATTTGGGGTGAGTGCTTATTTGTACCCTGGGTACCCCTGTAACTATAGCAGGGTGACACCCCAATGTTTCTATATATCTGTAACCTTGTTATAAGCTAAGGGGGCCCAGTCCGAAGGTCAGTTAGGGGGATATTTGGGGTGAGTGTTTATTTGTACCCTGAGTACTCCTGGAACTATAGCAAGGTGACACCCCAATGTTTCTATATATCTGTAACCTTTTTATGAGCTAAGGGGGCCCAGTCTGAAGGTCAGTAGTCTGAAGGTCAGTTAGGGGGAGATTTGGGGTGAGTGTTTATTTGTACCCTGGTTCTGTCTGACAAATGCATTCCTGCAACAAATGATTAAGTATTTAATGACCCCCCTTCACCACAGCTGCCCCCAACACATTGTAGCAGAGGGTGGGCTTACTCTCAGAGGGTTGTTCAAAGACTGGGAGGCTCTCTCACTATAGTTGAACTGGTTGGTCAGTTTTCGTTCCTTTCGGGATTTGGTGGAATCTTCTCTATCTGCTCCTTCCTCCCCTGCCACCTGCAAGAAGAAAGGAAATGAGCTGCTTAATATCAGCTGACACCTCAGACTAATTACCATCCCAATCTCATTTTATCTCAGGCTAATTACTCTCTCAACCCCATGGTTTGTGTCGGAGGCAAGCCAAGAATAAAAAGAAAGCACCCAAGGTAAGCCCCAGACCTAATACCGCCCCATGCCCTGCTTGGCAACTCCTCTCTCCCTCCTCCTCAACCCCCTCTTCTGTCACTGCTGATCCTCCCTACCACTCACAACTCACTCACATCCCATCTACACTCACTATTAGAAATGACAGAGATAGAGGAGAGGTGAGTCTCACACCAAAACAGTTGAGCCGTAGGTAGGCACGTGCCTCTTGCCCTAGTTCTGGCTCTGGAGTGTCTGTTGGGCCCTTCTGTATTGAGCCACACACTGTTGTACTCTGTCTGTATCCCGCTTGTACCATACAACCCCCCCTCCCATGTGTATAAATACCAGCTATACCCACACCCCATTGGGCCACACAGTAAGGCAACCAAGAGGGTAGGTTCCAGCTGTATTTAGGCTGTTGCCTGTCTCTTATAATCACACTGAGGCATAGCATGAGAACTGCACTGTACTCTTTGTAAAGAAAACCCAGATACAGTACAGGAGTTTCTGGGTGCTCTTCTGCCTCCATATTGTCTCCTGGTTCTGGTGCAGTGGTGTCAGTTTGAGTGGAACCTGGGGAAGACACAAACATTGTTAGGAATATAACCATAGACTCCCCACACTTTTGCACCCCCCAACAGTGTCTCCAACGTGATATTTACATGGCAAATCTTTTTTTTTTTTTGATTTCTTGCTGACTTGGACACACCAGGGATACAAGGAGGGTTTGCTGAAAGTGCACAGAATCCCTCAGTAACAACATTCTGCTCTTAGAATAAAAAGACTCACCTTCCAGCACCCCCATGCGCAGCTTCTGCCGTCGGGCCTCGTCCGAATCTTTGTGCAGCATGTTCCCATCCAGGGAGAAGTGTATAGCCAACTGCTCCACAATACTCACTGGTTTGTAGGCTCGTTCCTAGAACAGGGAGAATGCACTGCTGTCAGGAATAGAAAGGAATAAAGCAGGACAGGACTGCTGCTTACAATGGGGATCAGATAGGATCTGTGCAGCCACTGGGACAGAATGTTCTGTTATACAGATAGCTAGAATCTCAGCTGCCATAAAGCAGGGGCAGGACTGCTGCTACAATGGGGATCAGATAGGGATCTGTGCAGCCACTGGACAGAATGTTCTGTTATACAGATAGCTAGAATCTCAGCTGCCATAAAGCAGGACAGGACTGCTGCTTACAATGGGGATCAGATAGGATCTGTGCAGCCACTGGGACAGAATGTTCTGTTATACAGATAGCTAGAATCTCAGCTGCCATAAAGCAGGACAGGACTGCTGCTTACAATGGGGATCAGATAGGATCTGTGCAGCCACTGGGACAGAATGTTCTGTTATACAGATAGCTAGAATCTCAGCTGCCATAAAGCAGGACAGGACTGTTGCTTACAGTGGGGATCAGATAGGATCTGTGCAGCCACTGGGACAGAATGTTCTGTTATACAGATAGCTAGAATCTCAGCTGCCATAAAGCAGGACAGGACTGTTGCTTACAGTGGGGATCAGATAGGATCTGTGCAGCCACTGGGACAGAATGTTCTGTTAATCAGATAGCTAGAATCTCAGCTGCCATAAAGCAGGACAGGACTGCTGCTTACAATGGGGATCAGATAGGATCGGTGCAGCCACTGGGACAGAATGTTCTGTTATACAGATAGCTAGAATCTCAGCTGCCATAAAGCAGGACAGGACTGCTGCTTACAATGGGGATCAGATAGGATCTGTGCAGCCACTGGGACAGAATGTTCTGTTATACAGATAGCTAGAATCTCAGCTGCCATAAAGCAGGACAGGACTGCTGCTTACAATGGGGATCAGATAGGATCTGTGCAGCCACTGGGACAGAATGTTCTGTTATACAGATAGCTAGAATCTCAGCTGCCATAAAGCAGGGAGCACACAGTGAACAGTGGGGGCTATTTGTGTTGCTGTGGAGATTATAGTGTGAATAAGTAATATTGGGTACAGTAGAAAAGCAGCATTACTACACTTAAGATGTGCTTTAGGGTACAAGGTTTCATATCCACAAGGAAACGTGGTAGCGGGCTTTATATTTGCACACACATTGCTACAAAGCTTGTTCCCAGTGGTGAATACAGATTATTGCTGAGTTTGCAGAAATGCTGGAATTCTGGAGAACAAAGAATTATGGGGACAGTTTGCCCTTAATGAATGAATGAATGAACTATATGCTATCTGTGCATTCAACTCATAATTTAAAGTTTCATAGTAAGTTAGGTTGAAAAAAAGACACATGTCCATCAAGTTCAACCTTTTTACTTTATTTAACCTGCCTGTCTGCCAGTTGATCCAGAGGAAGGCAAGAACACCCATCTGAAGGCGGGAGCCACTCAGTCCTCTAGCAACCAGGCAGGGATGTGAATGAGAGAATGGGAGATAAACAGGACAGGCCGAATAGAAAGATCAGCAATAAAACGTAACTATAGAGAGAATATTGTAGCCTCATAGAGCAAGAGTTGAAATTACAAAAAACTACAGAAACTATACAAATATAAAGAATAAAGACCAAATGAAAAGTCCCTAAGGAGAGGGTCAGTCTATAATAAGTCATCTTAAAGGTGAACAACCACTTTTAAACCAGGCACATAGTTGAGATAAGTAGACAGACATAAAGGTGTTTTCCTCATTCAGAATAAACCAAGGTGGGCCCTGACTGGACTTCCAGCCAATCTCGAGTTCCACATTAGTCATTCCCAATCCTTACACCCCGCTTGTATCTTTGGGTCTCACAGAAAGATAAAAAAACAGCACTCCCTTTCCTTCCCAACAATTGAAGAGCCCAGTACTCAGGGACCAGCACCCTCCCCAGAGACAAGTAGAACCAATTCACTGGCGCACAGGGCATAGACAGCACGGACATCCCTTTATTAGTTAGGGGAAAACAGCAACAATTTGGAGCCACACCCCTTTGTAAAGGAACAGTAAAGTTTTTCTAATTACAGTAGTTAACAGATAGCCATGGGGGCAGCCATTCAAGCTGGAGAAAGGCACAGGATATACCGTTGATAACAGATAAAACAATATTGGACAGGGCTTATCTGTTAGCATGTTTATATTAGCTATAGTAGTACTTATCGGTTATCTACTGTGTATCCTGTGCTTGAATGGCTGCCCCCATGGCTACACAGCAGCTTGTTTATATAAACTATAGTAGTACTTATCTGTTATCTACTGTGTATCCTGTGCTTGAATGGCTGCCCCCATGGCTACACAGCAGCTTGTTTATATAAACTATAGTAGTACTTATCTGTTATCTACTGTGTATCCTGTGCTTGAATGGCTGCCCCCATGGCTACACAGCAGCTTGTTTATATAAACTATAGTAGTACTTATCTGTTATCTACTGTGTATCCTGTGCTTGAATGGCTGCCCCCATGGCTACACAGCAGCTTGTTTATATAAACTATAGTAGTACTTATATGTTATCTACTGTGTATCCTGTGCTTGAATGGCTGCCCCCGTGGCTACACAGCAGCTTGTTTATATAAACTATAGTAGTACTTATCTGTTATCTACTGTGTATCCTGTGCTTGAATGGCTGCCCCCATGGCTACACAGCAGCTTGTTTATATAAACTATAGTAGTACTTATCTGTTATCTACTGTGTATCCTGTGCTTGAATGGCTGCCCCCATGGCTACACAGCAGCTTGTTTATATAAACTATAGTAGTACTTATCTGTTATCTACTGTGTATCCTGTGCTTGAATGACTGCCCCCATGGCTACACAGCAGCTTGTTTATATAAACTATAGTAGTACTTATCTGTTATCTACTGTGTATCCTGTGCTTGAATGGCTGCCCCCATGGTTACACAGCAGCTTGTTTATATAAAATATATTGGTATTTCTGAAGCAAACAAACAGTTTTAGTAGTAGAGCAACAGAACATATATTTTAATTACTTAGATAAACTTTCAGTTTTTGGTGATACTGTTCATTGACATTTGTTCTACTGGTCACACAAGCAACTATAATGAAGGGGGCAGCAGTCTAGTCTTGTGTTCTTCTGTATAAAGACTCAGAGGGATATTTCTTTATATAAGATACTGCAGCCACTCTGTGTTTCAGGCTGATGGATCAGGTCAAGGGATGATTGTACGATACAGAATTGAAACCCTGCATGTCAGAAAGTTGGGGGCACCTAATGCAGCACCAATTACACTGACTGCACTAGGGAAAGTCGACTGGTACTTACTTTAAAGCTGTATCTGACGATGTTCTGTGGAGCGTGAGGATTATTAGCTGTCAGAATTCGTGTGAACTCTTCATTCAGTTCCTGGGAAAACAAGGTCATGGGCATCAGTGATCCAGTGAGTGACAGAATTCAATGGGCAACTTCTCACAAGCGCAGTAATAACTCACAGACCCAATAAGAATTTAACTGCACTGGTTCATAAATAAGCCCCAAAGTGAGTGATGGGCAGGAAGAACAAAAACAAAGCACATTCATCAGAGTCCCAGGCAGGAAGAGTCACTTATGCAATAAGGCACCTCTATTTCCATATCTCACAGCAGCAATATATACTGATCCAATAGGGCACTTACTGCTTCTGTCAGTTCCAGCTGGTCTCGAGGCTTAATCAAAGTCTTGGCCTGTGTCCATTCTTCAACTCCATCCCCAATATCTGTGGAGTCATCTTCTTCCTAAAGAAACATCATCACAGATGAATTCTCTTTCAGAAAATGCTCAGAGCCCAGAGCATGCCCTTACTGACCTGTTACAGAAGTGCCCAGAGCATGCCCTTACTGACTTGTTATCCCACCTGTTAGAAGAGCCTAGAGCCCAGAGCATGCCCTTACTGACCTGTTACAGAAGTGCGCAGATCCCAGAGCATGCCCTTACTGACCTGTTATAGAAATACCCAGAACATGCCCTTACTGACCTGTTATAGAAATGCCCAGAACATGCCCTTACTGACCTGTTACCCCACCTGTTCAGAAGTGCCCACAGCATGCCCTTACTGACCTGTTACCCCACCTGTTAGAAGAGCCTAGAGCCCAGAGCATGCCCTTACTGACCTGTTATAGAAATGCCCAGAGCATGCCCTTACTGACCTGTTACCCCACCTCTTCAGAAGTGCCCACAGCATGCCCTTACTGACCTGTTACCCCACCTGTTAGAAGAGCCTAGAGCCCAGAGCATGCCCTTACTGACCTGTTACACAACCTGCTACAGAAGTGCCCAGAGCCTGGAGCATGCACTTACTGACCTGTTACAGAAGTGCCCAGAACATGCCCTTAATGACCTGTTACCCCATCTGTTCAGAAGTGCCCAGAGCATGTCTTAATGACCTGTTCGGAAGTGCCAAGAGCATGTGCTTACTGACCTGTTACTCTAACTGTGTGGTAAATAAATTATCTGCTGTATTCTAACTGAGAACCTGCCTGTGCCCTACTGATGTTCAGGTCAAGAAAAACTTTACCTGCACTGACCTTAAGATGCAAAACCTTCACCTACATCTGATCCTAACGCAAAATGTTGCAGTTGTGCAACATATTAATTTCTTCTTGCTCTGTATGTCACTTGTGTGCACCTCTGGTTCCAAGACAGGGAATATTTAGCTGCAGTGTAGGAGTGGATGTCCCCTATTTGACCCACATCCAACCCTAACCTGCAATGCTCACCCAAATTTCAATGCAAAGTCACCCAACTGGAGGTAAACCCACGGGTCCCCACATGTTTTGGGTCAACCCACAGACCAGTATAGTGCATGACACTGGGAAACTAAATTCTCTGTACAGAAATCAAGGTGAGAAGTGGACTGATCAGTGATTGCCCTCTGGTACCAATTCAGAGATATCCCTCCAGCAGCCAGTCATGACTAACCCGAAAAGTGACCAGAGGGAGAATGTTTTGGAGGCTTCTCAAGTGGCATCTCACACATCTCTAATAAGTGAATGTGACAGTTAACAGCTGCAGGTCCAGATAGGATTCAACTGCTTTTTAATTATTGTTAATTTAATTGCTTACAGTTGTACAAGATGGGCCCATAAACCCCACTGCACTACTCCTACTGAGAGCACTGATGAGATATTTAAATATTTTTAGAAAAAAAACCTAAATATGACCTTCATTTAAACACAAATATTAGAGGGGTGATTTACTATGACTCTGAATGTAAGTGCAAGTGCACAAAGGGGGGTGTGCAATTCACTTGCAATGCGAATAAAGGTTTCCAAAGTGCCACTTTGCCCCTCACACGACAGTAGGATATTGCTTCCAAATTTTATCATTTGCACTGTGTACGTAATAAAACTCCTTAATGAATAAGTTGTTACATTTGCTCCAAAAATTTACACCACCTTCAAGCAGTTCAAGATTCGCCATGTGCAATTAAGATGTGCAAAGCAATAAAAGCCTAATGAAGAATATTACATTGAAACATGCAAATTTTTATTTGCAAGTTTGTTCTCTTTGTAAACTTTATTACCGGAATTCACACTGTATACTGGTGCGTTCAAATCCTAACGCCTTTGCAAAATTTATTTTGGAATTAAAGACTAGTTTATTCCCTGCAATGCTCATCCTTCTCCTGGGTGGGTTCAAGTGCAACAGCCCCGACCTTTCACTTTGTTCCCCAAGGTCAATATGCATCAAAAGGAACCAGGTCACTCACCACTCCGGATCTCTGGCCCAGGTGCAACGCCCCGAACCCGCAGCTTTGGGAGACTTTCGTAGCCAATATAGAACCCTTGCGACGTGCACTCAGTCGGTGATGGTGAAGTTTAAAAGCAATTTTATTTACCGGACAATCCTCTTCCTGATGCGTTTTTGTGTGATTCCACACGTACTCATAGGACTCCTATGAGTACGTGTGGAATCACACGAAAAGGCGTCACTATGGGGCCGATTCCCTAACTTCGAGTGAAGGATTCGAAGTAAAAAAACTTCGAATTTCGAAGTGTTTTTTGGGCTACTTCGACCATCGAATGGGCTACTTCGACCTTCGACTACGACTTCGAATCGAAGGATTTGAACTAAAAATCGTTCGGCTATTCGACCATTCGATAATCAAAGTACTGCCTCTTTAAAAAAAACTTCGACCCCCTAGTTCGCCATCTAAAAGCTACCGAACTCAATGTTAGCCTATGGGGAAGGTCCCCATAGGCTTCCCTAAGTTTTTTTGATCGAAAGATATTCCTTCGATCGTTGGATTAAAATCCTTTGAATCGAACAATTCGAAGGATTAAATCGTTCGATCGACGGAATAATCCTGCGATCGTTCGATTATACTATCTGCGCTAAATCCTTCGACTTCGATATTCGAAGGATTTTAATTCCCAGTCGAATATCAAGGGTTAATTAACCCTCGATATTCGACCCTTTGTGAATCGGCCCCAAAAACTTAAACTTCACTGTCACCGACTGATCCGTTGAGTGCTAGTCGCAAGGGTTCTATATTTATTACATTAACCCCTAAGAGGAGCAAAAATGCACCTTTTTTTTTGTTTTTTACACTATGAATCCTGTGCTTTGTAAGTGACCCCTCAGATCTCAGATGGACAGGACAGTGGCACTTGGGGAGATATTGCACTACTACTACTATAATGCAATGGGGATACCAAGGTAGGAGGTTAGCTTTTGTACTGGCAGAGTCATCCGACCCCCACAGCATATTCTTCTGCCTCACTCACCTTCTTTTTGGATGCAGCCTTTGAAGGTTTTGGCATATTTGGCTTTTGGATCTGACCCACAGCTGCCACATTCTGGAAGGAAAGAAAAGGAAGATCAACAAGGCTGGTCAAGTTAGGATTGGTTACACTGGAGAAGAGACAGTTAAGGGGGATATGATCACTATATATAAATATATAAGGAGATATGATCCCTATATATAAATATATAAGGGGATATGATCACTATATATAAATATATAAGGGATATGATCACTATATATAAATATATAAGGGATATGATCACTATATATAAATATATAAGGGGATATGATCACTATATATAAATATATAAGGGGGATATGATCACTATATATAAATATATAAGGGAATATGATCCCTATATATAAATATATAAGGGGGTATGATCACTATATATAAATATATAAGGGGATATGATCACTATATATAAATATATAAGGGATATGATCACTATATATAAATATATAAGGGGGATATGATCACTATATATAAATATATAAGGGGGATATGATCACTATATATAAATATATGAGGGATATGATCACTATAGATAAATATATAAGGGGGATATGATCACTATATATAAATATATAAGGGGATATGATCACTATATATAAATATATAAGAGGGATATGATCACTATATATAAATATATAAGGGGATATGATCACTATATATAAATATATAAGGGGGATATGATCACTATATATAAATATATAAGGGGATATGATCACTATATATAAATATATAAGGGACAGTAATGAAATAGAGAATAGAGACTAAGTTAATAAAGGGAATGGAAGGGATAAGGGGAGCAGAGCTGGGGGCAGTGTGTGGGTCTGATCTCTATAGACAGACAGTGTTACCTGTCGCTGTTTAGTCGGCATGTCTCTCTCAGGCTTCTCTCTCTCAGGGTCGGACTGGTCTCACTCTGGTGCTGGAATAGTGATGTCACACAGTGTAAGTGTCATGTGATCAGGAGACAGTAACTACAGATCAGTTGTACAGTCAGGAGTCACATGACTGAGGTCCCTGAGTGTAACAGACTTACCTTGAGCTGCTGCCCCTCAGTCTGGATGTATTTATTATCTGTTACCCCCATGTTACTCACTCACAGTAACTGTCTTCCTGTCCCCCAGCCCCCCAAATGCTCATCTACTTCTCTTCCCCTCCCACCCCTTTATCTGCCACTGTGTCTCACTTACCCACCCGCTCCCACTGTCCCACTCAGACTCAGAGATTCGGTTCCGCACAGAAGATGCCGGTGCCGGTCAGTCAGCCCCTGTAGTTATTGAGGAGCGGAAGTTTTCATAGCGTTGCTATAGTTACAGTGAGGCAGTAGAACCGGAAGCGTGCTGGCGTTCCTAAGGATACAGCGTGCAGCCAGGCCGGAAGTTGTCAGGTGTTGCTATGGTGACGGTACAGCAAGATTACTGTCTCGTCTGTAACTGGGCGCTGGTTATAGTTCCGCACGTTGATTGGTGGTTCGGCTGAAAGTTCAGGGAGACACAGTGAGGAGGGGCCCAGTGTTTATTTGTTAATCCTCCCACCGTGTGTTCCCTTCAGCCTCAGCCCGGGAGCCGGTGACACTGGTACAAATGGGATTCCCTGACTGGATAAAGTGTCACTGAGTCTGAGACTCCTCTGCACCCGCACTCGCTTTATTATTATCACTTACAGCTGCACGACTAATTACTCACTCACTGCCCTGAGTACTAAGTAGCCAAGCTGCGGATTTGGGCCACTGATTGGCCTTTGGCTGCTTTGTGCCAAGTCTCCCGGTGCATGTTGGGTAATGTTGTTTTTGGCAAGTAGAGAGTAAGACTACAATACCCAGAATGCACTGGGACATGTACAAGTCAAGATTTTGGACCAATAACATTCTCACATTTTCCCTTCACTTTCTTCAATTTCAGACAATTATGGGGCAAAAATCTGCTGGTCACTAAAATGACTAGAGGTTTTACCAATATTTAATGAAATTGTATTTATATTAGGCCTTATGCATAACTCCCAACATTTTGGAGGTAAAAAGAGGGACAAAAATTTTTTTTCCGCACGTAGCGCAGCAATTTTTTGACCACACCCCTTTCTGTGGCCACACCCCCTAATTACCATGTTCATTTTACAAAATTTGGCAGGTTATGAAAGTTTGAAAATATTTCTCCTTATCTAAACTGTGTTTTTGTGTCTCAAAATTGTTACAAAGTATCTTATTTGCACCTGTTAGCTGTTCTGGGCTCTCTGCTAAAAGCCAATTAAGTGAGAAACTTTGTTTCTTTTTCTGGCTGTTCAGTGCAGAGAAAAGAGGGACTTTCCAGTACAAATGAGGGACTGCGGGTTGAGCTGTCAAAAGAGGGACTGTCCCTCCGAAAAAGGGACAGTTGGGAGGTATGTTTATGTGACCCCAATACCTCCTGCCCCCCCTGTACTTACCTCCCTGTACTTACCCCCTGTACTTACCCCCCTGTACTTACCCCCCTGTACTTACCCCCTGTACTTACCCCCTGTACTTACCCCCCTGGTGACCAGTGAATCTGCCCCATTTTGCCTCATGGAAATATTTACAAAACTGTGACATTTTCACTTATATTTATTTATTTTTTAGACTTTTTTTTCACTGCACATCTTGGGCTATTTCTGGGCTACTGTTGAACTGCCTCTGGGCTGGTTTTGTAGCGACTTTGGCTGGTTTTGAAAATTAGACCTGAGAACCCTGATCACTTGTCACTGTAACAACCTGACTTATCCCATGAAATGTCCCCCTAGTCTTACACTTTCCTACTGATTGTCCCGTTATCATTCCTATAAACCCCACTTGTAACAACTCCACTGAATAATAATACAATCATGTCATTATAATACACCAGAGCCATGAAGATCCTGTACATTAGATCCTTCTAAACAGTGACTAGTGATGTCATCAGTAATAAACAGTGACTAGTGATGTCATCAGTTATAAACGGTGAGTTGTGATGTCATCAGTTATAAACAGTGACTAGTGATGTCATCAGTTATAAACGGTGAATTGTGATGTCATCAGTTATAAACAGTGACTAGTGATGTCATCAGTAATAATCAGTGACTAGTGATGTCATCAGTAATAAACAGTGACTAGTGATGTAATTTCTGCTACGTGACTCACTGAAACTTGTGTATTATAACAATTAAAGGAAACCTTGTTGGAAAATATGAGGATATTAGAAGTTACCTCGGAGTTCCATGACCTTCAGCCTCGTGCTTTTATACAGTCATGGAACTCCTCAGTGACTTCTAATATCCTTATCATTTACAAAATGGGGTACTTTATTCACTATATAAAGAAATATTTATTATATTGTTACAGGAATTCACTGAGTGATGATCAGGAATATTCCCTTTATCTGTACAAATACATGTGATAATAATACACTGGAGTTGTTGCACATTTGCCTGGAAGTGGAGAAACGGACACATCTCCTCCAAATTATTCAACAGTAAATAAGACTATGGGCCCACAGGCTGAGGCCTCCACCTGACAATTTCTGCAGTCTGACAGACATGGATCTGCTCCCTGCCATCAAAGTGAATAAAACAAAAGAAATAAGTAGATACAATGATAGCTCCACTGGTTGGATTATAAATATGTCTTAGTACATCCAGTGCCCAACAGGCTGGAGTAATGAGAGCAAAGGACAAAACCAATAGGTGTGGGGCCCTGAGAATTAAGTTGTAAGGGGGCCCAATGATTTCTTATGGCAGCTCTGGTACCGGGCCTATGTGCTGATTTATTTAGGGTCCCAAAAAACTTCAAGAAGTTGGGGCACACCTGTGAAAGTTGGGGTTCTCTTATAAAACAGTGTTCCCTTCATTAATAGGCCCAATAGTAACTCTAGCTGGACTCACAGCTCCTTCATAGCTTTATATGTCACTGAAATTATTATTGAAAGCCATTTTCTCCTTTGCTATTGACTACAGAAACCTGCTCTTCTCTGGCCAAGACTCCATTTCCCACAATTGAATAAAAACACTGGTTGGTAACCGTTTACAATGAAGTTCTTAGATCTCAAAGGAAAAACTCACCAATTTGGAGAAGAGGTCCAAGTGCACCGCCCTGAAGCTTCAGCTGATGGAGCAGATCACTGAGTAGAAAAAGAGACCAGGCACTTCCAAAGACCCATCCTCCAGACAGACTTGTCCAGGGTCCGACTCCACAATTGTGGTTCCAAACTCTGAGGGGCACATGCACCAACGCCAGATCAAACACCGGTGCAACCAGCATGCATGGGGCCTGGCAGATCAGGGGAGTGGGTCTGGGCCGGCCCAATCCGACCCTAGACTTGTCGAATACAAGGTATTGTATTTCAGTGCACTAGTATACAACCTTATAGATTGGATTTTGGAAGTGCCTGCTCTCTTTTTTCACTCGGTTATCCATTTCCCACAATGCTTTGCATGTGCCTGAGAAGAAGGAAAATAACAGGAGTGTGCAAAGCATTGTGGGAACTGAAGTCTTGGCTGGGGGAGAGCTGGTACATTGTTTCTGAAGTCTGACAGAGCAGAGAGAAGCAATGGGCACACACTGGTGTCTGTACTAATTTGTATTTAAACCCAGTGAGAAAGACAAGTGATTGGCTATTGGAAATTTACTCAGAATTGTATTTTCTTTCATTAGGCCAAACATATTGGGGTGGAGTTCCCCTTTAACATGTGGAGTAAGAGATATTTATGCAGTGGCTGGAACAGTGAGAAGAGACACATGAATTGTCCCCTTATGTTGTCTCAGTTAGACAAACCTGCATTATTAATAACTAGTCACATGAGCTGCGGCAAATGGTCCAATCAGTGAAGCTGAAATAAATCCTAAAGCCTCGTCTCTCCTGAGTTTAGAGTCTGGTGCCGGCCCAGAGTGGCAATCTGTACACTAGATAAATAGTCACTACTTCTTCCCATTTTCCTTTTTCTTCCTTTTTTACTGCAGTTATGGGACCTGTTATCCACACTGCTTGGGACCTGGGGTTTTCTGGATAAGGGGTCTTTCTGTAGTTTGGATCTCTATACTAGAAAATCATGTAAACATTAAGGGGCCGATTCATCAAGCTCGAGTGAAGGATTCGAAGTAAAAAAACTTCGAATTTCGAAGTGTTTTTTGGGCTACTTCGACCATCGAATGGGCTACTTCGACCTTCGACTACGACTTCGAATCGAAGGATTCGAACTAAAAATCGTTCGACTATTCGACCATTCGATAGTCGAAGTACTGCCTCTTTAAAAAAAACTTCAACCCCCTAGTTCGGCAGCTAAAAGCTACTGAAGTCAATGTTAGCCTATAGGGAAGGTCCCCATAGGCTTGCCTAAGTTTTTTTGATCGAAGGATATTCCTTCGATCGTTGGATTTAAATCCTTTGAATCGTTCGATATTCGAAGTCGAAGGATTTTAGTTCCTAGTCGAATATCGAGGGTTAATTAACCCTCGATATTCGACCCTTGATGAATCGGCCCCTAAATAAAAGCCAATAGGCTGGTTTTTCTTCCAATAAGGATTAATTATATCTTAGTTGGGATCAAGTACAAGCGACTGTTTTATTATTACAGGTATGGGACCTGTTATCCAGAATGCTCGGGACCTGGGGTTTTTCAGATAATAGGCTTTGCCTCCAATAAGGATTAATTATATCTTAGTTGGGATCAAGTACAAGCGACTGTTTTATTATTACACAGAAAAAGGAAATCATTTTCAAATTTTGAATTATTAGATTAAAATAGAGTGCATGGGAGAAAACTGTCCTGTAATGTGGAGCTGTCTGTAAAATGGGTTTCTGACCTGTACTTCCTCTTGTGCTTTTATTATTCTCAGTCTCATTGCCCCTTTCTATTATTCTTGTCACATTAGTTTTGACTCCGGGCACTTGCCTGTGTCTGTTCTAGTTGCAGCTCTGCTGTATTTCCAGCAACACTCAAATGATTATGTATTTCTATCTATTATTTATACTGTATTTCTTTTCATTTACTTCCGACCTATCAAAAGGCTCCCCTACCTCTTCTTTGACTTGTCCTTGTGATAAATGATATTCCTGCTCAATGCAACTGGCACACAACTGATACAAATCATAGCAGATCTTATCCATCCACGTCAGTCTGGTTCAAAATGAATGATGTAAATCTGAGGAGACCATTGCTTTACATTCAAACAATTCATGATAACACTGGTCCCAGAGTCTCCCTGGATTCCCTGGTCATATTTTTGGGCCTGGGTTCAATTGTTGTATTCAGCCCCAATATCAATGGTTAGGGCTAATGGAGTGCTATCAAATCCCTTCACCAGACAGGGATGCCCCCTCTCAGCACTACTATTTGCATTGGTTATAGAGCCCCTTGCAACCCTGATAAGACTCTCGACAAGTTTATAGGGATGGAATTTGGGACTGGTAGAAGAGAGGGGCTTTATGTATGCCAATGATATATTAGTCTACCTGGCAGACAGGCCCATCCCTAAATACACTAGCTGGGATCATCATCCAATTTGGTTCATTCTCACAGTTTACTCCAGATTGTGTAGCACATGTTCATCTGATTGTGAGAAGCAGCCTGTGATTTATACAGGAGATTTAGGAGCATATTTATCTAAAAAAATTAGGTCAGTTTTCGAATAGGTACGTATTTGGCCGAATTTGAATCATATGAATCGAAGCAATAATGCATTCAATTGAATTAGAATCTAAGTTTTTCCCAAAAACAACTTAGATTTTTCAAAGTCCACCAATTGACTCCAAATAGGTTCTAGGAGGTCCCCCATAGGCTAAAACAGCATTTCGGCAGGTTTTAGATTTCCAATGGTGAAGTCTAATTTTTAAGTGACAGTACATGATAAATTTCGATATTAGAATTTTCAAATTTTTATAAATTCGATTAGAATTTGGACTATACCCTAGTTGAAATACACAAAAAAATAGCTTGAACTTCGAATTTTTTGAATTCTAAAATTCACCTCGACCTTTGATAAATCCGCCCCTAAGTCTAGCATTGCACAATGTCTATTAAAATGTGATGGGGAAGTCGAAAGCAAAGATTCTTTATTCACACAATATTTAGAGGGACATGTGTAATCATGAAAAATACAAAGAAACCAGATCTAAAAGGTTCATCTTGATCTTCATCATCAATCAAGGAACCAGCAATATCCAGGGGCCCAGCACGGTGCTGCAGGGAGGACAACTGACATTAGGGAACATAATGAAAGGGGAGATACAGGGAACAGACTCTCAGCAGGGGTGGTGGAGACATTGATTACTAAAAGATCAATAAGTATATGAGTGCTGAGAACTTAATGGACAGGATAGACAGACCACCTGGTCTTTTTCTGCCATTAAATTCTATTTTTCTATATTAGGGGAGGCAGGTCCAATGTGTGGCCCCTATATGAAGGGGCAGTTCAGGAGAAGGTGGGCCCCCATTAGGACTGGAGAGAAATCAGATGGGAACTGGTAGGTTCTGCTGCTCTATTGGGAAAGGGACACACGGCACTGCCCTTATCATTGGACCCAGTTCTGATTTGTTCTAAAGGAACAGCCAATGAGCATCAGGACATGTACACAGGCACTGCAGGAATTCTGGGTAACAGGTCGGCCATTTTATTCTGGAGAATTCTCAGTTGCTGTTGTGGCCTGTGAGAACCACACAAAATGGCCAGACTCCGCCTCCTCTCAGGTGCCAGTGTGCCCAATGGTCTGTGCCAGTCTGGGGCCTATCAGCAGTGAGTATGTGGTGCTGCCATAGTGCTAATGTGTAGCCCAACAAGTCCAGTCCTAGGGTTGTACAGAGCTTGTCCATCTCTTCCAACATGGCAGCCAAGGGCACAATTTCTCTTCTGCCCCATGGGGGTCACTGTCTCTTCTGTTTGCCAACCAGCTGGGCAAATTTACTGTACAGGGGACCAAAGCTCTGGAAGAAAAGAAAGGTTTTGAGCAGGATCTGAGAAGCACAAGGAGTGGCCCTCGGGAGCCCCGGTTCTAACTTTGTGCCTTACCACGGGGGCTCTGACTTTATATAAAGATACAGAGTGGGTAGGAAGGGTTTTGAGATTTTACATCAATTCTCATTATTAACTTCAGCACCACCTGCCGTGCACTTCTACAATCAACAGAGAGTGAAATTTGTGAGCAGAGGTAAGTCATGTGATGTTGTTTAGAACTGACCAGGGAAAGGTCTGATGACTCCTCCCACTAATGTCATATCCTAAGCAGACTTTCCTCCTCTCACAAACTCAATACGGCAGTAACTAATATGCAGGTGGCGCTGTTGTTTCAGATTCATTATATCAGCAGTGCAAAAAGGGATAATATCTTGAAAACAAAAACAAAATGACTGGTTTATTCATTGGTTCCTTGTTGAGCATCGTCTCTGCACTTACCTGAATGGCCAGGTGGGTCAGTGCCAAGTACCCGGCAATGAGAAATGCCATGAACAGGTCAAACACCGCGGGTTTCACTCTGCAACAAAGGGGGGGTTAAATAGAAAGGACAATGGCACAGGGGTCCTCGGAACAGTTTCCTCTGGGTACCCCAGTTTTCTCCCACACCCCGAATACATACAGGCAGGTTTATTGGCTCCTGATAATATTGCCAATGTGATTGGGCAGAACAGTCTGACCAATTGGGTCTTCACTCCTCACACTAACTTGGTGGTGCTGCACCCCGGAAATCTGTATTAATTAATTGTAATACAGGAGCTGCACACACTCAAACTCATGTGGGAGGGTCAGTAATAGCTAAATAAATGGGTAATGCACCCATTTTAGGGCAGGGACTGATGCGAATGTGATAGGGACCTTAGATTGTAAGCTCACTGGGACAGGGACTGATGGGAATGTGATAGGGACCTTAGATTGTAAGCTCACTGGGACAGGGACTGATGGGAATGTAATAGGGATCTTAGACTGTAAGCTCACTGGTGCAAGGACTGTTGGGAATGTGATAGGGACCTTAGATTGTAAGCTCACTGGTGCAAGGACTGATGGGAATGTGATAGGGACCTTAGATTGTAAGCTCACTGGGGCAGGGACTGATGGGAATGTGTTAGGGACCTTAGATTGTAAGCTCACTGGTGCAAGGACTGATGGGAATGTGATAGGGACCTTAGATTGTAAGCTCACTGGGGGCAGGGACTGATGGGAATGTGATAGGGACCTTAGATTGTAAGCTCACTGGGGCAGGGACTGATGGGAATGTGATAGGGACCTTAGATTGTAAGCTCACTGGGGCAGGGACTGATGGGAATGTGATAGGGACCTTAGATTGTAAGCTCACTGGTGCAAGGACTGATGGGAATGTGATAGGGACCTTAGATTGTAAGCTCACTGGGGCAGGGACTGATGGGAATGTGTTAGGGACCTTAGATTGTAAGCTCACTGGTGCAAGGACTGATGGGAATGTGATAGGGACCTTAGATTGTAAGCTCACTGGGGGTAGGGACTGATGGGAATGTGATAGGGACCTTAGATTGTAAGCTCACTGGGGCAGGGACTGATGGGAATGTGATAGGGACCTTAGATTGTAAACTCACTGGTGCAAGGACTGATGGGAATGTGATAGGGACCTTAGATTGTAAACTCACTGGGGCAGGGACTGATGGGAATGTGATAGGGACCTTAGATTGTAAGCTCACTGGTGCAAGGACTGATGGGAATGTGATGTGACAGTTAGAGAGGCACCAGTGTGGGCAGAAAACACTGTTGAATGGTGGATCTGGTTTGTTAGTGAATCAGTGTTTAGCAGTCACACCCTTCCTGACCAAGTTTTGGGGTCCTTGCACCCTGACATACTATTCTGCCCATTGGGTCAGTGGTACCAGTAGGACGTGAGCATTAGAGTTGGCAGCAGGGGAAGGTGCCAGTGTGTAGAACACAACAAGCTCTTGGCCCATCTCCTTACCTGTGGGACGTCATAGTCTGTTTCAGCTGATCATAGAAAACAAACTCGGGGTCACTGTAAGAGAGAATGTGGGGCGCACTGGTTACCAGTCAGTAAAGAACTAATAGCAGCAGTAATATGGGGAGTCAACACCCTGTATATGAGATTAAAGGATCTTTGACTCATTAGGAGAAGAGAATTGGCCTATGGATATAAATAAGGAGGTGCCAGGCTTGTGATAGGATCATCTCTAGGGATGGGCAATGCTTCCTGTAGGACCGCCCCTGAGGAACCAGATACATCACAGAAATGCAGGTACTGTATGAGGGCTGCAGGGAGTTCCACTCACCTTTCATCAGGACGGAACACATGGCGCTTGGTGTCCCTCAGGTGTTTCCTGAACTGATGCTCCAGGGTGCTGAGCAGTGGGTGCTTCTCCCCTATTAGTTGGGCGGCACGAGGCTGGGACACCAACCAATCCAGGGTGGCCATTAGTCGAGACTCATCCACCTCCTGCAAAGGGAAACTCATAAATACCCCCCATTATAGTTGCCCCAGGCTCAGTCCTGTGCAGGGAACCAACCACTTGCCACTCACACTGTGGGGGGAGGGGGGCACAGATGCAGCACAACCAGTGTTGGGGCAACTGGTTATTTATTCCCACTGGTGCAAAGTGGCTAATTCATTTGTGTTTATGTTGCCCCATGTCTTTGCCCTGATGCCTTTGGAGCTGTTGCTACAACAACAGAGCCAGTGATTCATAAAGATTATTTAGGGGGGGTATTGATAATAGGGATCTGGTTGGCCAGTCTGACCAGTCCATATGGAAATGGGGCAAATATAAGCCACATGCTGAATCCCAGTCCCTTTATATGGAAACCAGTACAGTCTGCAGCATGCGCAACACATGGGCACTAATATTTCACTAATATATCACTAATATGTCACTAATATGTCACTAATATGGGCACTAATATATCACTAATATGTCACTAATATGTCACTAATATAGGCACTAATATGTCACTAATATGTCACTAATATGTCACTAATATAGGCACTAATATGGGCACTAATAAGTCACTAATATGTCACTTATATGTCACTAATATGGGCACTAATATGTCACTAATATGGGCACTAATATGTCACTAATATGGGCACTAATATGGGCACTAATATGTCACTAATATGTCACTAATATGGGCACTAATATGTCACTAATATGGGCACTAATATGTCACTAATATGGGCACTAATATGGGCACTAATATGTCACTAATATGTCACTAATATGGGCACTAATATGTCACTAATATGGGCACTAATATGACACTAATATGTCACTAACATGTCACTAATATGGGCACTAATATGTCACTAATATGGGCACTAATATGGGCACTAATATGTCACTAATATGTCACTAATATGTCACTAATATGGGCACTAATATGACACTAATATGTCAATAATATGTCACTAATATGTCACTTATATGGGCACTAATATGTCACTAATATGTCACTAGTATGTCACTAATATGTCACTAATATGGGCACTAATATGTCACTAATATGTCACTAGTATGTCACTAATATGTCACTAATATGGGCACTGATATGTCACTAATATGTCACTAATATGTCACTAATATGGGCACTAATATGTCACTATTATGTCACTAATATGTCACTAATATGTCACTATTATGTCACTAATATGTCATTAATATGGGCACTAATATGTCACTATTATGTCACTAATATGTCACTAATATGTCACTAATATGGGTACTAATATGTCACTAATATGTCACTAATATGTCACTAATATGTCACTAATATGTCACTAATATGTCACTATTATGTCACTAATATGTCACTAATATGGGCACTAATATGTCACTATTATGTCACTAATATTTCACTAATATGTCATTAATACGTCATTAATATGACACTAATATGACACTAATATGTCACTAATATGTCACCAATATGTCACTAATATGACACTAATATGACACTAATATGTCACTAATATGTCACCAATATGTCACTAATATGACACTAATATGGGCACTAATATGTCACCAATATGTCACTAATATGACACTAATATGGGCACTAATATGTCACTAATATGTCACTAATATGACACTAATATGACACTAATATGTCACTATTATGTCACCAATATGTCACTAATATGACACTAATATGGGCACTAATATGTCACTAATATGTCACTAATATGACACTAATATGTCACTAATATGTCACCAATATGTCACTAATATGACACTAATATGACACTAATATGGGCACTAATATGACACTAATATGGGCACGGTGGAACTAATTGTATTTATTATTTGGGTTCAATCAAGAAACAGAACTTGCTACATTGAAGTGGTATATTTATAAATACTCAGTAATTAACAACTTTCCCTATTAATCGACTCTTCCAAACAAGGAAAACTCACCATTTCCCCCTGAAACACCAGAAAATCCTTTGGAATTTCCTAAAAAGAGTAAAATAATGAGCAATTAGCTGCTTGTAGAGGTGCAAATGGCCAGAAGGGGCAGTAGAGGGATGTGGCCAATCTCTTTCCATGGATAGTGACCCTGGCAGGACTGTTGCTATGGCTCCTGTATGTAGGATATGGGAAGGGGGCAGTTAGGGGAAGGGGGCAGATATGGGAAGGGGGCAGTTAGGGGAAGGGGGCAGATAGGGTTTAGGGGGCAGATATGGGAAGGGGGCAGTTAGGAGAAGGGGGCAGATAGGGTTTAGGGGGCAGATATGGGAAGGGGGCAGTTAGGAGAAGGGGGCAGATAGGGTTTAGGGGGCAGATATGGGAAGGGGGCAGTTAGGGGAAGGGGGCAGATAGGCTTTAGGGGGCAGATAGGGTTTAGGGGGCAGATAGGGTTTGGGATGTAGATAAGGTCAGGCCGTACCTTCAGGGAGTCTCTATACAGGAATCTCAGCAGCGCCTCACACAGGACGTGAGTGTTTCTCCTCAGTTTCTCCGTATCCACCTGAGATCTAAGGGCGGAACATTCCTCATAGTGACACAGGTACCAGCCAATCAGAATTCTCTCACCCCTTCTGGGACCCTCCCCCTTGTTATAAATACTTCTCATTTACTTCTCATTACTACAAGTTACATTTCATTTTATAAACAAAAAAAAAAGAGACTCAACTGACAATAAAATTTGTGCCATTTGCCACTTTATTAGCCACACGCAAGAGTAAAATCTGGGCCCATTATACCTGGTGTAGCTGATGAATTGTTCTGTTTCTACATCCCCTGGAACCAAAGATCATTTCTAGTTGTAGAACCTATTGCTGTTCCCCAGTCCAACACCCATTTGGAGCCCAGACTGTGACCCCCAACTTTATGTGGCCCCTGGGGCAGTGCCAGTACCTGGTGTCCAAGATGGAGCTTCTCAGGCCGTGCCGGTGGCTCTTCAGATGTGACACAGTGAATGCTGGGATACGCCGCAGGCTAAACTGCTCATGTTCCCATGACAACGTGTCTTCCCCCAAATTTATCTTCTTGTGGATCACTGACACATTAACCCCTTGAAAGTGGGGAAACTTGATGACCTGCGACATGATGGGGCAAGAAAAACATATTTGTGTTATTATTGGGATTCCTGAGCAGAAGATTCAGCACCCCCTGTATATAGAAATATAATAAATATAATGTATACAATAAATATAATAAATATAATGTATATAATAAATAAAATGTATATAATAAATATAGTAAATATAATGTATATAATAAATATAATGTATATAGTAAATATACTGTATATAATAAATATAATGTATATAGTAAATATACTGTATATGATAAATATAATAAATATAGTAAATATAATGTATATAATAAATATAGTAAATATAATGTATATAATAAATATACTGTATATAATAAATATAATGTATATAATAAATATAATGTATATAATAAATATAGTAAATATAATGTATATAATAAATATACTGTATATAATGAATATAATGTATATAATAAATATAGTAAATATAATGTATATAATATAAACACTACAGATTCTGACAACAAAGGCACATAGTCGGGTGGAACATTCCCACATCAGAAGGATTATCCATAGGGAATAGGGAACCAACTTTTTTCCATGTTTGGTGGTCAGGGGCAACCCTAATAGTGAGTTTTGGAATCTTATGTGGGATCAGAGGACATATTGTACCTACACATGGGCATGAAGTATCAGCTGAAGAGATACAACTGGCACCAACATTATTGGCTTCTGGAGCAGCTAAAAACCCTCTGGAGTTATAAATGGCGTCTCAGTCTGGTTTGGGCAGTGGCTGAATACATAATTCCAACAGCAACGTATGTGGAGGATTAATGAGAAGTGGGGCCCCTACGCTACATACATAGGCCCCCCTCCTAGGCTTGGCCCCTGATCACACATACCTCCCAACTGTCCCTTTTTCAGGAGGGACAGTCCCTCTTTTGACAGCTCAACCCGCAGTCCCTCATTTGTACTGGAAAGTCCCTCTTTTCTCTGCACTGAACAGCCAGAAAAAGAAACAAAGTTTCTCACTTAATTGGCTTTTAGCAGAGAGCCCAGAACAGCTAACAGGTGCAAATAAGATACTTTGTAACAATTCTGAGACACAAAAACACAGTTTAGATAAGGAGAAATATTTTCAAACTTTCATAACCTGCCAAATTTTGTAAAACAAACATGGTAATTAGGGGGTGTGGCCACAGAAAGGGGTGTGGCCAAAAAAATTGCTGTGCTATGTGTGGAAAAAAAATTTGTCCCTCTTTTTACTTCCAAAATGTTAGGAGGTATGCTCACACTGGGCCCCTAGACTACAGCCCTGGGTAGAGGAGGAATAATGGGGCTGTTTCCATGGTTTGGGCTCCTGGTTCCAGTGAAAGCTTAAGGCTACAGGTACAATGACATTCCTGACAATCCAGTGCTTCCAGTTTGGGGGGCACTTCCCTGTTTCAGCACAATAATGCCCCCCCCATGCACAGAACCAGGGCCATACAGAATGGGGTTGCTGAGATGGGAATAACCTGACCTCAACCCAACTGAACCCCTGTGGGATGAACTGGAACCCCAACTGTGAGCCTGATCCCCAACACCAGTGCCCAACCTCACTAATGCTCTTGTGTCTGAATGGAAGCAACTCCCAGCAACAACTCCCAGCAACAATGTCCCATCATCTAGTGGGAACCTTCCCAGAAGCACCGGGGCAGTTATAGCAGCAAAGGGAGGGGCAACTGCACAGATCACCTTGGGTTGGGAATGAGACGTCGTGGAACAGCCCCAACCTCACTGGACTTGGTGAAAACCCCCCACACTTCTTCAGCTGAAAATTCTGTTCAGTTCTAAAGGTATGGGGGGGGGCTCTGATACGTGATTCTCTTTATGGGTAAAAAGGTCCCCTGCTATTTGTCTATAATGTCCTCTAATGTACTTGTAAAGTCTAATCATGTCCCCTCACAAGCGCCTTTTTTCCCCCAGAGAAAACAACCCCAACCTTGTCAGTCTCCCCTCATAATTTAACTCTTCCCTCCCTCTAACCAGTTTAGTTGCACTTAGTCTCTGCACTCTCTCCAGCTCATTTATATCCCTCTTAAGGACTGGAGTCCAAAACTGCCCCCATACTCCAGATGAGGCCTCACCAGGGACCTATAAAGAGACACAATTATGTTTCATCCCTTGAGTTAATGCCCTTTTTTATGTACTGCACTAACAACACTGGTCCAATTAGAACATTTTCCAGGACCCAACTCCAGGCCAACATTCCTTCATTTAACCATTAACCTTTTGTGTGACACTGTATCAAATGCTTTAGCAAAGTCTAAATAAATCACATCCTCTGCCATCCCAGAATCAAGGTCCCTGCTTACCTTCTCATAAAAAGAAATTAAGTTAGTCTGGCATAAAACCATGCTGGCACACACTCATAGTATTATGATTTGCTATGAAGTCCAGTATCTTATACTTTATTAACCCTTCAAATAGTTTTCCTACAACTGACATCAGGCTAACCGGCCTTTAGTTTTGAGGCTGAGAACGGGATCCTTTTTTGAATAGTGACACCACATTAGCAATTTGCCAATCTTTTGGCACAATGCCAGACCTCATTCAACCCTGGGAAATTAAGTAAAGAGGTTTGGCAATCACAGTACCCTGGGATGAATACCATCCGGCCCTGACCTTTGTTTATCTTAACATGTTCTAGTCTCTTTTGAATTTTCCCCTGATTGACCCATCTATAAATACTTATATTATTAGAATTGGGTATTAAAAAAGCAAACCTTAAGTTGCTGGTTCTAAAAAAGTAGCAGTTTAGAATCTCTGCTTTTTCCCTGTTCCCCTGAGCCAACTGATTCCATCCCCCTCTGATATTAAGAGTTCCACCCCTGCTTCATTTTGTTACTATTTACATCATTTTGCTTTTTTACTCCTAACTGCAATTCCCTTTTCCCATCTTGTAACTTTTCTGCTGCTTTATTGACCTCATATATTTAATATTAGAAAGTGTGTTATGTAATGGCAACTCGGAGCACAATTGAGTAGAGAAGAAATGTGAGTGTATGAGAGTGTGAGTGAGTATTATATATTGGTTGGTATTTAGAGAGATAGGGTCAGTGATGCTGGGGTATCACACAGAACAGTTGAACTTGATGGACCCCAGGAACCCCGGCACCATCCAAACCCACAGCAGCCAATTTACCGACTCAAGGTCCTTGATGAACTGCCACTGTGCAGTCCCCTCCTGGGGAGGCCTGGAAACGTGGATGTGCAGCTCGTTCCCATTGGCCAGTGAGTCCAGACAAAGGACAAAAGCCGCATTTTCATGCAATGGACTGGTTTCTGCAATAACAACACTGGCAATTAACAGGTCTGATTCCTGAACATCACAGCAATATGGCAGCTCCTGGGACAGATTCTGAGCCCAGAGACTGAATGTGCTTCTAGAGTTCTGGGGTGCAGTTAGTAATGAGGGGCAATTCCTTACCTAAATGATCGAGATGCTCCTCTATCCACCGCTTGCTCCCATAATAGTTGAACTTTCCAGCCCCGGTGAGAGAGAAGAGCAGGTTGTACCTACAGGGAACAGACATGACACTGGTTATTGGGGGGATTCATAGAACCAACGAACCCTGCCAGAAACCTTGTTTTACATGTATGTGATCAACATGAACAAATACATACTTCTCTATGTATCACTATAAACCTGTATATAAACAGTATAAACCTGCATATAATGGACTTTTCTTCTATAGGCAGGAAAGGAGATCTCACCATCAGCATAGGAAGGGGTTCTTTACTGTAAGCGCAGTCAGGTTATGGGATTCCCTACCAAGAGAGGGGGAATAAGTGATTCATTGGTGGGGAGGAAAGGAGATCTCACCATCAGCATAGGAAGGGCTTCTTTACTGTAAGGACAGTCAGGTTATGGGATTCCCTACCAAGAGAGGGGGAATGAGTGATTCATTGGTGGGGAGGAAAGGAGATATCACCATCAGCATAGGAAGGGGTTCTTTACTGTAAGGGCAGTCCGGTTATGGGATTCCCTACCAAGAGAGGGGGAATGAGTGATTCATTGGTGGGGAGGAAAGGAGATCTCACCATCAGTATAGGAAGGGGTTCTTTACTGTAAGGGCAGTCAGGTTATGGGATTCCCTACCAAGAGAGGGGGAATAAGTGATTCATTGGTGGGGAGGAAAGGAGATCTCACCATCAGCATAGGAAGGGGTTCTTTACTGTAAGGACAGTCAGGTTATGGGATTCCCTACCAAGAGAGGGGGAATAAGTGATTCATTGGTGGGGAGGAAAGGAGATCTCACCATCAGCATAGGAAGGGGTTCTTTACTGTAAGGACAGTCAGGTTATGGGATTCCCTACCAAGAGAGGGGAATGAGTGATTCATTGGTGGGGAGGAAAGGAGATCTCACCATCAGCATAGGAAGGGGTTCTTTACTGTAAAGGCAGTCAGGTTATGGGATTCACTACCAAGAGAGGGGAATGAGTGATTCATTGGTGGGGAGGAAAGGAGATCTCACCATCAGCATAGGAAGGGGTTCTTTACTGTAAGGGCAGTCAGGTTATGGGATTCACTACCAAGAGAGCGGAGTGCTGGACAATAAATGGGTGAATACATTAAACATACAGAATCCATATAATAAACAACTGATACATTGGGTAGAGGACCCTGCTCAAAGAGCTTGCAATCCATAGTACTCACCTGGCCTGGCTCAGCGGGTCACTGTACAGCCGGTGAAAGAGGCGCATGATTTCCAGAAGTACGGCCACTCCACTCCCATTCGAGTCGGCCCCAAACGCCAACCACTGGGGGGCACCACACACATTTATGGCATTAATATTGGCAAATATAATAACTTTATTCACAAATATCTCTAATTTCCCAGGGTTTCCCTTCCCAATTCAGTCATCATCATCATCACCATCTGTTTCTATAGTGCCAGCATCTCATGCTCCATTAAGCACAACAGACCTGACAATGGGGGTACATTATAAGTACATTAATTAACCAGAGAGTTATAATTCTACAACACCCTTCATCCACTAACTCCCCAAGACCCCAACCTGAGTCACATGTAATGTGTTTATGAGGAGTTGCTTGAGCCCCCAGCACCACATGTACCTCTAGAATTACACCAGAAATCACAAAACTCTAGTCAATGCTATTCTCAGCATGAGGGAGTTGCAGTTCAGGAATAGGGTGGATATCCCAGTCTTATTTCCCTCACACAATGATCGGCCTCTTCTGAGGGTCACTAGTGTCACCCAGGGCAGATAATGGGTCACTTACTGGAGCGGCTCCTGCAGAGTCATAATGGGCTACAATAACCACAGTGGGAAGTTCTCCAGGATCCCCTCGGCCTCTCAGTTGCCCCTGTATGGACACAATGTGATGTCAGTGAGGGCAGTTACTAAATACTATGTACTACAGTACTCACGTCCTTTGCACGGGGGAGTGTATTTCCTGGTACTCGTGTGACTGTCTCTACTTCCTTTGCACGGGGAGTGTATTTCCTGGTACTCATGTGACTGTCTCTACTTCCTTTGCACGGGGAGTGTATTTCCTGTTACTCATGTGACTGTCTCTACTTCCTTTCCACAAGGAGTGTATTTCCTGGTACTCGTGTGACTGTCTCTACTTCCTTTGCACGGGGGAGTGTATTTCCTGGTACTCATGTGACTGTCTCTACTTCCTTTGCACGGGGAGTGTATTTCCTGGTACTCATGTGACTGTCTCTACTTCCTTTCCACAAGGAGTGTATTTCCTGGTACTCGTGTGACTGTCTCTACTTCCTTTGCACGGGGGAGTGTATTTCCTGGTACTCGTGTGACTGTCTCTACTTCCTTTGCACGGGGAGTGTATTTCCTGGTACTCATGTGACTGTCTCTACTTCCTTTGCACAGGGAGTGTATTTCCTGTTACTCATGTGACTGTCTCTACTTCCTTTCCACAAGGAGTGTATTTCCTGGTACTCGTGTGACTGTCTCTACTTCCTTTGCACGGGGGAGTGTATTTCCTGGTACTCGTGTGACTGTCTCTACTTCCTTTGCACGGGGGAGTGTATTTCCTGTTACTCATGTGACTGTCTCTACTTCCTTTGCACGGGGGAGTGTATTTCCTGGTACTTGTGTGACTGTCTCTTGTATTTTCATGTTACCTGGGGTACATCTGTTTGGGGTACAGGGCAAAGAGGAGCTGCCATACAGCTTTACTCTAATGCAAAATGAGTAACAATGAAGGGCACTTACCTCTATGGTGACAATGGCTGCGTTGCTCATTGGTTGGCTTTGGGTCTCACCAGTCACCATCTGAAATCCATTGCCCATAACCAGTCCGAATATAACTGGGGGAAGCATTTAGAGTTAGTTTTACTGTATGCGGGGGGCACCTCAGTGACCTACACAAATACCCCCACCGCAGCACATTAACAAACTGATATTACACTGACTCCTGGGGTCACCGTAACTGGGGTTATTCCCACCACACTGGGAAGAAATAGAAACTCCCCGGGTACCAGTAATAAATAGAAACTCCCCGGGTACCAGTAATAAATAGAAACACTTCAGGTACCAGTAGTAAATAGAAACACGTCGGGTACCAGTAGTAAATAGAAACACGTCGGGTACCAGTAGTAAATAGAAACACGTCGGGTACCAGTAGTAAATAGAAACACGTCGGATACCAGTAGTAAATAGAAACACGTCGGGTACCAGTAGTAAATAGAAACACGTCGGGTACCAGTAGTAAATAGAAACACGTCGGGTACCAGTAGTAAATAGAAACACGTCGGATACCAGTAGTAAATAGAAACACATCAGGTACCAGTAGTAAATAGAAACACGTCGGGTACCAGTAGTAAATAGAAACACGTCGGGTACCAGTAGTAAATAGAAACACGTCGGGTACCAGTAGTAAATAGAAACACGTCGGATACCAGTAGTAAATAGAAACACATCAGGTACCAGTAGTAAATAGAAACACGTCGGGTACCAGTAGTAAATAGAAACACGTCAGGTACCAGTAGTAAATAGAAACACGTCGGATACCAGTAGTAAATAGAAACACGTCGGGTACCAGTAGTAAATAGAAACACGTCGGGTACCAGTAATAAATAGAAACTCCCCGGGTACCAGTAATAAATAGAAACTCCCCGGGTACCAGTAATAAATAGAAACACTTCAGGTACCAGTAGTAAATAGAAACACGTCGGGTACCAGTAGTAAATAGAAACACGTCGGGTACCAGTAGTAAATAGAAACACGTCGGGTACCAGTAGTAAATAGAAACACGTCGGGTACCAGTAGTAAATTGAAATAGGGGGGCAGGGGTTGCTGACACTCACATGATTAGGAGCTAATTACAGAAACACGCTCTGATTGGCTGCTGGACTAATGCAGGGGTGGGGTTGGGTGATGACATCATTACCTTGCAGAGCGGAGGAGGAGCTTAGAGACTGTGACACGGATTTACTCTCCTCATAGAGCCACAGCAGCTCCTCCTGTTCCAGCGCAAAGTAAATGGGGAGCCACGTGTCGTTCCTCAGCATCTGACTCTCTCCCTCCAGGAACCCCTGTACAACACAAACAACTCACTGGCCTGTGGGGCGCCATGGGGAGGGGTTACTGCCCCCAAGTAACTGACCCCCAAGTTACTGACCCCCAAGCCACTGACCCCCAAGTCACTGACCCCCAAGTTACTGACCCCCAAGTTACTGACCCCCAAGCCGCTGACCCCCAAGTAAGTCACTGAACCCCAAGTTACTGACCCCCAAGCCGCTGACCCCCAAGTAAGTCACTGACCCCCAAGTCACCGACCTCAGCTTAAATTGCTCTGATAGATTTGGCCCCAAGATACTCTGCTCCCAAGGGCCCCTGTGTCCTACTGTTTCTATAGGAGTGAATATTCCCCACTAGGGGGCAGTGGTGCTCAAGTGATTGGCAGGAATATGGGGCTCAGGAGCCAAACAATCCCACCCAGTGGCCAATCAGTTCATTTTCTATCTGTACACATGGACGCCATGAGTCGTCTGAGTTGGGACACAATAGACGGGGGGCTAGAGGTTCACCAGTCACTACTTACCTGTTGTGGGTCCTGCGGGGCCCCTGAGATGTTCTCTGGAACCAGAATGAGCAGGGCACCCGCTGGTTGGCTGAGAACTTGGTGCCATTTGTCTGTGGAGAAATCTGTCAATCTCATGATAACGCAGTGACGGCTCAGTAGCTCCGCCTCCAGCGTCCGACTCTCTGCCTGGACCAACGCATTCCTGCAGCCTGTGAGACATCATGTGACCAATTTATTCAACCAATCCAGTTACTGTCCCCCAGGAGGTTAAGGATCATTTGTCGGAACAGGGTCCTGAGGGTTGAGGATCACTGACTAGTGCAGGGTCCCGGGGGTTGAGGATCACTGGTCAATACAGGGTCCCGGGGGTTGAGGATCACTGGTCAGTACAGGGTCCCGGGGGTTGAGGATCACTGGTCAGTACAACAAGGTCCCGGGGGTTGAGGATCACTGGTCTGTACAGGGTCCCGGGGGTTGAGGATGACAGGCTGAGGGTGGATGTCCGTGTGTACTCACCGTGTGTGTGGCCCCTCAGGCTGTACTCCTGCAAACGATACACTGGGAACTCCAGGGCACTTAGGGCCACAGGGAGGCTGATGAGGAGCAGGAGAGGCCGGAGCATCTTCGCAGATCAGGGCCCCAGTGTCAGACTCAGTATCAGTTGTCAGCTTGTGGCCCCTCTCCTGGCACTGACCCCCCCCCCATCTGCCTAATCTGCCCCGAGCTGACGCTGCGAATCCCCCTCCCCCCCAGCCTGCTGTCCCTTTAATTCCCTCAGATTAGTCTGAGTCTGATGATCACTAAGGACTCCCGGCACCTGTAGTGAATCTGCTGGAAATATTCCCAATACTCTTGTCTGATATTCCTGTAACTGCTCAGTGACATATAAATACACTAATTCATAAATACACTAATATATAAATATACTAATTAATAAATACACTAATTCATAAATACACTAATATATAAATATACTAATTAATAAATACACTAATATATAAATATACTAATTAATAAATACACGAATAAATATATCAATAAATAAATATGCAAATTTAGAAATATACTAATAAATAAATAAATACACTAATATGGAAATACTCTAATAAATAAATATACTAATAATTAAATACACTAATATATAAATACTCTAATAAATAAATATACTAATAATTAAATACACTAATATATAAATACACTAATAAATAAATATACTAATAATTAAATACACTAATATATAAATACACTAATAAATAAATATACTAATAATTAAATACACTAATATGTAAATACACTAATAAATAAATATACTAATAATTAAATGCACTAATATATAAATACACTAATAAATAAATATACTAATAATTAAATACACTAATATGTAAATACACTAATAAATAAATATACTAATAATTAAATACACTAATATATAATACTCATGTCAGGCCCCAGGGAGGGTCAGTATGAGCTTCTGGATCTGTGTGACTGTGCGGGAGCTGCCATACTGCAGAACAGAAGGACTTTATTGCTGTTACTGTGTAACGTGTGAGAACCAAACTACCACCTACCCCCAAACTACGTGCCAGTCCATGTGATACCCCAGCTGATTTGCTGCCCATGGGGGGGGTATTAAGACACAGGGGGGGCAGAATAGTTGCACATGTACATTGAGTAGTATCTCCATCCTGTCCCACCCGGGGGAACATTTCCCTTAATGATTCTCCTTATAGAAAACAAGTGGCAGTTGCTATTCCCAGTCCATAAAGTGTCACTTCCAGCTGTCACTCAGCTGCACTTCATGGGGCAAATGTACAGGGAACAAAGGAACCCCCTCCCCCCTGCAAATGATATGCACCCCCCAAATAGACAATTAGTATTATAGTACAGCATTGGGGTATGAGAGACACAGGACTGTTATATGTCACCTCCCCCATCCTGGACTCTATAGGCCGCTCTATACACTGCACCCCCATTAGTCTATTGTCCAACAATAGTCGCTGATTCAGTTCCTCAACGTCTGGGGGACACACAGACACCCCACTAAATACAAATGAGTGAGTTTGTGCTGCCGCCTAGTGGCCAGTGAGGGATAAACCTCAAGGAAATTCCACTAGGGAAATAAAACTCAAAGCAACAAAGAACTTTATTTTCCCTTTAAATCCACTGGTTTATTTAACATTTATTTATTTCTTCTTATGTCGGTTTCTACATTTAATGTTATTGCTCTTTGAAAAACCCCATTTGAGTGTATTCTATTATTGTTACATGTTATTTGCTGCTGCCACTCATGTTCCTGTTTATGTCAAAATCATCAAATATTTTAAACACAAAGAACTTTCTATAGAAATAGTAAAAAAAATCAACAGCATCGATTTAACCCCTCCTGCACTGGGTCTGTGTAACTGGCACAATCCTTTAACTGTCGCACTCCCACACTTCCCTCCCCATGGAAAATGTAATGGCGCAGTTCAGTCCCGGCAATTTGTCTCCTCCCCACGAAATCTTAATTAACATCCCACTTAATTAACATTCCTTTTTAATTGATACCCCCGGCAATTGCTACCTGCCCCAAGTGCCCCCCAGTTTCCTCATGTCACGGTCGGCACCCAACACCAGAACAAACGCCAAGCACCCTGGTCTGGGCTCGTGCTTCGCCTGTAGTGTGACCACCGTTGGCCTCGGGAGGAGCCTCAGCTACTTGGATGCCACCAGGACTTAAACGAGAGGTGCAAGACTAGAGGTTCTGGATAGACACAGGGGGGCACGACTGTTAGCGAGAGTCTTAAGGCCGAGAGAACATGAACCAGAATCGTCGTTAGAACAGGCCGGGTCAAGGCAGATGTCAATCGTAACAAGGCAGGCAGAGGTCAATCACACAGGAGGGTTCAGCAGAAGAGGTAATCGATATTCAGGCAGGGGTCAGATATAGAGGTCAGGATAGTCGTATAGCCAGGCAGGGGTCAGATATAGAGGTCAGGATAGTCGTATAGCCAGGCAGGGGTCAGATATAGAGGTCAGGATAGTCGTATAGCCAGGCAGGGGTCAGATATAGAGGTCAGGATAGTCGAATAGCCAGGCAGGGGTCAGATATAGAGGTCAGGATAGTCGAATAGCCAGGCAGGGGTCAGATATAGAGGTCAGGATAGTCGAGTAGCCAGGCAGGGGTCAAAACCAGAATCAATCAGGAACACACAGGTAGCACAAGGCTCAAAAAACACCACAGGGGAAACCTTTCCTGGGCAGTTTGCACAAGACTGAACTCCCCTTAAATACCCTAGATATTTCGCTCCATTGCGCCCCTTTGAGCGTTGGCGTCATCACGCCAGTGCGTCCCCATCAATAAGAGAAACGAGACGCAGGCGCGCGCCCTAAGAAACGGCAATGGTGGAGGAAGAGGAAGCACATGGCGGGCGTCCCCGCCGCACCAGTGGACCACCAGGGTGAGTTGTTACACTTCAGTTGTGATGGATAAGGAGCTTTAAGGGGGATCTTGGGACTTGGACTGTCCAGAAGAGCTTGCACTTTGTGCCCATTCACATGTACTTCAGCCAGGTAACCCCATTGCCGTTACAACATTAGTCAGTGACTTTAGTTTGGCAACCTGCCCACGTTCCCCACACTTGTGCCATTTCTGTGGCAATGAGGATGGACTCTGGGCTTGTGGTTCTGTTTGGCACAGGATTCTCTGCTCCCCGTGTGGCTACCAATACGTCTGTGCTGGGCCCTGGATCCTCATGTGAATATTCCAACATTTCACTCATATCAGTGACCCCGGGCTCTTTCCCATTCTAACGACTCTGTGCCAGTTAAATACGGAGCCAGATGGCAGGTTTGGGCAACTCTTTCCAACATGGTGATTTAGGATTCAGCATCATCCTCAGTGGCCAATTGAATGAGCCCGAGATCTGCAATAGTGGGGTCTCTTGAGGATCGGGGTCTCTGTTCTCTCCAGGACTGAAGTGTTTCAGCTGCTTCTGCCTCTTGTACCCTGAGCTCATGGTGCCCCTCAACCTCTTCCTACATCTCCTCCTCCTCCTCCTCTCACCTTGACCCTTTCAACTTCACCTTTTCACCTTTCAGCCTGATCATGTGGGCCTGTGGCTGCTGTATCTCATGCTTCTGACCTGATTCTATTTGTTTCACAACAATCCATTCCAGGTGACACTGAGATGTGGGACGTCGGGAATAAACTTGGTGGCCCCACTTGCCCAGACACGTTTGCCTCAGAGGAATCAGGTGCTGGAGGAGGAGGAGGGAGGATCCAGACATTCTGATTTCCTTGCACCCCCTGTGCACTCACTGCCACTTTCACTCCTGACTGTCACCTTGTGTCACTTCTGCACTTGATTTGTCTCAGTTACACACTCGCTTACACACTCAGTTACACACTTGTTATTATTGTTACTGTGCTGCCACCTGGTGGCCACCTACTACCCTATCAATATTCATTCACACAGGCTGTGGGGACTTTTGTGGGAGCCTCAGGCTTCTAAATAATGGTATAAATGCTAATTATGGTATAAATGCTAATTATGGTTGGTAAAAATGCTAATTAATGGTAGAGATGCTAATTAATGGTATAAATACTAATTAATGGTATAAATACGAATTAATGGTATAAATGCTAATAACTGCTATAGATGCTAATTAATGGTATAACTGGTAATTAACGGTATAGATGCTAATTAATTTTATACATTGTAATTAATGGTATAACTGGAAATTAATGGTATAGATGGTAATTAATGGTATAAATGCTAATTAATGGTATAGATGGTAATTAATGGTATAACTGGTAATTACTGGTATAAATGCCAATTCATTTTATACATTCTAATTAATGGAATAGATGGTAATTAATGGTATAACTGGAAATTAATGGTATAACTGGTAATTAATTGTATAGATGGTAATTAATGGTATAACTGGTAATTAATGGTATAACTGGTAATTAATTGTATAGATGGTAATTAATGGTATAACTGGTAATTAATTGTATAGATGGTAATTAATGGTATAACTGGTAATTAATGGTATAACTGGTAATTAATGGTATAGATGGTAATTAATGGTATAGATGGTAATTAATGGTATAACTGGTAATTAATGGTATAGATGGTAATTAATGGTATAGATGGTAATTAATGGTATAACTGGTAATTAATTGTATAGATGGTAATTAATGGTATAGATGGTGTTAGTGCAACATGTGGATGTTTGTGGATGATTAATGGAAGGAATGTGTCGCTCGTTAGAGAAACATGAGACTAATTGGAGAGGCTACAGGAGGGAGTTTGGCAAAAGATTTAAGAGTTTTGGTAAAGACAATGGGGGAGGATTTGCCTATTGACTGTGATTGTGGCACCCGGAAGTTTGTTGCTCTTTAATTGTGTTATAAGAAAAGACTTGAATTGGTTTATTTTGTCTCTTTTACATTTGGGGGGCAAGTGTGTCCCCTGCTGTGCTCATTTACTTTTAGGCTGGTGGAGAGGGGGGGGCTTTAGATTGTTTTGTTCCCCTCACATGTATTGGCTTGCGGTGATTTATAGTTACATCCTCACTTTCTGCCAATGCCCCAAAGTAACTGTGACAGAGGCTGCTGGTGAGAGTGTGCGGATCACTACCATAAAGCCCCTGTGCCCGTCTGTGAGCATCAAATTGTGACTTTCAGCAGCAGTAATTGGCTACGAGCCCCAGGGCCACACTGGCCCCAAGAGAACCCCCAGCACAGGGAGAGGCAATGGGTTGGCTACTAAATTTAAAGGGGAGATAATAAACATCACAATGGTTTATCTGATATTTTGGTGCAGAGTCACTTGCCCATTGGCTAAAACCCCAGGGGGGGGGGGTAAATTCAAGTGTCACTGCTGCAACATGTATGGAAACCTATATGATTTCCTAGTTCTGACTTGGAATAATGTAACTAAAGTCCATTTTTATTCAGGTCGGTTACTCTCTGCTAAATTGATTCAGGAGTCAGAACCAGACAGGAGACAGACATAATCAATGGACACTGGAAAGTTGCTTAGATTGACCTTTTCTTTTATAACAAACAGTGATGGAGTGCAGTTCCCCTTTAAGGATGTTGCTAAACTACATTAGAATTGGGATTTATTTGTGGGTATCCGCACCTCCTCCCAACCCCCAATGTCATTACTGAGTCCAATCACTAATGAATGTGCTGACAACTGTGAATATACAAATAGAAAAAAAGATCCTAAAAGAAAAGAACCGCCAATTCGAGTTCTTAACGTCGCACCAAGATTTGTGAATGAAGAATAATATGTGGGGAAAGAGGAAAACCCTGCTGATAGTACTCAATCCATTACTGGGAAAAGCTCATTGGGATTTACTATAAATTTCATGTGATAAGAAAAAACCAATGTTTCAGATTATTTGATTATTTGTGCAAACAAAACTTTAATTGGCGGTTAGTTCATTAATTGTACAAATTCATTAGGGAATTAATCGTTATAAAGGGCTTTAGAGCCAAATCTATAGTAGGCAGTTCTCAATGCACTGGTACCAAATTAATGTATGGACTTAATTAAATCAGAACATTTAATAGCTCAATTAAAACGTAATTCATGAGGGAAAAATCAATTATATTAAAAACAATTAAAAATATTTGATGTGTATCGATCTGGTATAAGGGTAGGACTACACGGCCGACTTTAATGCAATCCGACACTGGGCGACAAAACGCAAGCGTCAAGTCGGATGCGACAGGGAACAAGGTAATTAATACAAAAATCGCAACACGACTGTCAGATACAGACGCAGCGTTTGCATACTACAGTTGTGTCGCGCCGGATTACCGCTGAGACACTATTCGACTTTATATTACTTACCTTGTTCCTGTCACATCCGACTTGACGCGTGCGTTTTGTCGCCCAGTGTTGGATTACATCAAAGTTGGCCATGTCGTCCTACCCTAAAGTATTTGACAAAAGCCCTGGTGGCGAAACACGCGTCAGGCGTTTAGCTCCGGTTAGACTAAAAAACTTGTGTGACATGGGAAAAGAACGGGTGTAAGGGTGGTGGTTAACCTTCTATGGTGAATTGATGTGATGAAAATATTTGATGTGTATCAATCTGTTATAAAGTATTTGACAAAAGCCCTCATAGCGAAACGCGTCAGGTGACCTTGAATTCACTAGCGACAGGGGCCACACTACTATAGGTGCCGCTGAGAGGACACAGCGATAGGAAACTTACATTGGAACACAAATTTGGTTTATCTTGCCTCATTTGCTACAGTTACAGACTATGTGACAATATAGAACATCTGACTCCACAATTAAACACAATCACAAGGGCTGTATAACAACATCTTACCAACAATTTCCCACTAACTTATTATCAATGACAATTTATTCTAGAGGGTTTATAGGTCTGATGTAAGAACGTGGTGGGGCCAGTGTACTTACTGCTGTTTACACGGAGTATCCCTAATACTCTAAACCAGATCGATACACATCAAATATTTTCATCACACCAATTCACCACGGAGGGTTAACCACCACCCTTACACCCCTTCTTTCCCTCTACTTGTATTACACAAGTTTTTCAGTCTAACCGGAGCTAAACGCCTGACGCCCGTTTCGCCACCAGGGCTTTTGTCAAATACTTTATACCAGATCGATACACATCAAATATTTTTAATTGTTTTTAATATAATTGATTTTCCCCTCATGAATTACGTTTTAATTGAGCTATTAAATGTTCTGATTTAATTAAGTCCATTATTTTGGTACCAGTGCATTGAGAACTCCCTACTATAGATTTGACACTTTTTGGCTCTTTATAATGATTAATTCTGTAATGAATTTGTACAACTAAATTAAAGTTTTGTTTGCACAAATGATCAAATAATCTGAAACATTGTTTTTTCTTATCACATGAAATTTATAGTAAATCCCAATGAGCTTTTCCCAGTAATGGATTGAGTACTATCAGCAGGGTTTTCCTCTTTCCCCACATATTATTCTTCATTCACAATCTTGGATGGTGCGACGTTAAGAACTCGAATTGGCGGTTCTTTTCTTTTAGGATTTTTTTCTATAAACTGCAGCAGTCCCACAATTGGCAGTGATTGGGCAGTACATGGACATATTGAAGATCTCACTCTGAGTCGGTTCCTTGGCATCATCCCATCAGTCTTGCCACCCCTCAGTATGGGCATCTACAGTCTCATTACCCAGAGATCCCAGTGCTGGAAATGGATCTCACTGTACAGACCAATGAGCACCAGGGAATGTGCTTCTATGGGGGAGGCACCTCCCAACCCAGATCTCACCCTTCACTGCCCAAACACCTTCAGATCTTTGGCCAATATGAGCATCTGTACATTGGGCTGATCCAATCGTTATCCTGGGATCCAATCATTGGATCATTGAGTGGCCCTACAGGGACCGGTCATTGCCCAACAGGATTGTCAGAGCTGCCCATAGACATACACAATAAACTGCTGACTGGAGGGGCAAGTAGTCAACATTCAGACCACTTGCATTCTGGGATTGTTTCCCATTCAGCTGGGGGGCAGCAGGGCAGAGATTTGCTCACTGGGGGCCCTTCTGGTGCAGAATTTGCAAAAGGGGCAGAGCACCCAGATCACACTGGCCACTGCCTTGTACCCCACTCCTAATTGTGGGTGTCCTTATTTGTATAGGAAGCATAAGTCCCGCCCCTGCAGAGACCAATCACTCTAAACTCCAATCCTGGGAATATGGGGCTCCACCCCAGTCTCCATTGTACCTGCAGAAGAAAGAATGGGCACACGCGTGTGATGGTTATGCCTTTAATATAGTTCCACTACACACCAAGAACATGGATAAATACTGCATGGAAATGGTACAAAATATCATACGTGTGTCATGTCCCAAAGGGAAACTTCACATCTTCATCTCAAATAAATAAACATAAAGTAACAGACAAGTTGGGTACCCACTTCCATGCCACGCATGTCTCTAATGCCTACGGGCAAGACTGGCAGAGAAGGGAACCCCCCCAGGAGCAGAAGGTCCGGCTGTGCCACCCACCTGCATCTTTCTCTGGAGGGGTCAGAGCAAAATCCTACATTATTGTAAGTGCAATGGGGCAAAGGTAATGTGGCCCCTGGCACAAGTGTGCAAATAAATACAATATGGCGGAAACTGGCACAATATCTATATCCTAAATTATTAGTCACGGGACCACTGGGCCACAGCAGTGCCACTACTGATGGAAGCCGGGAATGGCCCAGTTTAGCAGATTCTCTTGTAATAGCCCTGCTCTGGGCTGAAGGGGCAGAATTGTGGGCAAAATCATTGGTCAGTGCCACAGAGAAACTGGTCAGAGGTTAATGCCAGGGATAAGTGTGTGTTAGGAGGGCACAGACTGAAGGTTAATGCCAGGGATAAGTGTGTGTTGGGAGGGCACAGACTGAAGGTTAATGCCAGGGATAAGTGTGTGTTAGGAGGGCACAGATTAAAGGTTAATGCCAGGGATAAGTGTGTGTTAGGAGGGCACAGACTGAAGGTTAATGCCAGGGATAAGTGTGTGTTGGGAGGGCACAGACTGAAGGTTAATGCCAGGGATAAGTGTGTGTTAGGAGGGCACAGATTAAAGGTTAATGCCAGGGATAAGTGTGTGTTAGGAGGGCACAGACTGAAGGTTAATGCCAGGGATAAGTGTGTGTTAGGAGGGCACAGATTAAAGGTTAATGCCAGGGATAAGTGTGTGTTAGGAGGGCACAGACTGAAGGTTAATGCCAGGGATAAGTGTGTGTTGGGAGGGCACAGACTGAAGGTTAATGCCAGGGATAAGTGTGTGTTAGGAGGGCACAGACTGAAGGTTAATGCCAGGGATAAGTGTGTGTTAGGAGGGCACAGACTGAAGGTTAATGCCAGGGATAAGTGTGTGTTGGGAGGGCACAGACTGAAGGTTAATGCCAGGGATAAGTGTGGGTTGGGAGGGCACAGACTGAAGGTTAATGCCAGGGATAAGTGTGTGTTAGGAGGGCACAGACTGAAGGTTAATGCCAGGGATAAGTGTGTGTTAGGAGGGCACAGACTGAAGGTTAATGCCAGGGATAAGTGTGTGTTAGGAGGGCACAGACTGAAGGTTAATGCCAGGGATAAGTGTGTGTTAGGAGGGCACAGACTGAAGGTTAATGCCAGGGATAAGTGTGGGTTGGGAGGGCACAGACTGAAGGTTAAACCCTGGCATTACAAGTTCAGAGAGACCCAATCAGCCCCCCGAGCCCAATAAACAGTATCTATGGCATCTTACAGCAGCCCCTTTGCCATTTGCCACAACCCACAAATTGCCGGTCTGGGCCTGGGCAGCAGCCATTACTGGGAACTGCGTGGAATCTGGATATCGGGAGTTAATAACAAGGGATAGAATTTTCTGGAATCCCTTTCAGGGTCACTGGGGCAGAGGCAATAATTTATTAATGACCTGGAGGTGCCATTGAAAGTACTGTTTCTATTTGTGCAGATGAGACTAAATTGTGCAGAACTATAGGTTCCATGCAGGATGCTGACACTTTGCACAGAGATTTGTCTAAACTGGAAAACTGGGCAGCAAACTGGAAAATGAGGTTCAACGTTGATAAATGCAGGTTATGCACTTTGGCAAAAATAATATAAATGCAAGTTATACACTAAATGGCAGTGTGTTGGGAGTTTCCTTAACTGAGAAGGATATTGGGGTCTTTGTAGATAAAACGTTGTCTAATTCTGGGCAGTGTCATTCTGTGGCTACTAAAGCAAATAAAGTTCTTGTATAAAAAAGGGCATTAACTCAAGGGATGAAACATAATTGTGTCTCTTTATAGGTCCCTGGTGAGGCCTCATCTGGAGTATGGGGGCAGTTTTGGACTCCAGTCCTTAAGAGGGATATAAATGAGCTGGAGAGAGTGCAGAGACTAAGTGCAACTAAACTGGTTAGAGGGAAGGAAGAGTTAAATTATGAGGGGAGACTGACAAGGTTGGGGTTGTTTTCTCTGGGGGAAAAAAGGCGCTTGTGAGGGGACATGATTAGACTTTACAAGTACATTAGAGGACATTATAGACAAATAGCAGGGGACCTTTTTACCCATAAAGAGAATCACGTACCAGAGGCCTCCCCTTCAGACTAGAGGAAAAGAAGTTTAATTTAAAGGAACAGAGTAGGGGGTTCATCACAGTGAGGACAGTGAGGTTGGGGAATGCACTGCCGGGTGATGATTCAGTTAATGACTATAAGAGGGACTTGGATGATTTCTTGGACAGACATAATACAAAGGCTATTGTGATACTAAACTCTATAGTTAGTATAGATATGGGTATATATCATTTATGTGACAGTAGGGAGGGGTGTGTGTATGGGGCTGGGTTTTCATTTGGAGGGGTTGGACTTGATGGACTTATTTCATCCCAATGTAACTATATAACTATGTAATCAGACCCAGACTGACAATATGTGGGTTCTGACAAATGCCAGAGGGGCTGCAGTAAGATGCCATAGAACGTCACTATTTAGTGGGCTGTTTTGGCCTCTATGTACTTGAAATGGCAAGGCCTATTTTAACTCCCACTCCAGACCTGTATGTAACGATGCACATCAGGGATCTCATGGGGCAAGATGCCAGTGTATTGGCAAGATTTGTGCACAAAGTCCTGGTGCCAATATGCCAGCAGTGAGGCTCACTTTACTGTATGGCAGCACCAACATCACTCTTGTTACTGTCCCTCCCCTAATAGACCCATGTCCCCATCTAGTGTCCCAGATCAGCCTCCTCCCAACACATAAATATTCCTTTGGGGCAATGGTCTCTTTCTGACACCTGATTGGTGATTATGAGACACCTGACCAGGAAGTGCTGACAGGTCTCCTAAGGCCCTGGCACATGGTACCCCTCTCTCTCTCTGGGGTGTAGGGGTTAGGACTAGATGAGAGATGGAAGCTGTAATGGGAAAACCTGGCTCTGGTTATGAGGGACACGGGGTGAATGGGAACAGAATGTGATGGTACCACTGAGTCAGAGACGATTCGGATCACAAGAATAAAGTGAGAAAGAATGAGACATTGATCTGTGTGTGAGAGAGAGAGAGTTAGGGGGCTATGTGGCTTTTGAGGGGTTACTCTTGACAGAAATGAATAATATCAGGGAGTATTGGGAGTATCGGGGGAGTCTATGTGCTGGGAGTATCAGGGAATGCTAGGAGTATCGGGGAATGCTGGGAGTATCAGAGGAATCTGTGTACTGGGAGAATCAGGGAATACTATGAGTATCTGGGGAGTATATGAGATGGGTGTATCAGGGAATGCTGGGAGTATCAGGGGATGCTGGAAGTTTCAGGGAATGCTGGGAGTATCAGGGGAGTCTATGTGCTGGGAGTATCAGGGAATGCTGGGAGTGTCAGGGAATGAATGGGAGTATCAGAGGAGTCTATGTGCTGGGAGTATCAGGGAATGCTGGGAGTGTCAGGGAATGAATGGGAGTATCAGAGGAGTCTATGTGCTGGGAGTATCAGGGAATGCTGGGAGTGTCAGGGAATGAATGGGAGTATCAGAGGAGTCTATGTGCTGGGGTTATTATGGTTTATGCTGATTGGATCTCATTGAAGTCAATGTTGGAGATGTCATTGAAGTGTTTATTAAAGGAGCCATTTCTGTAGCACGTGGGGCCCTTGGGAGCCTGTGATCAGTGGATAATTCTGTGGCTCATGGCCGAGTCTGTGCCTAAGGAGTAAGGGGACGGGGCTCCACTTGACACCAGGAAATGGAACAGAACCTGGGGTAGGTCCCCCTGATTCACTTTGTTGGACAGCACCTTATTAGTTCCTACCCACAAGCCACTGCTGTCCCCCCCCCCGATGTTTCTAGCCAGAAAAGCAGATTACAAGGCAACTAAATGAGTATAATGGGCTACAAGTTACTGGCCTTCTTCACGCATGACTGGATGCCAGTGGCTAATGGGAGTCCTTACCAATTCTACAGATCCCCTCACTTATATACATACGAATGACAGCAGGATAGTGTGATATGTCTGGCCTTACTAGTTAAGTCCGGCTGTACTTGTTAAGTATAGCTAGGGCTTTGTGCTTGACTAGCTAGTTATGTCTGACCGCAACACTTTGCTAACTAGTAATATCTGCTCATACCATGCTTAGATAACTAGTACTGTTTGCTATATCACAGTGCTTGGGTAACTAGTTATGTCTGGCCATAGCACCAAACATGACTAACTAGTTATGTCTGGACACAGCATGGCACTTGGGTAACTAGTTATGCCTGCCTGCCTGTGGGACACTGCTTGGCAAACTGCACTATGAATGGAGGGGCAGGGTTAAGGGAAGGAGGCGGAGCCAGGCTACTGAATATGCTCCAGACATGATCCCCTTCTCCATGGTCTATTACTGCTAATGCCCCTCGGGAAGAAATGTGCCACTCAGACAGTGGGACACAAGCCCCTCCCCCAAGGATCCACCCCCCAGGAGCTGCATTCCATCCTCTCCCTGTACCCCCAGTCTTACTTACCCCCAAATGACCCCATGATGATGCCTGTAGTCCCATCCCAGCAGCCCCAATGTGTGAGTGACGCAGCAAATGGGTTTTGGGTTTCTCTGGCTCTGAGAAACAAACAGGTGCATGTCCTACCATAGGAGGAAGCAATGGCTGTTGGGTATTAGAGTTATGGTGGGAAGCAGAATCAGGGGCCCCTCATTACTGGATCTGGCAGGCAGTGGAGGAGGTGGCTTGGCAGCACATGCATGTGGGGTTCACAGACTTTGGGGGGATCAGGTCGAGATCTTCATCGTCAGGAATCTCATCTAATCGATAGCCGTCCTTCAGCAGCTGGATGTTCAGGTCCTGGTTGATCTGCTGTGAATTGGGAACCATAATGACAATTAACCACTGGGTGGGAGGAGCTTCGGGGAACCACGAGCCTCATTGGCCGGAGGGCTTTCAGCAATAAGAAATTGGCCTTAAGTGGTACATTTCAGTCTCACTCGAGTGCCGGGAGGAACACTCTAATCTGCACTAGTATGTGGCACAGGATTGGGTACTGATACCCACAGCAGCTCTACTCACTCTGATGGCTACTTCAGGGGAGGGTCAGGGAGTCTGTGGCTCATGCAATGGGTGTGGCAAGAACACTGCTGTACCTCATGCTGTACAGTAACATGGAAGAGAAGGCGGGGCATAAACCCTAGAAAAAGGCAGTGACTCACCTCAGCGGAGGAGTAACCTGAGGACGAATATCTGGACATATCAAAGTCATCGTCACTGGGGGAGGGGGAGAAACAAATATTAGAGAAATGTTAGAGGATAACTTTGCACATGTGATGCCCCTACAGGCTAACTACTAACTGTGGCTATAGGAAAATGACTTACCTGTCTGTGTCCAAAGCAACAAGCGGCTTCTCATCGGGACTCTGATCGAGGGAGGAATAGCCTTTATTAGGGACCACCAGTCTGCGGAGAAAGAAGGGAACATATTGTTCATCCCCAGTAACACACCCCAGACCTGGGGGCCGGCCAATCTTGTGCACAATGCCCCTCCTACTTTACTGCACCAGGGGGCACTGCCCCTATAAAAGCCCCGAGTCAGGCAGTGCCCACATAACAAATGATTCTGATTGGGTCTCTGCTACACGGGGGCACATATTCCAAAGAGCAATGTGCACTGACCTGTACGGGGGGGGGTGAATAACACGGCAGACTTTGGCTGGGCAGAGAGGGTGAGAGATCTGTGCAGAACAAGCTACATAGGAACTTTATAGGAGCAGGAATAACCCACTATGGCACAATGGCATAAGAACCCCCTGGGTAAACACAAAGTAATCACAGATAAGTGTTCAACACAAACAGATGAAGGGTTAAAGCTATTGCTGTGCCAGTGGAGGGATCATGCCAATATGTGCCAGAAGAATGTGGGTATCCGAGGCCAGCAGGGGCAACGTCTCACATCCTCTTGCTTGAGACATATGAGAAACCTGTGGCTCCTCCCCTTTACCTGAGCTCCCAGCATGCTTTGTGCACCACAGATGAGCAATACCTGGTCCGTGCCATGACGTTGTTCTTTTTAGGCTGCTGGTTCACTGGGCTCCCCACGTTTCCATTCTTTAGGGATCCCTTCCTTGCGATGTCCCGCTGCTTCTCTGCACAAACAACACAGCAAAGAAAGTCACTCACCCACAGCCACCTACCTGCACTACTGTAATACACACAACCACTGGACTCCCCCACCATGTACACCAAGAAATACCCTGCCCCTGCCTCAAAGGAACCAAATTCTCCCCCACACCATCAGAGACCATCAGAATCAACCCCTGCTCACATAAAAACAATGTATTAGGGAAATCAACGCCGCTGCCCCTTTAAATCCCAGCCCTATTCACTGCACTCATATTGCACAAAGGGGATACTGTCCCTTTTAAGGAGAAGCAAATCCTTGCTAATAAAAACCCCTCCCCCCACCCTACATAGACCCCCCCTCCCTGCTCCTCCCCAGCCTATGTGGTACCCCTGTTAAATGCCCCTTACTCTTTACTTACCCCTTGGTGCAGATTCAGGGCATCAGAGTTCACGGGCGCCATCTTCCTCTCTTCAGTAAGCTCTGGGAATAGAGCAGCATAGAGAAATCTTCTGTTTTGTGACAACTGTGATGGAAATTGCTGAAGCACCAGAAGAAGACCCGAAGATTACTGAAGAGAAGAAGATGGCGCCCGTGAACTCTGATGCCCTGAATCTGCACCGAGGGGTAAGTAATGAAGGAAGAGATTCACCCTGGGCCCTGCCCCATGCCCAGAAGGAGAAGCCCCACCCTCAGAAGGAAGAACCAATCAGAGTCTCATGAAGACTTACCCAACTTGACTTGGAGCGGATAAGGTTTGTAGTTCATGGCCACGGTCTCCCCCTCTCTGGTTTCACAGTCGGGGTCTGAGGAGCCTCAACCTGAGCCCAGCTCCATCCCCAGAAGGAGGAGCCTAATCCTAAACCCAGTCCCAAGCCCAGAAGGAGGAGTCTCACCCTGAGCCCAGCCCCACCCCCAGAAGAAGGAGCCTCACCCTGAGCCCAGCTCCATCCCCAGAAGGAGGAGCCTAATCTTAAACCCAGCCCCATACCCAGAAGGAAGAGACTCACCCTGGGCCCTGCCCCATGCCCAGAAGGAGAAGCCCCACCCTCAGAAAGAGAAGCCCCACCCTCAGAAGGAAGAGCCAATAAGAGTCTCAGGAAGACTTACCCAACTTGACTTGGAGAGGAGAAGGTTTGTAGTTCATGGCCACGGTCTCCCCCTCTCTGGTTTCACAGTCGGGGTCAGATATGGCAGCGGCCGCGGGGTCCTGTAGGAACAGGGGGGCAGGGGTCAGCAAAGAACCTTCTGGGGGCGATACCCTAAGGGGGGACATTGTGGGGGACAATATACGGTAATATAAGAATAAATCCCTGCTTGCACATTGGTGCCACAGTCATTCCCCCTATAATAAAAGCAGCAGACTCCCCCAAACCATTCACAGAGAGGTAAGAGAGAGCCCCCACATTGGCAATACCAGGAGCCCTAATGGTACAAGCGCTGGCCCTATATGTGCAGATACCCCCATGATCCCTGTGTCTGGGGCAAATCAGAGCTAAGGACAGATGGGGGGAAGGAGGCGCCCCGCTAAGGGGCAACTTCCCAGTGAGTTTGCTGGAGATCACTGAAGGGTAAGAACAATGAGGAGGGCAGAATTAGGGGTAGGAGGCATGTGTCCTGGGTGCAACTGGAGGGGGAGAAAGCACCAGGGGTGGGTGAGTGAGAAAATGGGGAGCAGGCAGGCAAGGATACTATTGGACAGGGGATTAGGGTTAATTAGCAGATCGGCTCAGACTAATGCTACTGAGGGCCAAGCTGCCTGATTAGGTGACTGGGTGCTGAATAATCAGGACTGGATCCAGGGGGACACAGCTAGTTCTGACTGACCAATAGCAGAGGCTGATTGGCATCTCATTGTGGCTCCTGGGGGGGGGGGTAGAGTGACCACTGTGTTATATTGGGAACATGTTCCCTCCTAGTGTGACCCCCACATACTGTAGCAGTGGCCCCCACTCATTCAATTCAACACAGCACTGACCCTTAGAACAGAACAAGTCCAACAGCCGGGGCCACAGTTACATCTCACTGATGCCCCCCAACAACAACATGGCCTATATTTAACAACAATAATCCATATGTAACAATAATCAATTGTTACATATAATCAATACGTAACGATAATCAATATGTTTCAATAATCAATACATAACAATAATCAATAAGTAACAATAACCAATAAGTAACAATAATCAATACGTAACAATAATCAATATGTAACAATAATCAATACGTAACATTAATCAATAAGTAACAATAATCAATAGGTTTCAATAATCAATACGTAACAATAATCAATACGTAACAATAATCAATACGTAACAATAATCAATAAGTAACAATAATCAATACGTAACAATAATCAATACGTAACAATAATCAATAAGTAACAATAACCAATAAGTAACAATAACCAATACGTAACAATAATCAATACGTAACAATAATCAATACGTAACAATAATCAATAAGTAACAATAACCAATAAGTAACAATAACCAATAAGTAACAATAATCAATAAGTAACAATAACCAATAAGTAACAATAACCAATAAGTAACAATAATCAATAAGTAACAATAATCAATAAGTAACAACTAGATGGTGTCGTTTCTGAAGAAACCACAAGATGTTGGCTTTGAAACGCAAGAGGTGTTGGGGCCAGTCGCCCCTGGTGCATAGAGAGTACACAAAGTTGGTAGAATCTGGTTTAAAACTGTGAAAATTGAAGCAGATCAAATGGTTCCATTAAAATCAATCCAAAAAACCTGATTGGCTGTTTTTGGCTCCACCCACTTTTAAAATTTGAATCCCAGTCCCCCTGTGAGCGACTGTGCCAAGTTTGATGTCCCTGCCATTAACTGTGAAAGAATGGCAGCAACTTATATATTGACATTGATCAGCAATAGGTAACATTTGATTGGCTGTTTTAAGCTCCACCCAGTTTTCCGAATTTTAACCCCAGTCATGGTCTGTACCAAGTTTGGGGCCTCTGGCTTTAAAACTGTGAGAATGGCAGTATTTGAAACTTTTACATTGAAGTCAATAGGTAAAATCTGATTGGCTGTTATTGGCTCCGCCCACTTTTCCTAAATTTTGACCACAGTCACCCAGTGAGTAATTGTGCTGAGTTTGGGACACTTGGCATGGACGCCATAATAATAGCAGCAATTTGGCGTTTTTCATTAAGGTCAATGGCTGAAGTCCGATTGGCTGTTGTTGCCCCGCCCCCTTTTTTTCCTAATTCTGAACCAGAGTCACCAAGTGACTAACACTTTAAGGTTTTGGAATCATGACATTTAATATGTAAAAATGGCAGCAATTTTATGTTTTTCTCTTGAAAATCAATGAATGACATTTGATTGGTTGTTGGTGGCTCCACCCACTTTTCCTAACTTTGAAGTGCAAACACCCAGTGAGCACATTTGTGATATTCGAGGTCCATGACATCAATAACGTGCAAATGGCAGCAATTTTAATTTTTCCCATTTAAATCATCAAAGAAATCTGATTGGTTGTTTTTGGCTCCACCCATTTTTCCAGATTTTGATCCCGGTCCTCCAGTGACCAACTGTGCCAAGTTTGAGGCCCCTCCCATGAACAATCTAAGAGCGGCGACAGTTTTAACTTTTCCCATTGAAACAAATGGCTAATATTTGATTGGCTGTGGTAGACTCCGCCCACTTTTCCAAATTTTAACCCCTATGACCCATGGTGCCAACTTTGGGGTCTCTGGCTTTAACACTGTGGGAATGACAGTGTTTGACATTTTCTCATTGAAGTCAATAGGGAAAATCTGATTGGCTGTTTGTTGCTCCGCCCACTTTTTGGAGTCCCTAAAATGTGAAAGTTTCACATTTTCCAATGAAAGTCTATGGCATACCTCCCAACTGTCCCTTTTTCAGAGGGACAGTCCCTCTTTTGACAGCTCAACCCGCAGTCCCTCATTTGTACTGGAAAGTCCCTCTTTTCTCTGCACTGAACAGCCAGAAAAAGAAACAAAGTTTCTCACTTAATTGGCTTTTAGCAGAGAGCCCAGAACAGCTAACAGGTGCAAATAAGATACTTTGTAACAATTTTGAGACACAATAAAACAGTTTAGATAAGGAGAATTATTTCACTTTCATAACCTGCCAAATGTTGTAAAACAAACATGGTAATTAAGGGGTGTATCCACAGAAAGGGGTGTGGTCAAAAAAATTGCTGCGCTACATGCGGAAAAAAATTTTTTGTCCCTCTTTTTACTTCCAAAATGTTGGGAGGTATGCTATGGGAAAAAATGGGGTCTTTGGGGGGCCACCACAGGGGCACGGAGGGTGGGATTGCTTAACAGAGCACAAGCAACCTATTCGGGTATGAGCCCAACAAGTGTGCAAAGTTTCATAATTGTACTCCTAAAACTGTGGGAGGAGTAGCGTTTAGAAAATTGCTAAAATTTTATTGGCTGTTGGTAGCTCCGCCCACTTTGGGGTGCCCCCCCAAAATACATATTTTTATTCGGGGTGGCACCAACAATATGTGGTCCGAGTTTGGGGAGTGTCGCTTCAAAACTGTACGAGCGGCAGCGATTTGAACATTTTCCCTGTCAAAGTCAATAGGAAAAAAGGCGTCTTCGGTGGTCCGCCGCACGGGCGCAGTGGGTGGGATCGCTTACTAAAGCACAAGCAACACACTTTGCTATAAGGCCAATAGGTGTGGAAAGTTTGGCGCTTGTACCCCAAAAACTGTAGGAGGAGTAGCGTTTAAAAAAATGGGGGGCGCTAATAATAAGAATAAGGAGCTGAACTAGTAGAACAGTATGTTGGCTTCTTCAAAGGCAACACAATAATGCTGTTCTGTGATCCTTTATGGCAGGGCCCCTACATTCAGATGTAAAGAGTTGGGGAGCAACACAGTTGCTGGGGGTACAAAACAAGAGCTGTGATTGGCTACTGGTGGCCCAATAAGGACTGGCAGCTACAGGACTATGTGTTTGGCAGTACAACTGGTATTTATGCACCAAAACTTGCCCCAAGTCTGGGATTCATAAATAAGATGCTGATTTGGGGCCACTGGGAGGATTGGGGGGGGGTAACATGTTACCCATAAGCCACTGCTTGGGGATCACGGTTCTACTGGCTCCTCCCCCACCACTGCAATCAGCAAAGCCCCTGTGCACTGATTGGCTGCTGTAGCTAGCAGGTGTGTGTGTCCTTGGTTTGTGTGAGAGTCACAGACACGTTAGTAAATGGCAACTGTAGCAAGTGCTGTATGTCCAGTCCTATATACAGCTTGTCTGGCCCACGTACTGGCCCCGCATGTCTTTATATAAATAGGGACTAGTCCATAGGATGCTGCTCCACTCACACTCACGTCTGACCCCCCATAACCCATACCCTCATCCTCCTCCTCACCCCCTACTCACACTCACACTCCCACCCAAAAACATCTTTCCTTTTAATTACGTTCCACTTATAAATATATAATATAATGCTGCCCACTAACATACTGACAGTAATAGTCAGCTCTTCTGCCCAGAACTCTCCTGAATCCCAACTGTGACTACACCCCTCCCCCCAGCGCCCCTTTAATTGTCATCTCTTTGTCTCACACTGCCCCATGTATCCACACACCTACTTATCCTGTCAGTGCTGCACTGGGGGTTCTACCTTTACTCTACCTACATCTCCAATCACTGGGCTGTAGGTATCACTCATGTATTATAAGGGATAATGTACCCCCTACTGTAAATGATAAGGATATTAGAAGTCACTGAGGGGTTGTTCTGTGACCATATAAAGGCACAAGGCTGCAGGCTGAGTTATACAGGGAAGTCTGAGTATCACTCATGTATTATAAGGGATAATGTACCCCCTACTGTAAATGATAAGGATATTAGAAGTCACTGAGGGGTTGTTCTGTGACCATATAAAGACACAAGGCTGCAGGCTGAGTTATACAGGGAACTCTGAGTATCACTCATGTATTATAAGGGATAATGTACCCCCTACTGTAAATGATAAGAATATTAGAAGTCACTGAGGGGTTGTTCTGTGACCATATAAAGACACAAGGCTGCAGGCTGAGTTATACAGGGAACTCTGAGTATCACTCATGTATTATAAGGGATAATGTACCCCCTACTGTAAATGATAAGGATATTAGAAGTCACTGAGGGGTTGTTCTGTGACCATATAAAGGCACAAGGCTGCAGGCTGAGTTATACAGGGAACTCTGAGTATCACTCATGTATTATAAGGGATAATGTACCCCCTACTGTAAATGATAAGGATATTAGAAGTCACTGAGGGGTTGTTCTGTGACCATATAAAGGCACAAGGCTGCAGGCTGAGTTATACAGGGAACTCTGAGTATCACTCATGTATTATAAAGGATAATGTACCCCCTACTGTAAATGATAAGGATATTAGAAGTCACTGAGGGGTTATGTGACCATATAAAGGTAAAAGGCAATGAAATTAAAATGATTCACATGCATTTAAAAAAGTGCCAGTATATTCTGCAGTGCTGTACATTAAAAGGCATTTACATCAAACACTGATTACATACAAATGAGGTAAAGGAGAGAAAGAAGCCTTGTTCATAAGAGCTTACAATCTAAGTAGTGACACAGAATGGTATAACTATCATACAGTAATTCTTGTTAGGGGCTCTGTTAAATTACACCACTGAAACCTCAAGTGTAAAGGCACAAGGCTGCAGGCTGAGTTATACAGGGAACTCTGAGTATCACTCATGTATTATAAGGGATAATGTACCCCCTACTGTAAATGATAAGGATATTAGAAGTCACTGAGGGGTTGTTCTGTGACCATATAAAGGCACAAGGCTGCAGGCTGAGTTATACAGGGAACTCTGAGTATCACTCATGTATTATAAGGGATAATGTACCCCCTACTGTAAATGATAAGGATATTAGAAGTTACTGCTCTTATATATTTATATACAGTGAACTTACAATCTAAGGTCCATATCACATTCTCATCTGTCCCTGCCCCAGTGAGTTTACAATCTAAGGTCCATATCACATTCTCATCAGTCCCTGTCCCAGTGAGCTTACAATCTAAGGTCCATATCACATTCTCATCAGTCCCTGTCCCAGTGAGCTTACAATCTAACGTCCCTATCACATATGCATCAATAAGATGATGACACAGTTTGGAGGCACTAAGCCCATGTATGGCCAACTTTACCAGAAACAGAATAATAGCTACTTTTAAATTTCCCAGTTCTGAACTATTATTCCTTCACCTTTAAAGGAGAATCCAACCCTAAAGTTAAAAACCCTCTACCCTACATAGTCCCCCCTCCCCGTAGCCTAAGTGTTAGCCTGGGCAAATGCCCCAGACTCTTTATTTACCCCTCGGTGCAGATTCAGCATCAGAGCTCACGGGCACCATCAGGTCTGGACTGAGAATTAAACAGGCCCTGGCATTTCAGCTACACAGAGGCCCAAACAGCCCCCACCAGCCCACTAAATAGTGACTTTCTATGGGACCTTATAGCAGCCCCTCTGGCATTTGCCACAACCCACAGATTGCCAGTCCGGCCTGGGCACCATCTTCAACAGTGTCATTTAGACATAAGAACAGCCACAGTCCCATCAGTATCAGATAATATAAGGGGCAACAGATTGGGGGGAATTGACACATTAAGACTCGACCACAATTTTATGATAAAGTCCCAGTGGCCCCAATAATAATAATACAATGACGTAACAGCCAGGAAGGGCCCCTCCCCCACGCACAGTGATGTCATATAGTGATGTATTGACACATGATGTCATATAATGATCTAATATAAGGATATAACATAATGATGTCATATAATGATCTAATATAAGGATGTAACATAATGATGTCATATAATGATGTCATGTAACAGTATAAATGCAGGTGCCCGGCCCCACAGACAATGGCCCCTCCCCCAGTGTGAGTGACACAGAGGAGCAGGGCCGGGGCTCACCAGGGGCTGCATCTCAGAGCGGACTGTGGGCACCTGGAATCGGTCTATCTCCTCCATCATGGCTGCGAGTGTATTGGGAGCGGTGGGGTCGCTGGATGTCAGGGGGTCGGAGCCGTATGAGCGGCGGCTGCGGGCGGTACAGTCGGTCGTACTCTCGGTGCCTCTCCCTCACCTCATCCCCCGGCACTGACTGACTCACTGGTCGCTTCCGCCTCCGGAGCCCTGTTACATTATTCATTAGCAGGGGGCGGGGCTAGTCCTCACATCTCAGTAGGAGCTGGAGAGCGGAGCCCCGCCCACACGGAGAATTATTCATGTAATGGGGCGGGGTCTCCGGGAGAATGACAGAGGGGCGGAGCAAGAGTGACAGATAGCTGTGACAGCTCATTAGTTATTCATTAGCTGTTGTTGTTGCTGGGCGGGGCAGGGCCTTCTGTGCGGACCGTTATGTTTGTCCAGTCAGTGAGGAAAAGGATAAGAGCGACCCCCGCACATCCAGGGAATGGTACTTACCGCCTCCTCTGGTCTTTTGTCACAGACCCCTCTGCTCATCAATGGAACTTACCCACTCTCTGCCTGGCCCTTGTTTAACCAGCGCCCGGGACGTACCACTGTCACTCAGGATAGGGGGGGCTGCTGCACCGCTCCTTCCATTCACCTCCCCTTAACTTTATATTCCAGTAGTGATATTGTCTATCGCTCAGTTGTAGCCTCACGGTATATTGGGACATAATTAATTAATTAATGACCCCTCACGGTATATTATGACATAATTCATTAATGACCCCTCACTGTATATTGGGACATAATTAAATAATGACCCCTCACGGTATATTGGGACAAGTGCAGTCACGTGGGGGAGGAGCTGCAGGAGAGGCCGTTACACATTGTGACCAGCTGATTATACTGCTCCTCTGGCTGCTACTTGCCCTGTATAAACCCTCAGCTCACTGTTACACTGGGGCGAGTGAAACTACGGCAGCCGCAAGGGCTCATGTCTCCACAAGCTCCGCCTCTCCAGTACTCAAGTGAAGGGAGGAGGAGCCCCAGCAGTGGGACCGGATGTAACGGACATGTTTGTGCGACACACAGACCTTTATACAAACTGATAACAGTTACTAGTGCCCAGGGGGAGGGGCCTCTCTGTAGAACCCGCCCACATGTCTAGAGCTGTCAATCATGAGGGAGATAATGATCCTGATTGTTCCTAGGCCTGAATTTCTCTCACACTAAATAATCACATGGAATTAGATCTCACACATTATCCAGTGTAACTTCCTCCACTCCTTAAATCGATTCTTTTTCTTCTTTACATTCACTTTTAGTAGGTTATAAAATGGCCAATTCTAAACAACCTTCCAATTGGTCTTTATTTCTTATTTGCCTTTTTCTTCTGACTCTTTCCAGCTTTCAAATGGGGGTCACTGACCCCAACTAAAAACAAATGCTCTGTAAGGCTACACATTTATTGTTATTGTTACTTTTTATTCCTCATCTTTCTATTTAGGCCTCTCCTATTCATATTCCAGTCTCTTATTCACATCAGTGCATGGTTGCTAGGGGAATTTGGACCCTAGCAACCAGACGGCTGAAACTACAAACTGGAGAGCTGCAACAGGAGTTTTCCTTAGAAAAAAGATATATATATATATATATATATACCCCGCATAAGAAAATTAGTGCAATTAGTGATGAATAATTAAAACTCAACTTGGGTAACAAATCTATTTTTTTTACTACAGGTAAACCATAATTAAATACATGGATTAAAATTAAATTAGCAATTTTATTACTCAGCTTCTAATCAATTGATTTAATAATTCATTTAATGGCAACAATTATTACCTTATATAATCACCAATTAACTCCAAGTTCATAAAGCAAAGTGCTGCGCTTACATAAATTTAGATCGAATGTTTACTACGCAACTTTCATATAAATTCAGTCATATTCCAGCTGTTAAGCTAAAGTGCAGTGCGTTTATACTAATTAAATCACTTTCAAATTAAGTTAATTCCTCAAAACCTAAAAGGGAGTCAATTAATTCCCTATTCCTTGATTCACAAATTCATTAAATAAAGTTGGGACACCACAAAGTAAATGCAGTCAGGGTAACTGGGAATGTGGTCTCGTTTTTTAGCAAATTCTTTCTCTGTAGAAGAGACTTAATCTAAAAAAAACTAGGGATGCACCGAATCAAAAATTCGGTTCGGGATTCGGCCAGGATTCGTCCTTTTTCAGCTGGATTTGGATTCAGCCGAATCCTTCTGCCCATCTGAACCGAATCTTAATTTGCATATACAAATTAGGGGTGGGGAGTAAAATTGTGTGACTTTTTGTCACAAAACAAGCAAGTAAAACATTTTTCCCTCTTCCCACCACTAAGTTGCATATGCAAATTAGGATTTGGTTCAGTATTCGGCCGAATCTTTTACAATGGATTCGGGGGTTCGGCCGAATTCAAAATAGTGGATTCGGTGCATCCCTAAAACACAAATCGTCGGCCCCATAGATTGGTTATAGCAAAAGACTAGAGATATATATGAATATGAAGTACGCAATGGGTTGTAGAAACACCAACGCTCTAGGACCAAATCCTAACAATTCATTTTATAAAAAATGCTAATTAAATATCAAGGTTAAAAGCAATGAAACCGCTGACGTGCGTTTCGCATAAGTGCTTTGTCAATTCGTTGATCGCTAATCGCACTAATTTGGAAAATTTAGTAGGTGAGAGGAAACCTAGACTTAAGTTTGGATGTGACCAACGGTTTAGTAATTAGCTTATGCGGGGTACTTTCTTCTTTCTATAGAAAACTCCTATTCAAGCATTTCATACTGACTTTGTCAGACATTGGTTATAGCTAAGGGAATATAATTCAAACAATTAAGGGTACCTTTTCAAACCTTCTCTCACAAACTGGAGAGCTGCTGAATAAAAAGCTAAATAACTCAAAAACCTTAAATAATAAAAAAATGAAAACCAATTGCAAATTGTCTCAGAATATCCCTCTGTACATCATACTAACAGTTAATTAAAAGGGGAACAACCACCTTAAGAGGGATATAAATGAGCTGGAGAGAGTGCAGAGACTAAGTGCAACTAAACTGGTTAGAGGGAGGGAAGAGTTAAATTATGAGGGGAGACTGACAAGGTTGGGGTTGTTTTCTCTGGGGGAAAAAAGGCGCTTGTGAGGGGACATGATTAGACTTTACAAGTACATTAGAGGACATTATAGACAAATAGCAGGGGACCTTTTTACCCATAAAGAGAATCACGTACCAGAGGCCTCCCCTTCAGACTAGAGGAAAAGAAGTTTCATTTAAAGGAACAGTCGGGGGTTCATCACAGTCAGGACAGTGAGGTTGGGGAATGCACTGCCGGGTGATGTTGTGATGCCGATTCAGTTAATGACTTTAAAGGGGAACTATTGCGAAAATGAAAATTCAATATAATCTGCATCATACTGAAATGAGAAACTTTGTAAATACAATCAATTAAATATTCTGCATTGTTTCTGAAATAATCAAGTTTATCTTCACTATTCCTCTCTCAGCATCTGTTTCTCTTCATTCTGTCTTCATGCAGCAGTTGGGTGTCAGATATTCACTGACAGTTACATCCAATATATCTTATAGGGGGGCTCCTTTCCTAGCAGATGTATTAGAGGTCACTCAAATAACTGATTCCAGTACAAACAAAATGTAACAAAATAACTGCCTTTTTGCACAAATTCTGCATGTAGAGAGACATGATGTCTGGTGAGTTTAATAGAGTGACCTCTAATACATCTTCTAGGCAAAAGGAGCCCCCGTATAAGATATATTGGATCTAACTGTCAGTGAATATCTGACACCCAACTGCTGCATGAAGAGAGAATGAAGAGAAACAGATGCTGAGAGAGGAATAGTGAAGATAAACTTGATTATTTCAGAAACACTACAGAATATTTAATTGTATTTAGAACGTTTCTAAATGTAATGTTAAGTGTAGCCAGCCAGCATTCCTTGGCATGTGACCCCACTGTGAGAGCAAATAATTCCAGGCCAGGCTCTATAACACAATACACATAACCAGGGCCACTTTAATAAATGGGCAAAGTGGGCATCTGCTCAGGCCCCATTTATTTTGGGGGCCCACTGTTGACCTGTCATTTTTTTTTACCACCAGGCCTGTTATCTACGTGCCACTGCTATTTTCCTGCACTACACACTCAGGGACTAACCCGGTCAGGTCAGGAGGTCCCTGGTCCAGGACCAGTCCCAGCCAGCTGAGTTAGCCAGGCCCAGGCAGGCATGACGCACATCCATATTCCACGCCATCCATTCCTGATTGATTTGAGCGGTAAGTGGACAATCTCCTCCTAAGTGACAATCCCTATTGCAAAAGTGCCAATTTTGCCAAATAGTTCATTTAAGATGCCAAACCCAGTAGTTCTGCTTGATATTATATCTGTGTCAGACAGTGTCAGTCACTCTTGTCTATTATGCTCAGTCACACAGTACTGGCTGCTAACGAACCTCCCCAGAGACCCAATTTTCTTTTTTTATGAATTCCTGGCCTCTTCATTTATAAGTTAATTAACTCACGTTTTAACATTTCATTTTTTAAGCACATGCACTTCAATTAATTAATTGCCTTATTTATTTTATACCAAAATAATTGATTAATTCATTGATTGATTGATGTGGTGGCATAGAATCGATTTGGGATTATTACACATGATTAAATTGGCACTTTATAATAATTGTTGCACTTTATATTTATTTAAAATCAATATTTGGAGAGTGTGGGGTTTTACTGCTGCTATATTTACAATTATTTTCCTCTTGACATTTTTTTAACTTTCAAACAGAGGTTGCTGACCCATCTGCTGAAACTTTGTATTCTTCATCTTTCTATTCAGGCCTCTCCTATTCATATGCCAGTCTCTTATTCAAATCAATGCATGGTTGCTAGGGGAATTTGGACCCTAGCAACCAGACTGCTGAAATTGTAAACAGGAGAGCTGCTGAATAAAAAGCTGAATAACTCAAACTGCAGATAATAAAAAATGAAAACCAATTGCAAGTTGTCTCAGAATATCCCTGTCTTCTAAGTCAAACTTAAAGTTAATGTAAAGGTGAACTTGAAAGAGGTGGTTCACTTTTAAGGTAACTTGTATTATGTTATAGAATGACCAATTCTAAACAACTTTCAATTGGGTTTCATATATTTTTTTTATAGTTTAATAGCCAGTGTTTTCTTCTGACTGTTACAGCTTTCAAATGGTGGTCACTGACTCCCTTCTAAAAACAAATACTTTGTAAGGCTACAAATATATTGTTATTGCTTCTTTTTATTTATCCTTATATTCAGGCCTCTCCTATTCATATTCCAGTCTCTTATACAAATCAGTGCATGGTTGCTAGGGGAATTTGGACCCTAGTTACCAGATTGCTTAAGATGCAAATTGAAGAGCAGCTGAATAAAAAGCTAAATAAGTCAAAAACCTTCAATAATAAAAAATGAAAACCAATTGAAAATTGTCTCAGAATATCCCTCTCTACATCATACATACATCATACACAGTTTCCTGAAAAACCTCATACACCACCTGTGCTGGTGTGAAACGTTCTTTCACTAATGAAATGGTAGAGCGTTTAATGCCAAATGGAGAAACTGTGTAAAGAAGCTTCATTATCTATTCATTCAATTTCTCAGGGAAACATATTTTCTTTTCACTGTTGACTGTTTTCAACAAGCATTTTCTTATTATGGATTTAGTGATTGGAAGCATCCGAGTGCCTCATACACCATGAAAATAGTGCAGAACAGTGTCGGACTGGCCCGGCGGCCGCGGGAAACCGGGGAAAATCTCGGTGGGCCCCGACCCTAATGGGCCCCCCACCAGGCCAGACCCTTTTCTCGATCATATTATACATGTAGGGAATCCGTGCAAAATCATAGCACTTATCCCTGAAAGGGCAGAGAGCCTGTGTGTGAGAGCTGTAAGCTGTTACCTAGCAACCAGCTCTTCAGTGATCTCAGTGCAACAGGAAGTGACACAGCAGCTAGTGAGTGGCTGGCAGGAAGAGGAAGTCACAGAGACTGGCAAAAGAAGAAAGCCTGGCATAGAGAGCCGCATGGTGGACAGAGAAAGAGGCCAGAGAGCTGAGAGGCTGCACCACATTCATTTGGATCAGACTGGCACAGGGAAGCCACATACTGTGTCTGGAGAGACAGAGAGTGTGAGAGGAATCCAGACTGGAGGAACAACCAGCAGGAGATTCCTATCTGAGCATCCAAAGGGGCTGTAGTCTCACTGTATAACGGACTGTGCTGGACTCACCTAAAGAGAGCTCTGAAGTATCCAAAGAGGATTTGTGAGTATCCTGTTTAAAGGGACAGTACCCTAAAGAGCGCTGAAGATAAACAGACTGTGTATTAAAGGACATTAAAGGACTTTACCTTTTTTCTTAGTTAGCTTGACATATTGCGCTAGCAAGTTAGTTAGTGAGGCCCTATTGCCACCGGTTAGGAGTGCTGCATGTATTAGGTGCCCATTTATTTTATATAAACTGTTATTTAGTTTAACCAATAGTGTGTGTGTTATTACTGTATTCCTAGTGGGGCCAACCGTAGGTCATTCCCGGATCCCACTTGGTGGAGGCACTGCGCTAGTAAGTACCAGGTACCCAGTCTCTCCCAATACCACTGCGGAGTGGCTCAGGTTTGTCACGTGTCATCAGGTAAGCGCCACACGCGGAGTGCAACACAGATAAAGGGGTGTCGAAAGGGTTACATTCAAGAAAGATTTTTCATTAGGCGCGCATGCGTGCAGTGCTATGTGCGCATGCTGATTGGCACTTTTCCAGCAGGATCACCGAACGGCGCCCTCAAGCAGGAGAGCGCTCGGCGCATCACGTAGGGGGCGGGAAGTCGGAGGGGGCCCAGGGCAGTAGTCCCGGTGGGCCCCGGGGCCCCCAGTCTGACCCTGGTGCAGAACATCAACGGTGTGTAAAAGCCCGTTATTAAACGGTGCCATGTACAAGGTAGAAAAGACACTTGAAATCCAAGAGAGGTATTGGAAAGATGTCTTGAAATGTGTTGTCACAGTGAAATTTCACTCCCAGTATGACTTACCCTTTTGTGGCACAATCGAGAGATTTGGCTCCCCACATAATGGGGTGTACCTTGGATCTCTTAAATACTTAGCTCAGTTTGATCCATTCATAGCTGCACACATAGAAAAGCATGGTCACAAAGGGCGAGGTAAGTCTTCTTATCTGTCTTTGAGTATCTGTGAAGAGATGATTACCATGATGAGTCCAGGACCAAATTGTTGAAGAAATAATAATTGCAAAATATTATTCTTGATGTGTGGACTCCACTCCAGCCATAAATCATGTAGATTGGCATTTACCGTTCACTATGTCAACAAGTGTATTGGTGAACCAGTAGAGAGATTTGAGGACCACCTACTGTACTGGATTTGAGGGATTATGAAGATGAAATTTCAAAAATGCTTGGTCCAGACACCATAACTGGCATGGAAGGCAGTTTTGACACCGATGCAACAGGTAAAAGCAATATATTTGAATTGTATGGATCTTACCTCGTTTATGTCTCCCATTTACAATTTAGTTTGCTTTATCCTGCTTTTAATGTGTGCTACATGCTCATGGCTAAAATATTACTTCTATTGTTGTTCACTTAGGACCAGATAACACACAGGACTCAAACCAGCAGCAGAGTCAAGAAATACTCGTGGAGGAGAAAGAATCCCAGCAAACACTACCAAGTAATTATGGGGAGAAAAGCAGCAGTCTTTAAGCTTAACACACAAGTGTGGAGTCAAGTGAAGGCCAAGCTGCACACAGGCGCGTGCAGGCGCCGAACGCAGGAAAAATGCAGCATGTTGCGTCTCAACCTGCGTTCGAAGCTTCAAGGGGCTGCAAAAAATAAGAATTAATTTATGTATTAGTGTCAGCTAGCTGCAAAGGCACAGCAAATTCCTTATTTGACATTTTCAGTCACTGTTTAAAAAATGCCATAGAAATTGATTGTTGGAATTTCAGTGTACCAGACTTGCAAATGTGATAGACATTTTTTCTAAATATACCCCATAGTACGTTGGCTGATTCCCATTACTTGATATGACATGGTGGAAGCTGCCATGGTGGAAGCTGCCATTAGCTAGCAAAAAATAACACATGTTTGTAAAGGGTTGTCAATGATGTTAAGGGCAGGCCTTGATCAAGGGGTGGAAAAAATAGTAATAAATTTATTGATGTCAATATGTAATGTTTGGATTGTTTTAATTATTTGATTACTAAATGTTTTTTAGTTAAGGTAAAAACCACCACATGCTACATAGTAATATAAAAACTCATTGATCACCTCTTAATTTCAGCCAAAGTTGACCTCAATAGTATATTATGACATATATATATATATATATATATATATATATATATATATATATATATATATATATATATATATATATATATATATATAATATATATATATATATATATATATGTTTGCCATGCATGAGTAGGTATGTGAAAATCTTAGACACCCTTACACATTACAGACAGGCACACCCCTAGTAATATGGACACCTCAGTGGGTCCTTATGGGGACCTTGTGCTTATGTAACCCCTGTAGTTCACACAGTGTACACCAGATGGCACTGTGCCAGAGTATAAAAGGTTTAGGAACCATGTGCTCTGGGTCCATTGCTTTAGCCCAACCAAGCAGGCTGGAAGGGAATGGGTAGTGCTGACCCTAGGTGCCTTGGCCCTAGTAATTAGACAGCTATACTCGTTTATAGATCGCTCTAGGAGTGATAGATGTGCTATTGTTCAATAAACACAGTTCTTGGTTCAAACGTTAAAGAACTTCTGGCGCCCATCATTGTGCTATCGCACCCTGTTACAGTTACACTACACCCTTGCCTCCAACGCATTGCGAGGGCTTACCCCTGAGAAAGAGAGCTCATCGGTGGTCTCAGCCCACCAAGGAAAGTAGCTAAACTGCCCTAGCACAAGTCAGTTTACTATAGCGCTACACATGTAATTTAACTGGCACGTGTTTTAGTTACAATCTAATAACATTTGTAGGAAAATGACCTATATTTACCACAAATAAACATTTATTTAGTATGGACTTTAGTCTCCTTTAAAAAAAAAGTGGTTTTACCATTAATCAAAGTACATTTAGACACTGTTTGAAGTGCAGTTAATGAATAGTAGTTAGTTACTAGTAAAAACAGAGGCAATTAGTTGTGCACTCACCTGCCAGCCTCTGTAGAATCACCCTCTGTGGCTGTTCTGGCATCAGATCATCTGCGACCTCCATTGGCATTTGATGTTTGACTGTAATGTTGTGCAGGATGCAACACACTATAATCACTTTTTTTGGGTCATACAGTAACCACCCTCCAGACTTGTCCAGGCACCGGAATCTGGACTTCAAGACGTCCGTTCAATAACACATTGTGTTACTTTTCTGTGTGCAGGTTGTACTGCATCTCTGCCTGGTATTTTGGATTTAACAGTGGGGTCACCATCCTGCGTCCCCTGAAAAACACACCAGGTAAATGTCATGTGTTGTGCAGTAACAAAAAGATGCAAAATGCCAAACACAAATGTTATGTTAGTTTCAAACTTGTGTTTGTTAAAAATATAAACTACTTTTTAGATTCAAAACTCAGCTTTTTCTAAATCATCTATTACATGTGTGTACATTAACCATTAAAGGGCTGCTTGACCTTTCAATTAACTATTTATATAATCAAATGGCCAATTTTAAAATAATTTTCATCTGGTCTTTATTTATTACTACTAGCTTTTTCCTATTTGCCTTTTTCTTCACTATACAGCTTATAAATGTGGGTCAGTGAGCCCATCTAAAATCAAATGGTCTGTAAAGCTACACATGTATTATTGTTGCTACTTTTTATTACACCTTTCTATTCAGGGCTATATGTAGTGGTATTCCAGTCTCTTGTTCAAATCAGTGCATGGTTGCTAGGGTATTTTGGACCCTAGCAAACACATTGCTGAAAATGCCAACTGCAGAGCTGCTGAATAAAAAAACAATTAACTCCAAAAACACAAATCATAATTAATGAAAGCCAATTGCACATTGTCTCTGAATATCAATATGTTCATCATACTAAGTTAACTGAAAGCACAACAAACCCTTTAAGGGCTCTTACACATGAGTGTTCCGACCTGCGCTCCCCTGTGTTCCGTTTTTTGGCGTTCAGCCGCAGGGGAGCGCAGGAATAGACGCAAGTCATTATTTGAAATGGGGCTGTACTCACTCAGGCGCGTGTAGGTGCCGAACGCAGGTTCAGACGCAACATGCTGCATTTTTCCTGCATATTTTAAAGAATAGTCTCCAAGAATATTCGCCGGTGTCCAAGAATGGTCACCAGCATCCAGGAGGCAGACGCCCATGACGAGTAAGAGCCCCAGGATGGTGCAGCCCCTGAGGGAGAGGCAGTAGAGGAGGCACAAGGTGCAGCCCCTGAGGCAGAAGTTGTGGAGGGTGAGCAGGAGATACAGAAGCAGAAGGTACACATTTAAACAGATAGAAATTTCTGTGACTATCCCTATCCCAGTTTAATTTCAATTTTGATGCTAAAAAAATTAGGACATTTCATGCACTAGTATGTGTGTATATTTTACAGAAGGCTGGCAGGAGCAGAGATGGCACAGGGACCAAGCCAGGAGCCCACTCTTACTGAGGTGGAGCTCCTGGAACAGCAAAAATAATGTTTTTTTAAAAAAAACATGTTAAAATGAAAAAATATTTTTGTATCCTTTAAAATGGTCTGTTCTTCGTTATAAATTGATGTTATTAATAGTGATGGGCGAATTTGCGCAGTTTCGCTGAAAAATTAGCGAATTTCGCGAAACTGCGCCGGTGTCTCGTTTTTGACGCCGGCGCACGGTTTTTGCGCCAGCGTCCATTTTTTCGAAAAATATTTTTTTGACGCCAGCAAATTTTTGCCGTGAATTTTCGCGGGCGTTTCGCAAATTTATTCGCTGGCAGTGAAACGCGCAAATTCGCCGCGAATTCGCGCCTGGAGAATAAATTCACCCATCACTAGTTATTAACAATGTACATCAGCGCTGTCCAACTTCTGTGGTACCGAGGGCCAAAATTTTAATGGCCTATGTGGAGGAGGGCCGATAATAAAAGTCAGTGTTGGTCCCTCCCCCTTTTAAACCACACCCACTGTAAACCACACCCATATTACACACCTTTTAAGATCATAATAACGGTGGTAACACACCAAAAAAGCAAATGGTTGGTGCTCCCTCATTACTCATATGTGAAACATTGAAGTTTTTTTAAAACATCCCCTTAAATCCATATGCCTCATCCTCCCCTGTGAATAATAAAACAACCCCCCAACACATGATTAAACACCTTAGGGGCCACTAACAACAATTTCCAAATGATAATAACCCCAAGAACAAACCCCTAACAGGCTTATATCCCATGGGTAGCGTAGGGCAAGCAGAGAATGGCACACACAGGGAGGGAAGGCAGAAGAGAGCAGGAGACAGGGAAAACTCTCAGTCTAATATGTACTACATACAGTGACACAGTGCTGGGGCCCCATTAGTATTTTGTATAAAGTGTGAACAGGTGAACAATGTGGCAGTTTCAGTCTGGGTCTCAGGTAGAACAGTACAGGGGCTTTAGGATATAAACAATAGAGGGGTCTCAGGTAGAACAGTACAAGGGCTTTAGGATATAAACAATAGAGGGGTCTCAGGTAGAACAGTACAGGGGCTTTAGGATAGAAACAATAGAGGGGTCTCAGGTAGAACAGTACAGGGGCTTTAGGATATAAACAATAGAGGGGTCTCAGGTAGAACAGTACAGGGGCTTTAGGATAGAAACAATAGAGGGGTCTCAGGTAGAACAGTACAGGGGCTTTAGGATAGAAACAATAGAGGGGTCTCAGGTAGAACAGTACAGGGGCTTTAGGATATAAACAATAGAGGGGTCTCAGGTAGAACAGTACAGGAGCTTTAGGATATAAACAATAGAGGGGTCTCAGGTAGAACAGTACAGGTGCTTTAGGATAGAAACAATAGAGTGGTCTCAGGTAGAACAGTACAGGGGCTTTAGGATAGAAACAATAGAGGGGTCTCAGGTAGAACAGTACAGGGGCTTTAGGATAGAAACAATAGAGGGGTCTCAGGTAGAACAGTACAGGGGCTTTAGGATATAAACAATAGAGGGGTCTCAGGTAGAACAGTACAGGGGCTTTAGGATATAAACAATAGAGGGGTCTCAGGTAGAACAGTACAGGGGCTTTAGGATAGAAACAATAGAGGGGTCTCAGGTAGAACAGTACAGGGGCTTTAGGATAGAAACAATAGAGGGGTCTCAGGTAGAACAGTACAGGGGCTTTAGGATAGAAACAATAGAGGGGTCTCAGGTAGAACAGTACAGGGGCTTTAGGATAGAAACAATAGAGGGGTCTCAGGTAGAACAGTACAGGGGCTTTAGGATAGAAACAATAGAGGGGTCTCAGGTAGAACAGTACAGGGGCTTTAGGATAGAAACAATAGAGGGGTCTCAGGTAGAACAGTACAGGGGCTTTAGGATAGAAACAATAGAGGGGTCTCAGGTAGAACAGTACAGGGGCTTTAGGATAGAAACAATAGAGGGGTCTCAGGTAGAACAGTACAGGGGCTTTAGGATAGAAACAATAGAGGGGTCTCAGGTAGAACAGTACAGGGGCTTTAGGATAGAAACAATAGAGGGGTCTCAGGTAGAACAGTACAGGGGCTTTAGGATAGAAACAATAGAGGGGTCTCAGGTAGAACAGTACAGGGGCTTTAGGATAGAAACAATAGAGGGGTCTCAGGTAGAACAGTACAGGGGCTTTAGGATAGAAACAATAGAGGGGTCTCAGGTAGAACAGTACAGGGGCTTTAGGATAGAAACAATAGAGGGGTCTCAGGTAGAACAGTACAGGGGCTTTAGGATAGAAACAATAGAGGGTCTCAGGTAGAACAGTACAGGGGCTTTAGGATATAAACAATAGAGGGGTCTCAGGTAGAACAGTACAGGGGCTTTAGGATAGAAACAATAGAGGGGTCTCAGGTAGAACAGTACAGGGGCTTTAGGATATAAACAATAGAGGGGTCTCAGGTAGAACAGTACAGGGGCTTTAGGATATAAACAATAGAGGGGTCTCAGGTAGAACAGTACAGGGGCTTTAGGATAGAAACAATAGAGGGGTCTCAGGTAGAACAGTACAGGGGCTTTAGGATAGAAACAATAGAGGGGTCTCAGGTAGAACAATACAGGGGCTTTAGGATAGAAACAATAGAGGGGTCTCAGGTAGAACAGTACAGGGGCTTTAGGATAGAAACAATAGAGGGGTCTCAGGTAGAACAATACAGGGGCTTTAGGATAGAAACAATAGAGGGGTCTCAGGTAGAACAGTACAGGGGCTTTAGGATATAAACAATAGAGGGGTCTCAGGTAGAACAGTACAGGGGCTTTAGGATATAAACAATAGAGGGGTCTCAGGTAGAACAGTACAGGGGCTTTAGGATATAAACAATAGAGGGGTCTCAGGTAGCACAGTACAGGGGCTTTAGGATATAAACAATAGAGGGGTCTCAGGTAGAACAGTACAGGGGCTTTAGGATAGAAACAATAGAGGGGTCTCAGGTAGAACAGTACAGGGGCTTTAGGATAGAAACAATAGAGGGGTCTCAGGTAGAACAGTACAGGGGCTTTAGGATATAAACAATAGAGGGGTCTCGGGTAGAACAGTACAGGGGCTTTAGGATAGAAACAATAGAGGGGTCTCAGGTAGAACAGTACAGGGGCTTTAGGATATAAACAATAGAGGGGTCTCAGGTAGAACAGTACAGGGGCTTTAGGATAGAAACAATAGAGGGGTCTCAGGTAGAACAGTACAGGGGCTTTAGGGTATAAACAATAGAGGGGTCTCAGGTAGAACAGTACAGGGACTTTAGGATATAAACAATAGAGGGGTCTCAGGTAGAACAGTACAGGGGCTTTAGGATAGAAACAATAGAGGGGTCTCAGGTAGAACAGTACAGGGGCTTTAGGATAGAAACAATAGAGGGGTCTCAGGTAGAACAGTACAGGGGCTTTAGGATATAAACAATAGAGGGGTCTCAGGTAGAACAGTACAGGGGCTTTAGGATATAAACAATAGAGGGGTCTCAGGTAGAACAATACAGGGGCTTTAGGATAGAAACAATAGAGGTGTCACAAGTGTGAACAATACGGGGGATTAGTCTGAATTTGAGAATTAAACAATGCAGGGGCCAGTTAATCTCTGTAGTGATACCTTTTATATTTTACATATGGTAATCAGACACAGCAGGGGCCAGTTAATCTCTGTCGGGGCCACAGAAGGGGGGGTCACGGGCCGCCAGTTGGACAGCCCTGATGTACATGATAGGATATTGCCCTAACGTGTAGGGGTTAAACATTGGTAAATATAAACAGCATACAGCACTCTTGTGTTTTCAACTACAGGAAAAACAAAAGAGAAGCTGAAAAAAAAACTTTAGTGTTCTAGTTAAACTACAACACTAAACACATTGCAACAAAGGGGGGTCCAGTTGTGAAGGAATTCATTCATGGTCAGATACAAATGTAGGGCCCTATAGGGATACAGGCCCTATAGAGTTAATCTTTTCACCATTTCCTTGGGTTATTGGGTAGAATCCCTGTTACAGAATAACCTTTACAGTGATAGGCTGAGAGATTTGATGACACTGCTCTGACTCACTCCTATATAGTGTGAGCAGGGAGTGGCCTCTTCCTCTTTCTCCTCTGGATGCTGATCCAGCTGGATGTGCTCAGGGGGACTGAGTGCAATAGGCCAGAAGAAGTCATGTGACCAAGTCGGGGAGCAGGTAACCCCGTGAATGAGGAATAGTTACACTAGGGCAGACTTGTCATAGTCTCTCTAGGAGAGAAAGGCAGAGAGGTGAGAGAGAAAGAGCAGCTGAAGCTCCAACAAGGATTTGCAGTAAGGGAGGAGCTTCCCAGAGGCTCTGTGTGTTGCCTCCAGTCAGGGACCTCAGTGAAGAGGGACTGTAGGGTACAAGCTGCTTCCTGACAACTTCCAGGAGGGAAAGGTTGTACTGCAATTGCCTGTGTATCTCTGTGTGAGTCTGTCTTGTTCTCTGTGACCTCTCAATATGCTGTTTTCCTCAACTCCTGCGTGACTACTGAAACCTGTGCTCATTTGCCCTTTTTGGCATAATAAACCGTTCCTGATTGTTAAGAACCTCCTGGCGCCCAAGTTGTTTTTGTGTGCACAGTAGCCTGGGGGGGATGTAGTTGCACTACACCATAGAGAGAACACTTCCACTTAGTGAAGGCCCTGCCCTGGGTGTAAGTCATGTGTAACCCATGCTCTAGTGTTCTAGCTGGTGAATTAACCCCGAGTGGCCCAACTAGGTGTTACACAAACATATGTGACTGATGTTTACTTACACACAATTATAACCTAGAAATCATATGATATTTGTGGGAGGAGCTCAATTCCAGAGTCATCTTGCACTCGGGTCAATTTGCATTTGGCAGCAAATAAAGTTCTATGGACGTCTTTCTTTTTGTTGTTGCAAATACTTAACATTTACTTTTTATTACACATGTCCTGGGAGCCTTAATAAAGGCAAGAGAGTTATTATAATGCCCTACACATGAGCCCACTGTGAATTTGATGTTCCATATGTGTGAAAATCTTTGGTGAAAACCAGTTAGAAAAGAAAAATTCATGTTTTGCTGGCAATCACTATGAACAAATGAAAAGACGCCAGCGTTTTCTGGACTTAGAACATATTCCTGTGAAAAATTCTTATGTAAGTAACTGAAGAATGAGGTGTTCTATACACTCCTATGTACTTCACCTGGTCTGAGGTGGCGAAGGCAAGTCTGGCGAAAGAGGTAACGTTCAGTAAAATCCGAATCTTAGTGAATTTGCAGAGTAATGTCCATTCACCAGATTGAATATTTACCTGGCGTTAGAGTGCGAATGATCGTTAGTGTTTGACTCTTTTTTTCTGAATTTGCGAAGGTACGTCCATTCACCAGAGTGAAACTTTGCCTGGCGATAGCGTTCGAACTGCAGGGGTCTGCGAGTATGTTAAGGTAAAAAACAGAGGGGAGTGGTCTGAGATACTTCTAGTAAGTATTTCTACTTTTTGTACCCATTTATTTGTTTCTGTGCAACCCAATGCCAAGTCAATTCTGGACATGTTATTATGCCCAGGGGAATAACATGGGAATTGCTTTATCCCAGGGTTACGCACTGTCCAAAGGTGCACTAGGTTGAAGGTAGTGACCCATTTATTATATAAGTGCTGTGGATGTCCTGGGGGTGAAGTTTATCTAGGTCAGTGTCAGCCACATAATGTTGTGCTAATAATATAGACACCTCTCTGGAGTTATTAGAGAAGGGGGAGTGGTACATCAAACCTACCCAAGGTTATTTCAGTGCTAATTTTTTGCGCCCACCAAATGGATCTCTTGTAGGAAGATTATCTGAGGACTATACCTACGAATTAAGTCAAATACTAGTCTTCATTTTATCATGTCCCCCATACTTCTCACATTCCATGACATTATTTTAGTTGTAGCCATAGTAACAACAAGGAGGGGAAATTTGACTGTGACCTGGTGGGACAGTTTTGGGGGGGAGCCCTACTCTGTTACCAGTCCAGTATAGATTAGTATGCATCAGGACACCATAATAACTTAAAACATTAACTATTAATGCAGTTCCTGCAACTTTAACTCACACCCTCCCCACCCTCTCCATAACCATTTGGGGTGAGTTACCTATTGGTTAGTGTCCACACTTAGTTGCACTTATTGTTCATATTCCTGTCGCTTCCACGTTAGGGGGAAAATATTACTATATCATAATGTCCTGCTTTGTGTTATGTGCAAGATTATTACTGACTGATAAGTTCTCCTCATGGGCAGGTAGTGTGGAGGTCTCTTGGAATGAACTTGTTGTTGTTAAGTCCCAGGTTCTGGCACGGTGCTGAACGAGTGACTTCACTGGTCTCTTCTTGGTGACCGCCTTATGGCATCCTCCGGTGTATTAAAGAAAGGGCTTTCCCATTTTCTGTTATTCACAGCCTTGCAGGACACATCATGGCATATGGAATTTGTCGCAGCTGTTGCTTGACTTCCATAAACTTTGCTCTTTGCTTCTGTACCTCCATGGAAAAGTCCGGGTAGATTGAAATCCTGTGGTGAAGAGCTATTAATGGGTGGGGGTGCTCCCAGTGGAGGGGTCTGCTGGCACTCTTTGAGCTCTTTCCACTGTGGAGAAAGTTGTTTGGCTGAACGTACTTGTTAATCATGTCAGACGAATTTGATTGCATTTTATGATGTGGTAAGTAAGATTCTGGACAGTGGGGGGGCAGTAGATGTGATCTATTTGGATTTTGCCAAAGCGTTTGATACTGTGCCCCACAAACGACTGCTTTCTAAACTAAGGTCTGTTGGGCTTAATGAAGTCGTTTGCACATGGATAGGAAACTGGCTACAGGATCGGGTACAGAGGGTGGTTGTTAATGGGACATTCTCTACTTGGAGTAAGGTTCTTAGTGGGGTCCCTCAGGGCTCGGTATTGGGGCCACTTTTATTTAACTTGTTCATTAATGACTTAGGGGAGGGTATTGTAAGTAATGTATCAGTGTTTGCAGATGACACAAAACTATCAGCCCAATTAATTCCATCCAGGATGTGGCACTTGCAACAGGATCTTGACTATCTGGCAATCTGGGCAGCTAAGTGGCAAATGAGATTCAATGTTGATAAATGTAAAGTCCTGCACCTGGGATGTAACAATATCCACTTATACCCTTAATGGGACTGCACTAGGCAAATCCATAATGGAGACGGAGCTTGGAGTCCTTGTAGATAATAAACTTGTCTGTAGCAAGCAATGCCAGTCAGCAGCATCAAGGGCAAATAAGGTCTTGACTTGTATTAAATGGGGCAGAGAGTCATGGGAGGAGGGGGTCCCACTGTATAGAGCACTGGTAAGGCCCCATCTAGAATATGCCGTACAGTTTTGGTCTCCATCACTCAAACAGGACATTATTGTATTAGAGAGGGGACAGAGAAGGGCAACTAAGCTGGTAAAGGGAAAATCTTAGCTATGAGGAAAGACTGGATAAATTGGAAATGTTCACGCTGGAGAAGAGGCGCTTAAGGGGTGATATGATAACTATGTATAAATATATAAGGGGATCATATAATAATCTCTCTAATGATTTATTTACCAGTAGGTCTTTCCAGCTGACATGAGGTCACCATTTCCGATTAGAAGAAAAGAGGCTCCGCCTAAATATTGGGAAGGAGTTTGTTACAGTGAGAGCTGTGAAGATGTGGAATTGTCTCCCTGAATCAGGGGTACAGGCTGATACATTAGATAGCTTTAAGAAGGGGTTGGATAGCTTTTTAGCAAGTAAGGGAATACAGGGTTATGGGAAATAGCTCATATTCCAAGTTGATCCAGGGACTAGTCCGATTGCCATAATAAAAAAAAAAAAGAAGGTTGAACTCGATGGACATGTGTCTTTTTTCAACCTTACCTTGCCTGTCTCTCAACTATAATCTCTGCCGCCTGCCTTGAACCTTTTGCCCGACCTAAACTACATCTTTTCTTTAACCCTGCCGGTACCTCATTTATGATTTTTCCACGCACTTCCTTGCTGGATTCCACAACAGAAAGCCCGGGGGCCCCAAAAGGGTGTTGATGAACACCGGAACCCACAGGGTTCATCTGTGCGTCTGCAAGGTACAGTCACTGATCCAGGTTCCTGACAACATGGTCGTTACAGTTAGCTTGGGCCAATATGGAACCTTCCCAGGCCTCTGCTTCCATAACCATGGAGGGATATTTTGATATTATGATGACGCATCTGGACAGTCAAGAGGCTCAACAAGCTCATCTTGCCCAGGCCTTACAGCATATTACTTCTCGCTTAGAGGCCCTCCAAAGTTCAGGCGCTGGTAGCACTTCATCCTCTTCACTTTATTTGCCTTCATCTCCAAAGCCTCCAAAGATTCCCACTCCGGTTCATTTTGGAGGTGATCCAGATGCTTGCCGAGGATTCATTGCACAGTGCAAGATCCAGTTCGATATGGTCTCTGACCAATTTGCAACCGAGAGATCCAAGATTGCCTATATTATCGCTCTGCTTCAGGGGAAAGCCCTTGCTTGGGCTTCACCATTAATGGATAGAGATGATCCTCTGTATATGATTCTACAGCTTTCCTTTTGACCTTTCGGCAGATTTTTGATGTCCCAGGCCGTAAATTGAATGCCTCTGACTGACTCATAAAGATCATTCAGGGATCCAGTACTGCCTCCGAATATGCCATCAATTTCCGACTCTAGCTACGGAAGTGTCTTGGAACAACGAGGCTCTCATCGCAGCTTTCTGGAGGGGGCTTCATGAGGATCTCAGGATAAGTTGGTGAATTTGTTGTCTTTATCATCAAAATTGATTCCCAAATGAAGGAGAAGTCCACACTTTAATCTTGTACTCACAAGCCTTCAAAGTTTTTCAGGCCTGAATTCTCTCCAACTACCTCTCCTTCTCCAGTTCTTGATGAACCAATGCAGATTGGAGCCACTCGGCTAACACCTGAGGAGAGAACTCGTAGGAGAGCGGCTGGTCTTTGTTTGTATTGCGGTCTTGCTGGACATCTCATCAGGTCTTGTCCTACTAGACCCCAGAACCAGGAATACACTCCAGCCTAGGTGTGAGGGGGGGAGTCTCCCCTAGGCAAGATTTCTGCAATCCCAGTTTCTCCCAAGAATCACTAAATTACTAATTGGCAGTGGCATAATTACGCTAGTGATGGAGATAGACTCTAGCGCAACTTTGCACTCTGCCAGTTTTTTTGGGTACCCTACTTCCCCCCTACATTTCCTTACATACGGCACATAAACTATACAGTGGGCTCATGTGTAGGGCAATATAACCACTCTATTTTCTTTTATTAAGGTTTCCTGGGCTTGTGTAATGTAATGTATTTGTTGCAACATATACATCCATTGAAATTTAACTTCCCGCCGTATGCAAATTATCTAACACTAGCGCAACTTCGCTATGCCTGCCGTAGTAACCCTAGTGCAACTTCGCAAACATTCGGTGCTGGCAACTAAACTTCAAACTTAGTGAATTAGTGTTGTCAGTGCAAAGTTGCACCTGGCAAAGTGTGGTGAAGGCGGCTAAGCCGTCGCTGGCGAATTTTCACCCGTTTGTGAATTTCCCCCAAGCCTTTTTGAATTCTGGAGCGGCAGGAAATTTAATTAACTGTTCATTTACCAAGTCCTGTAGTCTGAAGTCCATTCCTCTCAAGATTCCTCTTTCTGCCCGGGCTGTGGATGGCAGACCAATTTCTCCAGGTGTTCTCACCTCTGCTATAGATCCAGTCCTTATTCGAGTAGGCAGCCTTCATTAAGAGGAAATCTCATTCTTACTCATTGAGTGTCCAGAGACTTCCATTAATTTGGGTTTTCCTTGGCTTCGGTATCATAATCCATCTATTGATTGGTCCACTGGGGAACTTTCGTTCTGTCGCTTGAATTGTATTTCTTCTTCCATTGTTCCAGTTTCAGTTTCCTCGTTACTTCCAGTGTCCAAACCTCTTCTTCCTGAAGTGTACAAAGACTTCTCTGATGTTTTTGAAAAGAGAAATTCTGAAGTCCTTCCACCTCATCGTCCCTATGACTGCCCTGTTGACTTATCCCTTGTCTGTGCTTGAAACACAAGCTATGAAGGAATATATCTTGGAGAATTTTTCAAAAGGTTTTATAAAGAAGTCTACTTCTCCTGCCGGAGCACGGAGCACGTTTTTTTCTTGGTTGCTATAGACTACCGAGCCCTGAACAAGATAAGAACTGTTATCCTCCTCTGCTCATCCCGGAGTTATTTGATAAGTTAAAGGGAGCCAATGCAACGCACCCGCAGTTTCTCAAGATTTTATCAATGATCCTAACAAGCCCTTTATTATGGAGGTTGATGCTTCCAAAGTTAGAGTCGGGGCCATTCTGTCTCAATGGGCAGAGTTCCAAGGGACCCTTCATCCCTGTGCTTATTTTTCTTACAAAATTTCTCCAGCAGAGAGGAATTATGATGTAGGTAACCGTGAATTTTTGGCCATTAAACTCGCATTGGAGGAGTGGCGTCATTTACTGGAAGGAGCAAAGGATCTGATTACCATTCTGACTGATCCTAAGAACCTTGAATATATATCTTCTGCTAGAAGACTCAATCCCCATCAGGCCGTTGGGCTTTGTTCTTTTGCAGGTTAAATTTTTTTATTTCTTACAGTCCCGGTTCGAAGAACATGAAGGCGGATACCGTGTCCCAGTGTGTGGTTCAAACTGAAATGAACCGTGTCCCACCCACACCCATTATTTCCCCTGAGTTAGTAGTGGCACCTACTTTATTGTCTCTTCCAGATACCTCCAATTGTGAACACTCGTCTGATTATCCGTCTGGTAAGATTTTTGTACCTCAGCAAAGTATTGCCCAAGTTCTCGAGTGGGCTCATTCTTCAAAGATCTCTGGTCATCCCGGTATCAAGAAGACCCACGAGTTTGTTTTGAGATATTGTTGTTGGCCTTCACTTGCTAAAAATGTTAAACTCTTCATCTCGGCTTGCACTGTTTGTGCTCAACAGAAGATTCCTCGCTCTTTACCGTGTGGCCTTCTCCAACCTTTACCCATTCCCACTCAATCCTGGCGAGATATTGCTATGGACTTGTAGATTTGCCTAGATCTTTGGATATGACTACCATTCTAGTGGTAGTAGACATATTTTCGAAGATGGCTCATTTTGTTTTGTTAAAGAACGTTCCAAGATCTGACCAATCAGATCTTGGAACAATTCCTACAATGTTTTTTTTCCTTTTATTTGGTCCATTGGAGGGGTTTTCGTCCTGAGGAGAGATCTTGGGTAAGAGCTGTTGACACCCATGCTCTTCCTTTGGTACGGGCCTTTCACAAAAAGCTTCCTGAAAAGCTTTGGGAGTCGTTGGAGGTTACAACCCTGCCGGTACCTCGCTTACAATTTTTCCACACACTTCCTTGTTGGATTCCACAGCAGAAAGCCTGTGCATCCGCAAGGTACAGTCACCAATCCAGGTTCCTGACAATGTGGTTGTTACACCCTCCTTTCAACCTCCCATGCTCTCTCTCTCTCAGTTATTACACATCATGCTTTAATGTGGCAAAATCAGTTCTTAATTTGTCAATTTTCCCAACTAGGGTAGTGTGGTTTGACATTATGGCATGTAGCACTTCTGTCAGGGTGGGTTCTGGAGGTGTTTGTGAGGTTGCTAGTGTGGAGGATACAGTCCCATCAGCCTCTACTGCCCCTTGTTTTGGGGGGACATACCACCTTTTGTGCGCTGTGGTAGTGGGTCTCTGGTGAAACATGACAATTTCCCCGCCGCAGCATCTCCTTTGTCTGGCATTTCCTCCTGGCTGGAGCGCGGTGTGGGACTTGGCTCCATTTTGTTTTTGCATGGTGCACGAGGAGACTGGAGAGGAGACCTCACTGTGTATCTGCACCATCAGAGCCACGAACCGTGATCCCAAATGCTTCTTGGTTAAGGCAGGTCCAAGTTTTTCCTAATATTGTGCAGGTTGTCTGCAGTATTAGATTCCCCTTTGTGGAGCAAGTGTGTCCTATCCACCCCCTGTATCTTAATTAATTATTTATATAGTGAAAGCAAGTTACACAACAATTAGCAATACTTTATAGTGAACAGGGTATATAAACAGATTAGGGAATAAATAAATGTCCCCCTATACTACCAGTGTGATTGTTTGGGTTTGATCCCCATTATCTGCTAATCTGATGGGTCCTGTAAATGTGCAGAGCTGCCACTTGGCCCCTCTAGGGAGCGAATGGGAAATTAAGAGTTAACACGAAACTAGAATCCAAAGTCCTTGCCCCACCCTGTGTGAGAAAGAGAGATAAAACAAGTCCAACTGGTTATAGAGAGAGAGAAAGAGTAAAGGTCAGTTTCGTTTCTTGTTCCTGATTTCAGTGATGGCGGCTGCTGATTTGAGAGCTGAGCTGACCTGCTCCATCTGCCTGAGCATTTATACTGATCCTGTATCCCTGCCGTGTGGGCACAACTTCTGCCAGTGCTGTATTGAGAGAACATGGTACTGGCAGAAGAGCATAGAGGAAGATCCTTCCTGCCCTGAATGTAGAAGAACTTACAGGAGAAACCCTGAACTGCAAAGGAACCTGAGGCTGAGGAACATAGCAGAGCAATTCCTTTCTACTGACTATGGGACTGGGACCTCTTGGAACAGAAAATGCTCCTCACACCACAAGTACCTGGAGTATTACTGCTATGAGGAGTCTGTCTGTGTCTGTGTGTCCTGCTGTCTGGCCGGAGAGCACAGGGGACACAGGGTGGATCTGCTGAGTGAGGCCTCTGAGAAGAAGAAAGAGAAACTGAGGAAAGTTGTGGAGAAACTGAGGCCAGAGAGAGATGAGACTGAGAGAGAAGCCCAGAGACTGCAGGAGCGCAGGAGAGAAGTGCCAGAAAAAGCAGCCGGTGAGACAGAGAGAGTCACTGCCCTGTTTAGAGACATCAGGGAACAGCTGGAAGCCCTAGAGAGGCAAGTTCTAAGAGATATCTCAAGGCAGAAAGAGAAGCTCTCACTCACACTCACTAATCTGATCCACCAGCTGGAAATAAAGAAGGACGAGCTGTCCAGGAAGATCCATCACATTGAGGAGCTGTGCAACATGGCAGATCCACTCACTGTCCTACAGGAACGGGAATCACATGGAGCTGCAGATAATGAGGGGGGCAGAGAGAGACATGATATAAAGGTCCCTGCTGTAGGGGATCTGGATGTGGATCTGATCTCAGAGACATTACTCACATTAGCTGCCATTGTGACTGGGGTAAAGGGAAGGATCTATGGGCAGGAGGCTACAGACCTGTTACTGGATATAAACACGGCTGGGAATCTTGTATCTGTATCAGGGGACAGGAAATCTGCTTCTGGCTCAAATACAGACCAGTGTCACCCACAAACCCCAGAGAGATTTCAGTCTCCTCAGGTTTTAAGCACCAGGAGTTTCTCCTCAGGGCGACATTACTGGGAAGTGGAGGGCAGTGGAGCAGGGTACTGCAGGGTAGGGGTGGCCTATCCCAGTATAGAGAGGAGAGGGGTTCAGTCCTGGATTGGGGATAATAACAAGTCCTGGTGTTTTTGGAGATGGGATAATAATACCTATACAGTGACACATGACAGTAAAGACACAAAGTTACCCCATGTCCCTTCCTGCAGGAGAGTCAGGATCTCATTGGACTATGAGGCCGGACATCTGTCCTTTTATGAGCTGAGTGAGCCAATCAGACACTTACACACCTTCACTGCCACATTCACTGAGCCCCTTCATGCTGCATTCTGGGTAGGGTGGGATGGTGCCTGTGCGAGAATCATTAGTTAGGGCACTACCCAGCAGGAAACCCATTCCCAGAGTTGCCCTTACCCTGTGATACCATGAAAGGAAGGGAGTACAGGAGACATATTGATATTGGGCAGTCTCTCTGGCACTTGGGCAGTCATTTTAACTGATTTACAAACACAGATACTAAAATACAGTTGCCAATAGCAACCAATAAGGATTTTGCTTTCATTTTGCAACTTTTAACAGACCGTTAACTCTAATTGCTGATTGGCTGCTACAGGCAGCCAATCAGCAATATGCAATTTATCCCCTGTGTTTCTAAATCAGAACTAAAAAGTAATTTCTCCCCCACCAGAATGACATTTATTGACTATTGAAACAATTTAGAAAGTGGATTATTTTATATTTCTTGCCTTTTCCCTTCTCATACCAGCCTGGCACATTACAACTCCCTGTAACTCCCAGCGGAGTATACATTACACAGGAGTCTCTCACTGATGGGCCTTCGCTGGAGGGAAGGTTTCTATTTTTTTATTAACTTGGTTCTTAAAAAACTATTTATATGCTGGAACCTCAATCAGTCTCTCAAATGTTACTTTCAAATCGCACTTCCTTGATGGGCACAGGCAGGGTATTAGTTTCAGCCAATGGCAGTGCTCAGTAACTAGTGCCCAGACTGAGATCTCTCTATTCCTGAGCCTATGCATTTGTGTCCCTACACTGGCTGGTGTTGCCCAGGGTACTAATCCTTCTGCCTCCTTATTGGGGGTTTGGCTGCTGTAAGACCCCCCTCAGCCTGTCACCACTAGAGGGAGCTATAACTCTCTCCTTACACTAACTGATCCCTTCTCCTACTGAGGCCTCCTATCCCAGTCTCTCCAGCACACTCCTCCCCTCTAGCAAATGGGGTGCCAGGTAACAACCTCATGCCCAGTGCTTTATGCCCAACTCCAAGTTTATTAATAGTGATGGGCGAATAAGACCCCATTCGCTTTTCTGAAAATTTGTGAAACAGCCAAAATTAACCAAAATGCATTGAAGTCTATCGACAACAACATTTGTTGATGTGCAAAAATTTCTTTTTCCTATTGGAGTCTATGGGCATCATTTTCATTGAGAAATTTGAAGAAAAAATTCACTCATCACTATTTATTAAGCACAAGTAAGACAAAACCTTTAACCTCCTACATACAATTTGGAAACATCATCACCACTTGCAGAAGGAGCCCCAGACTTTATTTAGCCCACAAATGAGGAGACTAATAAAAACACTATTGTGCCATAGGCCTAACTGTGCCCCTGAGTAAATCAGTGAATGACAGGAACAGAAATAAGAGATTTGGGGGCTCAGGAACTGTAACTCCCTGGTGCTGCCAACTGAGAGAGATTTCTGGAGATCACAAGTCCTGGGGGTCCCTCACAGATTAGGGTCATTCACTTGTTATTTTTGGATCCCTATTTAAGGTCTGTTTATGTCTACAAGATCCAAGGGACACTTGAGGTTTCAGTGGTGTAATTTAACAGAGCCCCTAACAAGAATTACTGTATGATAGTTATACCATTCTGTGTCACTACTTAGATTGTAAGCTCTTATGAACAAGGCTTCTTTCACTCCTTTACTGATACTCAGAGTTCCCTGTATAACTCACCCTGCAGCCTTGTGTCTTTATATGGTCACAGAACAACCCCTCAGTGACTTCTAATATCCTTATCATTTACAGTAGGGGGTACATTATCCCTTATAATACATGAGTGATACTCAGAGTTCCCTGTATAACTCAGCCTGCAGCCTTGTGTCTTTATATGGTCACAGAACAACCCCTCAGTGACTTCTAATATCCTTATCATTTACAGTAGGGGGTACATTATCCCTTATAATACATGAGTGATACTCAGAGTTCCCTGTATAACTCACCCTGCAGCCTTGTGTCTTTATATGGTCACAGAACAACCCCTCAGTGACTTCTAATATCCTTATCATTTACAGTAGGGGGTACATTATCCCTTATAATACATGAGTGATACTCAGAGTTCCCTGTATAACTCAGCCTGCAGCCTGGTGTCTTTATATGGTCACAGAACAACCCCTCAGTGACTTCTAATATCCTTATCATTTACAGTAGGGGGTACATTATCCCTTATAATACATGAGTGATACTCAGAGTTCCCTGTATAACTCAGCCTGCAGCCTTGTGCCTTTATATGGTCACAGAACAACCCCTCAGTGACTTCTAATATCCTTATCATTTACAGTAGGGGGTACATTATCCCTTATAATACATGAGTGATACTCAGAGTTCCCTGTATAACTCAGCCTGCAGCCTTGTGCCTTTATATGGTCACAGAACAACCCCTCAGTGACTTCTAATATCCTTATCATTTACAGTAGGGGGTACATTATCACTTAGGCCAAGTTGGGATATCATGTAACAAGTTGGGATATCATGTAACCCTTTCACTGCCAGTCACTATTTAGTACAGTATTCTGAGGGGACCAGATTTTTTATGTGAAATTTAGGGACACCCTCAGAGGTTGGGTGTGCTTAGTGTGCCATGGGAATTTTTAATAGGCCACACCTTTTTTGGCCAACCCCCTATAACCACACCCACTCAAGGTCCATGAATTGCTTCCTGTAATTAGAATGGATGGCTGGGAAATAATAGGAAATATACAGGAAATGATCAGGAAATATAAAGAGCAACATAATTACAGTCTATAGGGTGAGCTGTGTTACCCAATCACTTTCCTCTGTCACATTAGGACAACTCATCAGCCAAATATATTTTACCTCAATTAATGTCATTTATTCTAGGGAGGAGCTGGATTTCACTGTTACCATGAAGAAGCAGGGGCAATTAATTCTCTTTTTTACCCCCTCAAAGTGCAGTTGTTACCGGACTCTTCAATGACCAATATGTGGGTACAGCTCCACTCTGAATCATTGCACCCCAACAACTG